>NW_022436947.1:45090732-45407870 GCF_009761245.1 Sapajus apella | reverse complement strand
GAGAGAGAGAGAGAGTAAACATGTGAAACAGTTCAGACACTTAAGGAGAATAATGAGGAACCAATTTTGAAGGTACTGGAACTGGAGCAGAATCAAGGTTCCAGGTGAAGGAATCTAATTGATAGTTTCATCAGGCAGTAACTTCTGTAAATAGTTGGCAGCCAAACTTTCTTCCCCTTTTGCTGAGCATTCTAAAGATTAAAAATCCTGAGAAATAGATCAGTTGTCCTATCCCTTAATTAGAGAAGAGTAAGACATTCTGATAAAAGTCCGGCTATGACTTCACAGATAGTGAGGAAATTCCCCAAGAGGATATTGAGATGGTGGTTTTAAAAAGAAAGGGTGAAAGGTCATTCAAACTAATACCTACTATATAATATTCATAGAATCTAGACAGAACCCATAATTAAATGTAATCTCTTCAAACCCAATTTAGTTAAAATGCCTCATCATTGTAAAGCAAGGTGATGTACCTTTCTTTTAGACTTAGATACTATTTCTTTGCCAATTCAGGATGTTTATTTTATTCTAGCTGTCATTAAAATTTCTGAATTACCTGTTGCCTGAAGCATTACAACAATCTCCTACCTCGTCTCCCTACATCAACTTTTCCTTGAATTTATTCTTCCTTAACCAGTTACGATAATCTTAATATTTAAATCATATCATGTTAGTTTTTTGTAGCAATCTTTCAAAGGCAAGAATAAAATTTAAAAATGCTTACACAGTCTACATTGTTCTACCAGACTTGGCCCTTGTTCCCACTCCATCTTCATCTTAAACCTTTCTCCTTCTCCGCTCCAGTACACTAATACTTTTTCTGTGAAACAGCATTTACTTTCCCTTAGTAGAACTTCACTTGTATTGCCTATAATGATTCTTCTTCCAGAATTGTTTTGCCAACTCCTTCCCATACCTACAGCCTCCTAATCCTACCTCCACAGATTCTGTGTAAATGTCTTTCTCAAGGAATCCTTTCCCTAAATCCTAGTATCAAGTTCCTTCTTTGTATTCTGAGCTTTTATTTGAATTTATTATAATTTGATAATTTTACATTTAATAACTCTCCACAAGAATAAGGGCCCGGTTTTCCTTATTCACCATCATATTATCAGCAAAAAACCTAGTATGCAAGTGGGAAATTTAAAAAACAATAATAAAATGAATTCCACTGCTGGAGCTCCCTCTAGATATAGATCTATTTTTTTTTCCTCATTTTATTCAGAGTATGACACAGGGCCTGATGCACAATGCTTGCATAAGAGATACTTGCTAAACAAATAACACCACTTTACATTTAAAAGAACCTGATATGTGCCAGGGGACATTAGGCACAGGATATATATTTTTATAATTCCCACAATTATGTATGTCTTTTATTATCACCATCATTTTCCAGATTGAAAAAGTACTAACTGGCATGACTTCAATTTTTACTATGACCTATCAGATTCCAAAGCTGCAACATGCCATATTTGCTGACTCAAACAAGTGTTGTTATGATTTAGGTGCTGACTTTCCTTCAACTAATTATCACTCACTACAATAATATGTAGAGTTTTTAATATGCAAATTTTACGTTTCACAGGCTATAGAAAAATGTATATAATGGGTTCTGAGTTCAGATTCTGGAAGGCAAAAACCATGTGTCCTTAATGTGCTTTGTTTTTGTGTATTTCGCTTGTGCTCTTGCCATGGTAAATGAAAGTTTAATAAATAATATTGATGAAAAAGTTTTCATATTTATCTCAAAAGTGGCATGCTAGAGAAAAATCACCTTGTTAACAAAGGATATAACTTTTATAATAACCTAGATCTATTGTCTTGTAATAATCTGAATCTATTACTTTTTTTTTAACCTTTTAGATGCTATGTAAATAATGCTTACAAAATGTCATCAAAACTATTAGTAAGTAGCTAGTAGTCTTGACATGATGTTGAGGAGAGTACCTGACTAGGTTTTAAAGTCTTGTTCCAGGTTCCTTGCATTGCTGATTAAATTTTCATGTCCAAGCTGATTGACCACAAGGTTTTGATAAAATTTTAGATTCTTCTTCAACTAATAGAGGAGGTTAGCAATCAAAAGCCCCCTAGTTTTTCTTCAAAACCCAAAAAGTTTTGAAAATTGGAAACCAAAGGGCTTTTTAAAAATGAAGGATTACTGTAAAGCTCAGAAGGTAAGGACTGGTTTAAGTTTGCACAAAGAAGGGTTAGACATCCAAGTCTCATCTAGGATGAGATATAGAATCAGCCAGACCAAAGTGCTTTCACAGTAGTATGGAGATTTTGACTTTGGGATGTCTAAGACAGAGAGGCATGATCAAGCTTAATACTTAATGTGCTACCAATACCTGCAAATGTTATCCAGTGCTTACTTTGTAAGTTCTTTGTGTTCTAAGATTCTATTATTTTTCCAGTTTTAAAATACTAAAATTGCCACATGCTCATATTGACCATAGTAATCTAAATTGTTTTAAACTCAAAAGTGTTCGATCTGACATTTTCCTAAATGATGTATTCCTCTGTAGCTTACATCCTGTGGATAATATAATTGGGATTTCCAAATATAATATTTCAGATTATGATAGTATTGATCAGTTTTTAAATTGAATTTTCAATAATCCAGCTATTGACTAAGAGAAGCATATTAATTAATGAACTCTGATATACTGTTTTAGTAAAATAATTTCTTCACATTATTTGTTCTTTATCTATGTCCACAATATTTCACTCCTATATTCCCATATTCGTTGTTGCATTCAGAATTATTTTAACTCTATAAGCAACTGTGGAATGAATGCTTATTTTCCCTTACACTACTCAATGCAATATAAATAATACATAATATATTATGTAATGACTTTGGCAAAATTTCTTCCTGACTTCGGGTATTATAGGAACAGAAATCTTAAATCTTTAAAATTTGTATGCTTAATGTTTATTTTGGATTGAGTTACTTGAGAATGCAAATGGTATGCAATACGAATTGTAATTCAGTATTTGACAATATAGCAACTATTGCAGGAGCCAAAACTCCTCTTGTCAAAATCAAACAGGTAAAGTTATCAAGTACAGTTGTATATTCAAATAAATAAGAACAGAGAATCAAAACATTTTCCTAAAAAGTTACTATTTCTAAGGTATAAAATTACTTAGAGAATCAGCAATAAAAGATGTTTATAAACACTGTAGAATTATTTGAAAATGTTACTGTTTAGTTTATAACTGAGCTTATGCTTAGATCTAAGGTGACCTCACTTCCTACATCATAACAAATATAAAGAAATTAACCAAGAGTATATTCCCAATCTTTTCTTTTTACTTACTTTAAGTTAAGCCTGAGCTGTTATTTTAAAATTTTCTCTTTCATAATTATGAAACTTTTAATTCATAGATATGAAAATCATACTTAAAAGGAATAAGTTATTCAACTTTTCACCAGGATTTGGTGAAATGGGAATTCGTTTTATAATTAGTGAAACATGGTTATATGCACTCATGGTCATGAATTCACATAACAAAAATTTGTTAGATGTATTCTGTACTCTAGGCTCTGAGCTACACTAGTAAAGAACAGTTTTATGAGTTAGGACATGTTCAAATTTGGAGATGCTGGTTTACAGAATATCCAACTGGAATATGCTAGATTTTTGGATGTATTGGGATTGAGACAGCCATTTGAAAACAGGTGAAAATTAATGTCATATAACTTGTGAGATTGTTCAATCCATGAATATAGTTGAAAAGGAAGAAGGCCTGAACACTCACTGGGATATACGAGCATTTCCAAACAGATAAAGAAACATGGGTCACCGAAAGAGAATTAGTAGTGTGTGCTTTAATAGAAATCAAGTAGGAGAGGTAGGAGAGGATCAAAAACGTCAAGTGAAGTTGTAGGTTCAAGATAGATAAGAATATATTTAAAAGTCTTATGGGTATGCAATAGCAATCTTGTTTAAAACATTTAACTAGAATAATGGGGTCAGGGGGAACTTTCATTTTGAGAATAAATGGCAGACAAGGATATGACCACGTAAGTTTGAAGAGTTGTTATAAAAAGGAGATAAAGCCACCGAGGGCGGTGGTTCATGCCTGTAATCCCAGCACTTTGGGAAGCCGAGGCGGGCAGATCACGAGGTCAAGAGATGGAGACCACCCAAGTCAACATGGTGAAACCCCGTCTCTACTAAAAAATACAAAAAATTAGCTGGGCATGGTCGCACGTGCCTGTAGTTCCAGCTACTCGGGAGGCTGAGGCAGGAGAGTTACTTGAACCCAGAGGCTGCAGTAAGCCGAGATCGCGCCACTGCACTAGTGAGTCTCTGTCTCAAAAAAATTTTTTTAATGTGGGTTTTATTTAGTTATTTGATTGGTTGATTTGTTGACTTAGTTTTGGGCAGGAAGTATTTGAGCTTACTTGAGAAAATTGATAAAATGTAAAAAAGGTAGTGATGAAACATAAATATGTGGCAGAGCAGTGTTGGGTCCCAGGTGAGATTTCCTACTTCATTGCTGCTTCTGGAAATTAGTGTAGGAAATATAAATTAAGCTTGTTTCACTGCCATGTTTAAAGATCAGAGGAAGGTCTGCTATTTAGAGTTGGTTTCTTACAATTTTATGTTAACAAATACCTGTGAAATTTTTAGTACTAGTTTTGACTTTGTCGCTTTTTCTCCTTGGCTGAGTCACATAAATTTTTTGAGTCTCAGCAGTCTGATCTGTATAAACTTTATGTTGAATACACACATACACACACATACACACACACACATACACACGTAGAAATGCATGAAAGTTCACACAATTATAATCTTCTAAGCTCAAAACAAAAAATATAATTAAATAAATAATGCAACCACTTACTAATAATATGTAAAACATATCTAAAGAAAAAAATCCCTATTTTATTTATAAAATCTAGGATTGATATTTCAGTTTCTTAAGAATGTTTCTTCTGAAACTAACATAATGCTATATGGAGTTATTTAGCTTAAAATGGTTACAATAAATCAATTTTTAAAGAAAACTTTTCTTGATATGTTTTAGAAGGAAAACATTCCATGAGCGCAATCTCAACATTTGCATTTTTATCAAATTATAAAGTAATTGAACTTTCTTCTAATCAATTTCAAAATATGTACTTACATTTTCTTCCATGTAGAGCTTTATTACCAAAACTTTTCTAGCTGTTTGGCACTGAGATATGGCAAGGAGAAAATAATTTACAAATGCAATTCTCATTCTTTTTAATGGAAGGTGTAGCTGCTCATCTGGATATCAAAGGTCTCTGCAATATATATTCATGATCTAATATAGATATAGTTGTAAAAATGTATTTCAAACTCCATTAAACTGTGGTGAAATATCCCACTTTTATGTATTGAGACTAAATATTTATTGACAACATAATCACTTCATTTTTTTATGTCTCCATTTTTACAGAAAATATATTAAACATAAAATATTTAAATTTCAAGTACCTCATAATAATTATATAGAAAAGAAATATGTGACCCTGGACACTATTAGAAATAGGAGCAGTTAGACAAAATATAAAGACAAATAAATATTGTTTATATAATCTAGATGCATATATGCACACATAATTTATATATGTTTTTCATTTATTATAATTAGTACATTTAACTTTTATAAATAATAATAAATGGAGACATTTCAAAATGTTAATGGTAGTTTAAGTTTATTTACAATTAAATTAATGGTTTTAGACCTATAGGCTGAGGCATACAAGGTATGTTTCTTTCACTAATGGGATGTAAAGAATGTATATCTTTTCTAGTTTTGAGTCCTGTGTATATGTGTTGTTATACAGTGATGTAGCTGTAATTATTATCATTTGTACTAAATTATGCAATAAATGGCATAACCATTTATTGAGTACTTCTGTATTTATTGTCTTAACATTTTTATGAATCCAATATTACTTTTATCTCATTAACATTTAAGGAAGTTGATTATTTTGAGAATCCATGATCACATCACTAACATGTGGCAGAGCCATGTATGAAGTCCAGAGTCTATAGATATAAACATCAGACAATTCTATTACTCAATATCTATAAGATAAGAACAATGGAAAGCCTCACAAGTATGCTTTTGTAAAGTGAATGTTAGGGTGAATACCCTTCCTCCTTTCCTCTTATTTTCATTTCACTTAAAATAAAAATGTGCTTTCCTCCATACATCTTCACCAATTTCTTTTCTTTCTTTTTATTTTTTCTCATCTCTCACCACTCTTGCAGAGACATTCTTCACTCAAGTATTAGCAGCTTTTCTTTTGAGTGCACTTCTCTTTTCCATTCCTTGTACATTAACTCCAATTCAGATCTTGCTCCTGAATTTCAAACTCACGTAGCTAGATTTGTACTGAAAATCTCCCATTGACAATCAAGAGCACATTCAACTCCCCATGTTAAAAACACACTTTCAGATTTATTTGCAGAACTGACCATGAATGCACACCACATCTCAGCAAAAGGAAATTATTATTCCTCTGCACTCATCAGAGCCCGTTACCAGTTCTGACAACTTAATTTCTTGAATATTTTCTGAATCCATCTTCTCCTTTCTGTTACATTTTTGCTTGTACTTTTGCCCAGGCTCTATGTCTTTTACAACAAATTATAGCTATAGCTACCTTAAGTGTCATTCTGCTTCCAATCTTGACTCACCCCATCCAATCATTCATATTAGAATAATTTTTAAAACCTGCCATATAATCAAGTTTCTTCACCACTTACTGTCTTTGAAGAACTTCTGATCACTTTCTGGATTCTACTTGTATCATCAGATTTCTGTCAGAAAAGCAGAACCAACAGGATAATATATTTATTATAGGATTTGCTGTTAATGAAATGGTATGAACTGCATAAGGGGTGCATATGTAGCTGTTGCATCTGCATCTGGTTCTGGGTCTGGAGTTAGCAGAGCAGCCAGCCAGGAAAGAAAGTTGGATATAAAGCTGGGGAGATAAAAGACAAACTGCAACCCATGAGGATGAGTGTAGACCTTAATGGATGGATTAATCAGAACCTGTCTGGATGAGCTGACACCTGCATTGATCCCTCATTGACTCCAAGCCTCCAATAATTCTGCCAGCGACCTGAAGGAGAAGCTGGCAACAAAATGCACACTTGGAAAACTGAAGGTGGACTGTATTGAGAACTGAAGAACCAGTGAACCAAATAGCTGCTTCAAGCCAACAAAATAGGCCAGCAGATTCACAGCAGCCTGTGTGAGCTGGAAGCACCTGATCTTAACTACATTATTCTTTCAAGAATAAACATGCTTTTTGCTTCACTTTTGAGCCTTCCAAATCTCACATAACTTTCTTTTGGGATCAAATCCCTGCCAAAGCCATTCAGGAAAAGAAATTGTAGAAAATGTAGTTCCAGCTTAGCTAAGTTGATACAGTATAGAGCCATCATACAACCCAAGCTTCATAGCAGAATCTCATCTACTTTAAACACTGGTCATAATTAACTATTAGTGTTTTCCCAAACAATCCAAGCTTCCTTGCCTCTATCATTAAACTATGTTATTTTATTTACTTTAATAATTTCTCACTTTTCTACTTGCCTATTTACTTTTCAAGAATCAGACCCAATATCACTACTGTGAAAAGTCTCCTCAGAGAGAGTAGGTATTTCTCTTCTGTAGTGTCATTGTTCCATCAATATATGACTATGACAGAACTTCTGACAATGTTATTAATTATATGTCTTCTTCAGCAGAACAGGCAATATGGGAGAGCAAGGATTGTGTCTTTAGTCTTGTACTTTAAAATCTATTGTAATGCATGACACAGGTGTCATCCTTAGGTGAATGTTCAGATTTTCTTCAATAGCTATGGAGACAAACTCAGTATGTTCTTTTAACAATCTTCAATTAAAATGATAAACTATCAGTTTTTTAACTGTTCAAGTTAGATGATAACTTAGGGGCCACTGCAGTGTGCCACATTCTATAAGGCACATTTATATATATCTCTTACTTTAATTAAACATCTCTTTTTATTTAATCCTTATGACAAAAGAATAAATTAAATATATGTCACTCCTTATTAATAAAATTATTGTGGGGACTACAAGAGATGATAAAGTAGTATGCTGGTTATTTATTAAAATCAAGTAATATTGTATTATCTTCAGGAAAAAAAATCCAGAAAATAGGCTTTATATCAGTAGAGTTTGGCATCTGAATTTAAGATGTTTCTGCTGTGATCTGAAATGTGTCACAATTTTAAGGTAAAACGTTATCCAACACAGCTATGAATCCAAAATTTAAAATATGTAGGTATGTTCTGTGTCTGGTAGCCATCATTATATTAACCACTTGTATCATTTTAAAGGACTTAAAAAACTGCCTGCCTCTACTTTCCTGCAATATTGTTCCTTAGCCAGTAAAAACTGGGCCAGTTTTGCAAAATGGTTATCAAGTGGTCAAACACACAAAGCCAAATTCGGTGATATTTTGGTGTGGGCTGTGTACTGACGAATTTGCTGGACTCAAAAATTGAGGTTCATGAGGCCAGAGGTGTTATGACTGTTGCCCCTGAGTGCTGAGAGGCAAGTGAGACACCACGGAACATAGCTGTGATTCAAAACAACAACAATGTAGCTGAAGTCCGAATCTGGGGCTCAGAGCCATAGGCAGGCCGCAGTCAGTAATTTGGAAATATGCAGAAACTGAATTAGAGTTGGAATGAATTGGGAAATACCACAAGTACTTGGAGGCAGGGAAATTTTGAAATGAATTGTTACAAGTGCCAATCCTTTTGACTGCCTTAATGGATCAGGTATATGGGTATGCCAGACTAGTTCAAAAGCTGGGTAAATGAAATGCTTTCATCTAGTCAATCCGTTACCTATTTACTTCCATCATATTGAAGAAACAGAAAGTTTTTGCCTTTTAATGATAAGAAATCTCATCACTTCCATGCTTTTATCTAGCAGGTTTTGTACACAACGGCTAAATTAATTTTTAGTCTTGACTGAAATAGCATTTGTTCCTAGTTTAAATGACAAAGGAGAAAATTAGCATTTTCCTTACATTAAAAAAATCAGCAGGAACTAGCAGTAACATTATTTTCTAACTTCTCCTAATATCTATTATCATTTTATATATAATGCCAGGCTTGCTTAAGTTTTTAATTGCCTCCTTAAGTATTCCTTAATAGAAATATCAATGTTAAAACTGACTTTACTATAAATTTTCTTAAAAGAAGAATATAATGATTCAATAAATAAGGCTATGAAGGTCAATTTTTAAAAGCTATTATTTCTATGAAATTCATAATGATTTTAAATCATTGGTGATTCTACTGAAAATCTAAAGTTCGCCCCAAAATATCTGAGATAGATTTGTTATGGGTTGATTAACTGCAAAGAAAAAAAGGAGGAAAAAAGCAATATTTTAGGAGTCTTTTATGTTGGAGAACTTAACAGTGTGCTATTTAGTCATCAATGGACCATCATATAACCTGTTTGGAATTAGAATGAAATAAATTGTTAAGATTAAAGAAGAATGCATGAAACAGCGGAGAACCAATGAGAAAACAGCTGAATTAGATGTCAGAAAACCTGGTCCAAGTCCCAGTGCTACCACTTATGTAAATGATCCATTTAGTTGTAGAATTAAGATTTAGGGCTGGGAGCAGTGGTTCATTCCTGTAATCCCAGCACTTTGGGAGGCTGAGAGGGGTAGATCACCCGAGGGCAGGAATTGGAGAACTGTTTGGCCAACGTGGTAAAACCCCATCTCTACTGAAAATAGAAAAATTAGCTGGTTATGTGGCAGGCACCTGTAATCCCAGCTACTCGGGAGGCTAAGGCAGGAGAATCACTTGAACCCAGAAGGTGGAGGTTGCAGTGAGCCAAGATCACACCACTGCACTCCAGCCAGCCTGGTGAAAAGAGCAAAACTCCATTTCAAAAAAAAAAGAAAAATGAATTAGGGCTTGGGTCAAGTGATACCTAAGGATCCTTTGACAGCCTTAGGAGTATTCAGAGCTAAAATTATTTAAATTGACAACAGTTTTTCAATTCTTATTTGATATGAAAAGATAAATAAAAATGCAAGATATTTTACATAAAAATTTGCTTGAGAGACCCAATAAATTGGCAGTTTGTAAAAATGTTTTATTTGACTATAAGTAACTGCACCGTGGAGAACTTGGTTTTGTGACAGGCCATCACACAGCACTGTTCCCTTGCCTCGTGTTGGGTAATTGGTCCAGAATGGACTCAGAGGAAAGATCACCACCTACTGTATCACCCATATCATTTCCTGTAGCACCTGGGTTTTTCCTGGAGTGTTTCCATCCAAATGTATATCATATCTGACACTGATCCGTTTGCAAGGGCTGATAAGATTATAGCCTGGGGTACAGTGGCAGTGGGCCATGAATATGTGAAAGCAAGTTGTTATTTTTTCTGATAGTTACGTAAAGGGTGATTTAATCACTGGACTAGTCACTAGCATATGACCAAATGGGATTTCTTGAAGCACAGAATTTCCTTAATGGTTTCCTGATTGTAAATTAACTCACCAATTTCCCATTAGGATTACTTTTCGTCATGAGCCTTAACACTCAAAATTCTCATAATGTTTTTAAATGTGTGATGAATGACTGGAAAATTACAAATTGTCCAAATTCTGTGTACAGGAAGTACAAATAAAAAAATAATGTCCAGGGCATAGGAAGTACATGGAACAGAATTCAGCAAGATGTGCAATTCCTATAATGTTGCTGATGTTTTAGGAGAAAGAAGCACTGATCTTGAAGAGAAAACTGCAAATCTCTGGGAGATACTTTTAACATTGCTCATATGTTTTAGCTATTTAACTGCTTAGCAGTATTTTTATTAGGCTTAACAAGATCGAGATACATAATGTGTACTTTATGAACTGAAAGTTACCAACATTTAGCACACAACCTTATTTAAAATGATATGTATTTACTTGATTTGATGCTTCAAGTAAGTTTAAAGTCTTCAATAATAGTGTAAAACAAGTTGTGTATTGTTTTCAAACATTCAGCATTATCTTTATATGAAAGAGTAAATTAAAAATGAAAAGAAAGAAAGTTCTGATTTTCCAGATACTTTTATTAAATAGAGATGCAGAGTAACTTTTCATTCTCTTTTTGGTTACATGAAATAACAGAAACAGGGAAGAACTGTATCAATGTCCCTCAACAAACGACCACTTATAACACTATACAATTAATCACATTAGGTTCCTCACACCTTGACACAATGACTGTTCTGTTTTTGTCAGGACTTAGACAAAGTTATGAACTAGCCTTGTTTTGTTTCATTTTATAATGGACTCAGAATGACTCTTATTTGAAAGTGATATTCAGTGAGATTATTTTTGTGAATTGCACAGCCTGGCTGTATCAGTCCAGATTCTGGATGCTAGGGGCTACTGTATTTTTTTTTCTTTTCTTTTCCTTCTGAACAGTAATTTGACTTTCTGCTCTCCTTACCTCAATTGCACAGGGAAGGGTTTTGTTTTTGCTTTTTTGGTTTTTGGTGTGTGTTTTTTTTTTAATCTGTTTGCTGATTTTGGCTGTTTTTCAAAACTGACATTTAAAAGTAGGAACATTTCATATTCTACAGAAAACCTGGTATCTCTAGAAATGAGTTGAATGAAGAAAGGGTAGTAGTAGAGGAAGAATTCAGTAAAAGAATTGGTTATCTGTTTAAAAAACACATAACCCCTGAATCTTTTATACTACTATAAATATCCAGGTGATAGCTGAATCTTGGCAGAACAATGGAGGCTTGTTCTCTCAAGACAATAAAGAAGGTCTCTAAACTGAGGTATACCAGATAATCCAGGTATTAAGGCAGTAAGCACATGTATATATATTTACTTAAAATGCTGACATACCCACAGGCCTCTGTTTCATTTCTTCCTTAGCTCTCAGAATCTTGACTCCAGGAAGAAGACAGAGAAGTCTTTGCAGAATTTGACCAAATCAAAAGGCAAAACATAAGTATTTTGTTATAGTTGGTTTTTCAGTGAAAACACTCCACTCAATGAAACTCACAGTTGACCATCCACACTCATGTGCTCAGAGTTTCTGAACAGCATCTTGATCCCCCACTCTTATATATAAGCGAAAAAGCAATGATTAACAAACATGTAAGGAAAAACTCCAATGTTGAATTTAATCAGCAAAACAAACAACAACAAAAACACCTAAAGAAAAAGTATTCAAGAAAAAGTAAATTTAAAAAAATAAGTAAATCATGTATAGTCTTAAGGAGATATTGCTAACTATTCCCTGGGTGGCCAGGATGTGCAGTCAAGGTTACAAGGTAGATAAGTGCATACCATCCAGGGAAGAGACCAGTGAATGATTCAAGTTCACTGTGAAAAGACAACACACACACACACACACACACACACACACACACAGTAGGCTCAAGTGGTACAACATCTACTTCACAGCAAAAATAGAGAAAAAGTGCTCCAGATCAGGCCCTGTGCCAATGGGTTAGTCTCCCATGGCCAATGGATCCATTCTGCAGTTAAGATGGATGATGTAGCTGCACAGAACCCACTTTGTGCCACAGTAGAAGCATCTCAAGCTCTCACTCAAGGAGTAGGAAATACAGAAAGCTAGTGGTATACCTGAAGGTCACTGACACATGCTCTTAAAGAAAGCAAAGAAGTGCACGTTGAGTTTGAAACAGATAAAGATATTCCCGCACAAGGCAATAAGCCCAGCCCAAGCTGTGAGTACTGTTTATCTCTTTTAAGAAAGATCCTCCTTATGTGGCCAAGTGGTGGTTGAAGGACTGCATAAATTAGACTGTCTTTCCCAAAAGAAATAAAAAACTATGTATAAAACACGTGTAGTATTTAAAAAAGGAACATACAGATAAGAAAATAGAATAAGTGGATTATTTCTAAAGGTTCTACATCCAACTAATGAGAATTCTCTAACAAAATAATTGATAAAAATAGAGAAAGAAAAATCATCAAATAAGTCTTTCAAGAATTTTATAACTGAAGGACTTATTTCCGGATTGAAAGTCCACATCAAATGCCAGCAGAGTGAATGAAAATATGCTTTCACCAGTGTAAATCATTGTAAAATTCCGGAACATTTGGGAACAAACAGATAATTCTATATACCTACATAAAGGGAAAAATAACATATATGAAAAGAATCATAAATCAACATGTATTCTGACTTCTCTGCAGCAAAACTAGAAGCTAATAGTCAATGGCACAATATATTTAATATTATAAAGGAATTTATATACATATATGCACATACATAATATTTAGATATATTAATTAGGCATATGGTATTATACATTTCTAAGATACAAATATTTAGGTATATATTTAATAAAATAGCCAACATAGAACTCTTTAAAAAGTATGTAAATAGTTAACCAAGTTCAAAGCTTTTACATATATTTATTTTTCATTGATGCCATACTCAAAAATGATGACAAAGTATAAAACACTTGAGAGAGTATAAAAAGTATAGTGGATGGCAGAGATGGTGGCTTATGCCTGTAATGCTAGCAATTTGGGAGGCCAAAGTGGAAGGATAGTTAAAGGTGAAGAGTTTGAGACAAGCCTGAGCAACATAGTGAGATCCTGTCTCTAATAAAAAAAAAAAAAAATTAAATCATCTAGGCGTGGTGCATGCCTATACTCCTAGCTACTTTGGAAGCTGAGGTGGGAGGATCACTGGAGTCCAGGAGTTCAAGGCTGCAATAAGCTATGATCATGCTATTGTACACTAGCCTAGGCAACAGAGCAAGACACTGTCTCTAAAATAATAATAATAATTAAAATTAAAAAGTATATTGAAAGTTGATTTTTAATGAATAATTATTGTGTAGTCTATCCATGTTCTATATATATTCAATGAAAAATAATTATAATCTAAAAACCTTGTAGTTACCTCAAAGTTTCAATCAAGTAAAGAAATGTGTGAAATTAGCATTACTAAAATTAGAGATAATTTGTTTAAATTCCTTAAAGCAGTTTTTTTGAAAATAACACTTTCCCAAACTGTTTTATACTATTCTGGAGTTGATCAAAAATTTCTCATAGATGATATACGCATGAGCATTTGAGTCTGCTTGAAGATATACTGTGATAATTTACATGTAATAAATTCATTCACAGGATGCCAGAGTAATTATCACTCAACAATGGTAGTTATTACTAATAATAACTTGTAAGCTGCTTCAAAGCAATGCAAAAATGGACTGCTTTAGGGGAAGGAAAGGGATAAGGAATAAACATTAATTGGAGTAGTCCTTCAATGAACAATTTCTTTTTCCTCAGGGAATTCCTAAAGTTAAATTTGTCCTTGCTAACTCAACAGGAGATTGTGTACATTCTAGGTTATGACCAACTTCAGGATATTACGGTTGTATTTTTAAAAATAACCTCTGTTGATTTTGCTGTTCTTTTTGGCACTTGAAAAGTTTATTTAATTTCATTTTCATTACATTTCTGTCTCTGGTTCATATTTTCCAAAAATTATCTCTGCTTTTAAGAGTTACAGTTAATAAACTATATGCCAAGACCAAACAGTAAAACAAACAAAAAAATTAGTGCAAATAACAAGAAAAAATATGTATTTCCTGCTCTATGTTTTTTTTTTTCTGTTCAAACAAATTAAGTAAAGTATAACATTGAAAACTCCATACGTTTATATTTTTTGTAAGCAAGTCTCTTTCAAGGTGATTTTGAACTTTGAGCAAGAGGGCTTATTTGCAGAAAATGTATGACAGGTTTTCTTATCCCTTTTCTTTGTGCTGAGTAAGTACACTCTAAAAACACTTGAACTCCAAATACTTACTCATACTGGTGTGTCTATACCATATGACACATATAAACTAAGGAAAGATAGGAAGGGAAAAAAGAATGTTTGCTCAGGTAGAATACAGAATGTACTTAATAATCCCTATATGAGTCATAATTTTAATGAAAACTGTTATTTTATGTCTTACAGTTTTTTATCATATTTTAATGCATTTGAAATATTTGAAAATAAATTCAAAATTGTTTCAAAATATTCACAGAAACTTCCTCAAAATTCATAGTAGTAGGAGATATTAACAACAGAACCTTATTTAGGCAGTAATGGTTTGGGGGGTATATAGGAAAAAGGAGTATGGCGGACGATGTGAGAGGGACCCTCTTTTCCTTATTAGCAATGTAAGTTTTAACACAACAGATGGACTATTAAAGCTGGACTTAGGCAAAAATTGAAGAAGGTCGGGTTTATTTTTTCTATTCCTCCTACTTTCTCCTCCTTGTGCAGCTTCTCTTTCATTTTCCTCACACCCTGTCTCTCCACAGTTGTTTTTGGACTTCTGAGAGACCAAGCTTATTTTTTAGAACCCCAGTATAGAAAGAGGCATTTTCACTCTACAATGGGTACCCTTTGAAATCTACTCAAACTTACCTGTGACACCGACAGGACCTTTTACACCTTCCCTTCTTCTGAAACATGTACAACATACTCAAGTTTTACAATGGCTTACTGCATTTCAGAGACATATGGTTCCAAAAGTTGGCAGTGCTAACTCAGTATACCATGTTGTGCTCCAGATCATGGGAATGCCATCTCATAGATTTTGAGCTTTCTGATGTCAGAGATTATGTCATATTCATTCTTGTATACCCTTAATTATCTCCAACATTGTTTTGAAAGTAGCAGGTACTTATATGTGAAATTAATATGAATTTAAGATGATGAAAACATATTTCCACAGACGTTTTAGGGAACACTGACAATCTTTTGACATCTGTCATTTAGTTTCATTTTGATAATTTTCAAATTACTTTTTGGCTGTTTTACTGGTAAATTTCAGACTGCCAGAAAAGCATGTGTCATCTGATCTGCTTTGGTCATTCATTCATACACAGTTCCAAATGCCCATCAGTCACTTTCCAATATTCAGCTCCACTGTGCCCTTCAGCCTTGTTTTTCTCCTTGACCTGATCCGGCTTCCTTCTTACTTTCTATGAGTTACGTGAACTGCCTTGTGCATTTACTCTTTCTGATGTTCCATGTATTTCCTTCTGGGAAATTCTGTGCTCATTTGGCATCAGCAAAAAAATAAAAATAAAAAATAAATGAATACAATGAGGCAAACCACATGATAGATAGCTCTACAGTTAATGACCTGTCTTATGGAAAGTGTTAGACATTATATTACATTGTGTGTAAGGGCACAGTCTCAAGGGAAATTGCCACTGTGCTTGAAGGGCAGTTAATAAATATGGATATGGTGTTGCCTTCTGCCATGAAACTAACATCCCTTTAGGGTATCTGTTAACAAATTCACTTTTGGAGGACACTGAGAGAAGCACTCTGAAGAGAAATTTTGCTTAAGTGGGGTTTGTCCGTGTTTTCCTTGGGAAAGAGAGTTTCAGGAAGTTTGATAAGATTGCCATTTCCTATTAAACTGTCATGACGAACTTAGCATGATACCATCCCGGATGCAGGTGTCCAGGTCAAAGGAAATAAAAGGGAAGTTCAAAAGCACTCCTCCCATAGTTGCTGATCTTATATCTCTATTAGTATGTCATGGGAAGTTTTTATGTGAGCATATGCTGGAAATTAGGCAAAACACAAGTTGCATGTCAAGCAAATAAAATAGGTGAAAGAAAAAAATAACTTCTCAAAGAAGCATTTATATTTAACAATAGAGCATTTTGCATTTAAAAATTTGTTAAAAGTGTAGTTACCATGTTAAGTGTTCTTAGCAAATAAAGAGGGGGGACAGGAGGAAACTTTTAAAGGTGACAGATAGGTTTATTTCCTTGATTGTGATGATGGTTTCATGGATATTTGCATATAGCTAAACTCATTAAATATTTGCAATTTTTGTATATTAATTATACTTCAATAAAGGTATTGTTTTTAAAAAGCATTTAAAAATGCAAATAAATATAACATTTTTATTTTAAAAGCATTAATTATGTTTTAAAATCATCTCAAACCTACTGAAAATAAGCAGGAATAGTGGAAGAAACATGTAAAACATGCCTGCATATACCTGTAAAACATTTTAGAGTTTCATCTCAATTATGTCCTTTATACTAAAGGTAACCAACCTAGAATCATGTGTGTACCCAGTTGTCATACGGTTCTAACTTCCTTCATTTTAGAACCTTTGTTAATCTTTCCTTCATGTAATGACATTCATCTTTTTCAATATTACAAGGCTGTCATTTTGTAGGATATTTTTGCGTTTGGGTTTCTGTAATGTTTTCTCATGAGTAAACCCAGGTTATACATTTTGGGCAGGAATATCACAGAAATGACACTGTGTCTGTGTGTTTTTAATTGCATCCTACCAGGTAACACATAATGTTTTTTGTCCTAATTTTTGTGTTAACTTTGTTCACATAATTAAGATGGTGACAGCCATGTTTTTCTATTTTTTTCTTCATAATTAATAAGTATTTTTGGTGGAGGCAATGTGAAACTATGTAAATGTGCAATTTCTCATCCCACTGTCACCCTTTAGTTTTAGCAGTTATTAATGTATCTTTTGTGAATTAATTATGGTGAGGATGTCAATTGTGATTTTAAAAAATTCTTTCTATATGTATCACTTCTGATTTATTTGTCCATTCACTTATTTTATCCTAGAGTACTCCACCTGTGAGGATGGAGTGTTCATCTTTCAGATATATTTAACTGGTACAACTGTCTTTACCTAATTATCAGTGTGAACTCATTGATTCCTCTTTTATTTAATGGGCTACAGACTATTAGTATCATTATCGAATTAAATGGTTAGATCACCCTGTATTTGGCCACTGGGAACTCCCTACACAAAACTGAATCCTCTTGTTACACTCCCATTTTTCTTTGAGAGATTCCTTATTGTCACAACAAGACGTTCCTGACACATATTAAACTTTTTCTGCCCCAGCCCTGAAATCAGCTATTTCTCGTCTCCAGTCCTCTTTAGGAGAGCATGGAATTTAAAAGGTGAGAACTCAAATTAATGCACTGTGTGTGTGCATTATTGATGGAGTGTTTTAATGCCAAAGCTCTCCAACATTTGTACCTTTATTCTGTGAGTGAGAAACTTGGCTCTTATTATTCTTTATATATTTACATATTTGCTAAATCCCTATGTGTGGCTAATCTCCCCAAACTGCCAGGCTGCCTTCAACAATTCTCTTAAAAATCACATTGGCTACTATTACTGGCCACCTCTGGCCATATTCACTCTCACTCTGCATAAACTCCCATGCCTGCCATCATTACTATCCCTGACTAATGTCTTTTGGAAGAGAAAAGAAGAGCGTTATGTTTAGGAAAGGGAGATCTGACACAGGAGGAAAAGAGAGTAGAGAGCAACGGAGGAGGAGATGACAAAGAATACAGGGTGGAAGGGAAGAAACTGTTCATATTTTACACTCTATTTATATTATACCTTAAGATGAATCAAAACATTCCAGATTGTGTGAGATTTTGAGACCAACAACAGAGGTATTTTTCATTTTAAAATAAATGATATTTTATAATTATTATGTTGTACATTTTGTTAACTGAATTACTGCCATAACAAAAATGGCTAAAACGCAAAATTAGTATTTTGTAATGTTGATTATTGAACATATTTTAATTTTTGTTATAAAAAATTAAATGGACTTATAAAAGTTATACTTTATATCTCAGGCTGACTTCTTAAGTAAGGCATTTTATCCTTGGAAGGACTTTTATAGTATGTATACTAAAAAAAATTAAAATATTTTTGACTCTTACTTGTCGAAGAAACACGATAATATTATCGTAACCCCAACATTTCTCTATAAATATCGCTTGCTGTGATTGCATTATGTATCACTGGCACAAGAACTTAGAAATAATGACACATTCACGAGTCTTTACTAGACACATGATGAGCACAAGCTCCAGTCTGATCAGTCAGTGAACTAAATATAAAAGGAATGCTTTATAAAGTGTCATTTAGATTCCAGTGTAATAGAGATGTAATGCATATGTCAAGTTATTGAGTTGTCAACTTAAATAGAAGCCAGTATGTCATCCAGTAATTATTGCTATTTAGGCCTCAGGCATTAGTGCTAATATTAGCATGTGAGTGTTAAGTATGTAAAGTACAAAGGGGAAAAGAAGAGATTATAAGAAGTAAACCCTAAAGAACTCAGTATGTTACTAAAGGCCACAATCTATCCTGTAGCTATATGCTTACATTTTAAAATGAGGAGAATTTGTATAAAAATATACAGCCCACCTGGGGAAAAAAGTACATAAAAGGTACAAGCATTTACCTGTTATTTCAGGCAAAGTTTAATATATTATTATTATTCTACATAGGCAAATTGTTAAATCATCAGAAGTCTATTTTAAATTAAATTTGGTGGCTCAGTTTCCAGTTGCATTGATTTATTGACAGATATTTGAGATGGCAAGGATTTCTTTAAAAGAAAAAAACCTGGAACAGACCTTCATATTTAATCTGAAATCCAAAACTCAAAATTTATAGAACTTTCCTGCAGTTCTCCACCTGTAAATCAGGTTCATATTTTATATATATTTAGCAGGTACCACCTTTACCTAACACTCCTGGGGTGATCTCTTTTATAATACAGATTTCTATCAAAGCTGAGAAATAAAAAGAGGCTTTTGAGATCACACCTGCAGAGGTTTATCGATCATAAATAGGTATAATGTTAATTTTCTGTGAATTTAAATATGTATTTATATCACATACACATGTATATTATATATATTTATACATACATGAACATTTATATTTATTTACTTACAAATATTAGGTTGGTGCAAAAGTAATTGTGGTTTTGCCATTAAAAGTAATGGCAAAGACTGCAATTTACGCCAACTTAACATGTATACACACACACACACACACACACACACACACACACACATATTAGGTCACTCTTACAGGTAGTATGTCTAAATTAAAAGCACAAAGCACAGTTTATTTTAAATCATTCTTTCAAATAGATAGATTAAACCCTGCTCTTTGTAAATCTATTGCACATATGAGCAGTCCAAAAAAAACCAAAGCAAAAAAAAAAACCAGACACTCTGGCATCTCTTTCTGGCCTATTGCTGAAAAACATTAAGTAATAAAAGGATCTATGTGAAGATTAAGATAAAATCTAGCAGGACCAGCACTGTCTTCCCTAATTCACTATGCAGACAACAGAGTCAGAAAAAAAAAAAAAAATTGGATTATTTCCAAATCCTTCTAAAAGCCTATACCCTGTAAGGCAGAAGGCATCTTTATGTGAACAGGCAACCTTCCCTACACACACCACTGCTGTTCTGGCCTGAATTTTGTGCTAATGGAATAAAGTCACACAGTGTAGAACCACATTCTTTAAAAGCAAGCAATGCAAGGCAAAGAATAAGAGGGCAGAGCCAGTGTTCAGTCAGATGCTATTTGACTTCTTTGGAAATCTGCCTCAATCTATATTGTAATACATCCTCTCCACAAACCTAAATCCTCTCCTTCTTTCAAGGTTCAACTCAACTATATTCTCCTCCAAAAGTTTTTCCCTTTCTTCATCTATCAACGTGACGCAAAGCACTCTTCTTTTGTATTCTCATAGCATTTTGAGTTTGCTTCTTTGGAAATGACTACCACTTATATTTAAATGTCTATCTCCTTTACCAGACTGTAAATTCCACAAGTACAAATTTAATCATCTAAATTTATTGTAATTTCATGAGAACTGGCATCTTACATTTGTATTCTTACTGCCTCTCACATGGACTATGAGTAGACTGAAGAGCAGAAAGATTTAAGGCCCTAGATTTTCTCTTGCTATTTACTGAGAAAAGGCCTCTACATTCCAAAACAGGTTTGGCTACTTTTCCTACTTAGAAAAATAGGAGGGTATTAAATTCATTTTTATTGCTTTTTCTCTTCTTCTTCTATACCCTAAACACTAAACCACATAAAAGGTACTAAATATGTTGTAACTACAAGTTTGATCTTAATTGGGAAATGTAATTTAGATATCTTTTAAAAAAGAAAATGAAAAATTTTCCTCAGGCAATTCTCTCCCTTCTGGCTTCCTGGTATTTGAACATACTCTTTTTTCTTTTCTTTTCTTTTTTATAACGCTTTAAGTGCTGGGATACATGTGCA
Source organism: Sapajus apella (assembly GCF_009761245.1). Classification (NCBI taxonomy): domain Eukaryota; kingdom Metazoa; phylum Chordata; class Mammalia; order Primates; family Cebidae; genus Sapajus; species Sapajus apella. The sequence continues at coordinate 45,386,685 of NW_022436947.1, read as the reverse complement.
GAATGTACAGGTTTGTTGCATAGGTATACACGTGCCATGGTGGTTTGCTGCACCCATCAACGTGTCATCTACATTAGGTATTTCCCCTAATGCTATCCCTCCCATTGCTACCCACGCCCCAACATGCCCTGCTGTGTAATGTTCCCCTCCCTATGTCCATGTGTTCTCATTGTTCAACTCCCACTTATGAGTGAGAATACGCAGTGTTTGGATTTCTGTTCCTGTGTTTGCTGAGAATGATGGTTTCCAGCTTCATCTATGTCCCTGAAAAGGACATGAACTAATTCTTTCTATGGCTGTATAGTATTCCATGGTATATGTGTGCCACATTTTCTTTATCCAGTCTATCATTGATGGGAGTTTGGGTTGGTTCCAAGTCTTTACTATTGTGAATAGTGCTGCAATAAACATATGTATGCATGTGTCTTTGCAGTAGAATGATTTATAATCCCTTGGGTATATACTCAGTAATGAGATTGCTGGGTCCAAATGGTATTTCTGGTTCTAGATCCTTGAGGAATCACCACACTGTCTTCCACAGTGTGGAAGTTGTGGTTGAACTAATTTATACTCCCACCAACAGTGTAAAAGCGTTCACCTACATTTGATTGGTGTACTTGAAAGTGACACATATTTGAACATATTATAGCAATAGAGATAGTTGTTTATTCCACATTATTGTATTGATACTCAAGACATGAAAAACTAGAATGCAAATACCCTTGGATAAAGAACCAGGTAATAGTTACTGTGCTTCTGGTAAACGCATATTTGACCGAGAGTATGTGAGTTCTAAGCCTGATGGAGAAAATGAGGTTAAAAGGAGATTATGGATGTTAAAGGAAGAAAGACACTGTTATTTAAGATGGTTCAGAGGTGCTGTGCCTAATCACTATGCCTAATCATTTGATCTCAACTAAGGGAAAATCAACACCTTAGTCAGAGGTACTTTTTATTTGTCAATAGTTTTCAGTACCTGAGTTCCTGAGGGCTAGATAAATGATGTTTAAGATGATCGCATCATTAGAATGCCACAGATTTTCATCATAATGTTTTTTTTCTGATCTTACTTTATCCCAATGCTATAAAATATTTCCTTTAATTGGAAACTGAAAATAGAAATTAATAGTCATTAATAAATGCTCTTTGTTTTAGCGATTCTCTCAGACTGGATTGGATAATAAATCTTTTCTGTTCTTAACTATCACTTCTTTTCATGTAAAAACATTTTTGGCACTTCACAACTTTAACCATGGTTTACAAAAACCTGAGTCTTGCATACATTCATTGGTAACATTGGTCTATAATTGCCTTCTTGGTATAGTATGCCCTGTTTTATTATAAAAATCATATTGATGTTATAAAATAAAATGAAGTTCTCCATCTTTCTATCGCATGAGAAAGCTTCATTAACATTAGAGTTATCTGCATTTTTAAAGAACAGGGATTTTTAAGAACTTTGGTCTCAATGCTTTTTTTTTTTCTTTTTTTTTTACCAGTGATAGTACTTTTACTTATTCCTCATGTCTTCTTTAGTAATTGCTATCTTGAAGTCTTTTACTTTCTATTTGGTCAATTTTGGTAATTTTTACATTGCTACAAAGTCATATGTTTTCCTTGTGTTTTACATTCATTGCAATAGTGGCATGGATTAGTCTCTTAACTTTTCAAAGTTTATTTATGTTTAGGTATTTTTTATTTTGTATGTATTTTTCCCTCTGTTGTTATTATCAGATCTCAGAGATGACTTTCTGCATCTGTCTTACGGATTCTTTTGAAGAATAAGCTTTTAAAACTTACTCTTCTTTTTAGTATACAGTCATATATTACTTATTGACAGGAATATGTTCTGAGGAATGCATCCTTAAGTGATTATATCATTGTGCAAATATCATTGAATATACTTACATAAATCTAGATGGTATAGCCTACTACATATGTTGCGGTATGGTACAGCTTATTGCTCTTAGGCAATAAACGTGTACAGCATGATACTGAACTGAATAATGTAGGCAACTGTAACACAATGGTAAGAATTGTGTATCCAAACATATCTAAAGATATAAAAGGTACAGTAAAAATATGACATTATTGTCTTGTGAGACCGCTGTTATAATATTGATCTGTCATTGATCAAAATATCATTTTGTGGCATATGACTGTATTTCTAGTTTTATTGCATTAATTTTAGACTGTAACCTTTTAAATTTTCTTTCCTAGTTTTTAACAATGGAAATTTAATCTGAAGTAATTTTGTTAAAGTTGTTTAGAGGCAAAACAAATGTTATTTTCTATTTTATCTCCATAAAATATGGTATTTAATATTTAAAGGCATAGACTTCATGTCTAGAATATTTTAAATAATCTTTTATATAGTATATAGAGTTACTAATGTGTATATCAAATATTTTGTAGGCCATTGCACAATAACAAAAATATCAAATAAGCATAAACCTTTACATGGCAGTAAATTTTTAAATATTGAATTTTTAGTATGCCATTGTGACAGTTTTTCATTAAATATACTGATATACGTCTCCTAAAATAATAATCTCATCTTGATTGACTTATTTGTCAAGAACAAGTTCAAAGGTCAATGCAAAGTTTAGTGTTGTTAGCACTCCAGTTTAAAAATATAAAGTGACATCCCTTGACCTGTACCTGTCTTCTTGTATAATAAGAATGTGTAGATGACAATGTGCAAAGCTATAAAAGGGTAAAGTTAGAAAAAGCATTTTACAATTAATCACAATGTCAGTGTCATCATCTAATAATATTCCTTTCTCATCATTGCCCTTGCTTTTAAAACAGTGTCCACGCCCCCAGAAAAAAACACTGGTATAAGCATCACTTCAAAATAAATGAAGTTCTTATTTACACAATGTTCTTTCTTTATGAACATCGTAATTTTAATTAGAAATTAAACTGACATTGTACAACTTTATTGAGATACAATATACATATCATAAAATCTATCCATTGTAAGTATACAATTCAATGATTTTTAGTTAATTTATAGAATTGTGCATGTATCCCTACAATTGGATTTTAGAACATTTTCACCTCTCCAAAAACTTCCCTTGAGCCTGTTTGCCATCAATCCCTTATTTTATTCCCAGCCTCAGGGCAATTCCTGATTCATTTTTTACCCCTATAAATTTGCCTTTGCTGTTCATTTCATATGAATACAATTATATATTACATAGTCTTTTGCATCTGACTTCTTTCATTTAACATAATGTTTTTGAGAGTTATCCATGATGTAGCATTTTTCAGTCTTTCATTCGTTTTTACCGTTGGGCAACATTCCATTGTATAGACATACCACATTTGCTTAGTCCTTCACCACATGATAGACATTTAGATTGTTTCCATTTTTGGTTATGATAATAATACTGCTATGAACATTCATTTACAGATCTTTGCATGGATCTTCATTTATCATGATACGTTGCTAGGAGTGCAATTGCTGTGTCATATGAGTGTTCATATTTACTATTGAAGAAACGACCAAACCATTTTCCAAATTCACTCTAGGATTTCTTCATTCTCACCAACACCTGCCATTTTCAGTCTCTTGATTATAACCATTCAAGTCAGTATGTAGCAATATTTTAATGTGGTTTCAATCTTCATTTTACTAATGACTAATGATGCCATGTAGCTTTTCATGTACTTATTAGCCATTCTTGGGTCTTCTTTGGTGAAATGCCTGTCTTCTATCTATTTTTAGACAAGATCAGGCAGGTTCAGGGTGGTATGGCCATAGACCTATCTATTTTTAAACTACCCATTTGTCTTCTTATTGTTGAATTGTAAGGGATTTTTTGAAATGCATTCTGTATTTAATTTGAAATTATTTTTCATTGTTTTCATTTTCATTTTTTAAAGAATGTCTTTTGATGTTTGACTTTTGATAAAAAGTTACCATTTTTTTTCTGTATATTATGCCTTTATTGTTGTATGCAAGGACTGTTTGCCTAACCCAAAGTGACAAAAAATTTTTTTTCTATGTTTTTAGTAGTAGTTTCGTAGTTTTAGCTCTTAAATTTAGGTCTACAATCCATTTTTATCTCATTTTTGTGTAAGGAATGAAGTAAATGTCGATGTGAAATGTTTCCATGTGCATCTTCAATTCTTCAAGCACTATTTAGTATAAAGGCCGAACTTTTCTGCATTGAGGATTCTTGGCATCTTTGCTAAAAAAAAAATGACCTCAAATGTAAGAATTTATTTCTGAACTCTCAATTCTGCTTCATGGATCTACCTGCCCATCCTTAGCCAATATTCCCTTTCTCTTGCTCTTGTAGTTTTACATTATGTTTTGAAATCAGATAGTCTAAGTCCTCTACCTGCGGTGGTTTTTTTTAAAAATAATTGTTACTGTCCTAGGTCCTCTGAATTTCTGTATGAGATTTAGAATCAGTTTGCCAATTTTTACCAAAAAAAGTAAAAATAAAATAAGCTTGTTGGGATTTTTACTGATCTATATAGGTATTATACTAAATCTATAGTATTCTGGTTTTTAGAAAAAAAATAAATCTGTAGACAATTTTCACATTTTATGACCTAATTCAAAAACATTTCTATTAAAAAGATACATCTTGTGAAACTGAAGAAAATTTAAATATGAACAATCCAACTTAAAATGTTTAGTGTCTATCATTTTGTTTTGTGTGACTCTTGATTTTAATTATATCTATGTATCAACTTTTTTTACAGAAAATAGAACAAAATGTCATTCAAAGAACACTGATCTGAATTATATTCTAACCTGATTCTACTATTTTTTTAATGCACCTTGGGCTAAGACAATTAACTCTTCTGAGTTTTAGTTTTATCAGCTAAAACAAAGCCTCTCCTTGTTTTAATGTTTTATGATTAGATAATGTCATGCTAAATTTCATTCAGAAACATTTCATAACTTCTTTGAGATTTATGTAAGACCATAAAAAAGCACTTTGAGCCAATCCTTATAATTTTATTTTTGCGTAATTAAAAAAATCATTAATATTTTATTGTGAGTTTAGCTACATTTTCTTTCTTTCTTTTTTTTTTAATTGCACTTTAGGTTCTGGGGTACATGGGCAGATCATGCAGGATTGTTGCATATGTACATACATGGCAAGGTGGTTTGCTGCCTTCCTCCCCTCATCACCTATATCTGGTATTTCTCCCCACGTTATCCTTCTCTACCCTTCCCATCCCCTGCAGTCCCTCCCCTAGTCCCCCTCAACTGACCGCAGTGTGTGATGCTCCCGTCCCTGTGTCCATGTGTTCTAATTGTCCAACACCTGCCTATGAGTGATACCATACGCTGTTTGATTTTCTGTTCCTGTGTCAGTTTGCTGAGAATGATGGTTTCCAGATTTATCCATGTCCCTATGAAGGACACGAACTCATCATTTTTTATGGCTACATAGTATTCCATGGTGTATATATGCCACATTTTCTTTATCCAGTCTATTGTTGATGGACATTTGGGTTGGTTCCAGGTGTTTGCTATTGTAAACAGTGTCGCAATGAACATACACGTGCGTGTGTCTTTATAATAGAACAATTTATGATTCTTTGGGAATATACCCAGTAATGGGATTGCTGGGTCAAATGGTATTTCTATTTCTAGGCTGGAGAGGATGTGGAGAAATAGGAACACATTTACACGTTGGTGGGAGTGCAAATTAGTGCAACCATTGTGGAAGACAGTGTGGTGATTCCTCAAGGACCTAGAAATAGGTGCATTTTCTTAAATTCCTGGCCTTCAGCAATTCTCCCAACTCAACCTCCCAAAATGCTAGGATTACAGGCATGAGACACTGTGCCTGACAAGCTGTATTTTCTGTGGTAAGAATTGATTTTTTCATCAAAAGTGTCGAAAGAAATACGTCTCCGGAGACATTTTAAAATAACAGCTGAGATCTGTTCTTCATTTGAACAAGGTTTACCTGTATTTTAATCTTACATATATTGCTTAAATGTTTCTATTGCACTTTTCTTTGAATGAGTATTTACCTTTAATTACTTCTTAAACTAAAATTTTTAAATAATTAAAATTTAACTGACATTTAAAACTTAATTAGCTCTGTGCCATAGCATTGGCACACTGCTGAGAATATGACAATTTATTCTTATCTCATATCATCTAATAAACTTAAAACACTAGAATGTGATATAATGCAAAAAGCAAGGGGTCAGGTGCTGAAGATTTTGGGAGAACTCATGTATTTGCAGTTTACTAAATTGATTTTAGATAAGTAAGCTTCTTGAAAAATTGGCCTTCTCATTTGTACAGGTCGATATAGCCATTCCAGCTCTCTACATGTCATCAAATTACTATAACAATAACATTAGATACCATGAAAAAGCCATTTTAAATGGAGGACTATTCTGCCACTTATCCAAATGACTTTGGACAAGTTACTTGATAACTTTGAGCCTCAGTTACCTAATCTGAAAATGAGAGTAATAATAGAAGTTGCCTCAGTCTGGGGCGCCATGTAAACTCCTTAGCAAAGGGTCTAGTATTTTATTAACATTTGATAATATTAGTTACATCTATTAAACATAATGATAATAGAAATAGCAGTAATAATACAAAAGTTGGTAAGAAATAATATTGGACAAATAATACTGAACTACCTGGGATAATGTGTGAATTTTAGTTTAGATTTTGCTAAAATTAGCTGACAGATTTGAAGCAAATAATTTAACCTTTCCAGGCCTGAATATAATCATGTGTACATCAAGGATAATATGCAAAATCATTTCAAATACTTTCTATTGCTCTGAAATTCAATGACAATTATTATTGAAGAAACTTAGTAAATGAATACTAATTGAAATTTAACAAACACACATCAGCTCTCTTTCAGCTTTTCTATTATTGCCACTTGATATATATAAAAGCACAGCATTATTCTCTGCTGACCAAAATTTTAAAACAGCATTAATTCATGAAGTTATACTTAAAATATTTCTTTGCTTTTGAATAATTTTTTTCTTCTGAAAATATCTTAAAAATATAAATGGATAACCTTGTTATACATCTATAACAAGCCACATTACATTCTGGTAACATGAATAATTAAAACAGAAAAATTCCTAAACCCTCTGTTTTTAAAGGTGTCACTTTAGTTACATCATTTTTTAAATTCTCTAATAAAGTTTCAAAGTTAAGCAATACCCTTATTCTCACAGATATGGATAAATTTATGCACAGAGGTATTTAACACTTTACTAAGGCTTCTCTTATCTTACAAGCTGAAGAAAACGGAATAAAAATTCTTGATTACTTATATGACCTACTTTGTGAATTGGAATAGCTGAAAAGGGGTAGTAGGCAACAAAGGAATGTGCCTCCTGTGAAGATGCAAGGAAACAATTACAGTATCACAATGTGCAGAAGCGAACTATGTCAACTGTCATGTACAGACCTACAGTAATGATAAGGCTTGCAATATTTATTATTTTATTTCTTTAAAAAAGTAAAGACAGGTGTCACTGGTAGCTTGAAACAACATTCATGCCTGTGCAACTGCATTCTAATCACACTTAACAAATGACAAATGCAGTCATTACCTGGAGTTTTTCATTTGATGGCTCTGTACCTTCTGGGGACAGGAGATAAATGAAGGAAAGCTGACACCTTCAGATGTTGTCTAGATTAGTGTTGACATTTTTCTTTGGGGGTTGACAGCTGCTAATGAATTTAATTTAAACATGAAACAGAGGATCAAAAGTATCTTTTAACAGAATTTTACTAAAAGGGATATTGAGGCACGTCGACCATAAGCAGTAACAGAAAGGAAATCTAATTTGCAATATTTCTAATCACCATGATGAGTCCACTCATGTACCTTTATTCTTTAATTTTTAAGTCTAACTTAAGCTCAAATTCTCAAATTCAGAGATTATAGAAAATACATTAAATGAGATATGAATGTTTTTCATATAAATATATGTTTCAAAAGAATTTTGTATTCAGACCCCTTGAATGAAAATCTAAAGGTATAGTGTGTGGCAGGAGATAATTTTTATACAAATTGTCTTTATTCCTAAATTCTCTTTAAAGATGATACTTCTAAGTGCCAAAGTATAGTTTACGGGTAGACTTCTTAGGTTCTTTTCCAGTTTTACCTCTAATTATCTTGTCTTTTGTAGAACATAAGGTCATTACATGCCTTTGTTTTCTGAGGCCGAAATGCCTGATTTTCCATATCCCTCAAAGAATGAAAATGAGACATAAAAAATACTGTCATCATTTAGAGTAAATGTTATTAATGAATAACAACAAGTATGTGTGTACCAGATTTCAGTTTGAAAAGCGTGTTTCTCAACTAGATAGGAACAGAGTGGACGAGTTGAAACATTCTCAGAAAAGTGCAAGACAAGGTCATCAGCTGGAAGAATGAGAGCAGGAGTATGACAAACTGGAAGCCCTGAGGCACCTCGGGGAGGAGTTGATAATAAAGGTTATATGATGAGAAATACTGCTCTATTTTGAGTAAATAAGTTCAAACTTGAAGATTGAGGGAGTATGGCAAGAAGCTGGGAGATGGGGCGGTTTCAGTTTACCCACAATAGGAGTCCAACTCTTGCTCTCCACGGAGCCCAGACATAGAGATTTTGGCATGAATGACTGATAGAAGTACAGAAGTGTCCTATTTTTTCCACACAGTTATTAGTATGAATCTTTCATTTGTCCAGAATGAAATTATGTAATCAAATGAGACTTCACAAATAATCCTGCAAGCATTTCAGACTATGCTCTGCTATCACCTGTGCTATCACCCAACTAGCTTTTCTTTGCGTTAGTATTTTCTTTCTGGCACATGGGGATAAACTAGTAAGAATGGCAGAAAAGAACACACATGTGAGAAGAGCTAGCCAGGGTGATAACGAGTCAGCCTACACACCAGACAAAATGGGATACATTCTAGGTAGATTTAAAAAAAAAAATGTTCACATGGATTAGCTCAAGATTACTCTTGAATTTGCAAGTACAGGGAGAAACTTGCTCAGAAAGAGGAAAGGGGCGTGGAGGAAAGCCATTATCATTTAGAAGAAAACTGTTGGGCTCCTGCAGGTGGCTTTTCGAAAGGTACTATGTGTGAGATGTTTTCTCTTGCTTTTTACCAACCTTGAGTACCCACCACCTTGCCTTTCTGTATAATAATGGCAGTAATTCAGCATGGTTAAAGAACAGATGACTAAAGGCTGCGGTCTGGAGAGGTAACACCAAATTCCAGACTTTAGTTACTCTTGTTGCTCTTATTGGTGTTCACGTTTTTGCAACATGCCAAGAACAGTGCAAACGTTCTATGTGATTGCTTCATTTAATTCTAACAACAACCCTCTTAAGGGGAACTACCATAACTCTTCACCTCACCTTTTCCTAGATAATATAGGTAATAAATAACGGCACTTAAGCTCGTTCTTATCCAGCATTACTCCAGGATAAATGTTCCTAAGCACTATACTATACTGGTTATTTTAATATAATTTTAAATGCATTTGACATTAGCATATTTTGCACTGTTATATGAAATTTACACAAAATCATAGCAGAAATTGTTCATGCCTTTTTAGATTATTATAATTTACTAACCATAATCGAGAGCCTTGGCTGAAACTGACCAGGGGTGCCATAGCATCTAAACAACTGAAGTTAGCAATATTTAATAGAATGCCTTTTCCCCTTGCAGCTTTAGCAGTTAAAACAAAAAAGATTAATTAAAAGTAATCAAAGCCATGACCTTTAATAACCTGTATGTAATTAAATTGGCAGTTGACATACGTATTTGTATATGTCTATCTGTATTATCAATCTTTAATTTACAGCTCTAACTGTAAATTAATCACATTAATTATGGAAATCCTTTTAATTACTGCTACTCCAATATCTTTATAGTCAATGTGAAGAAATTGGTAAAAATCCTAACAATGTAGTATAAAGGAAATATCTCTGCCTCCATTCCTGTCAAGATTCTCCTTAATTAGTCTACTACAGTGTGATACTTTAATCCCATTTTGTGACCTATGTTGATTCACACAGTTGTTATTAATGATGCAAAATAAACATTTTCATCTTTACTTTTCAGATATGTGAAGATTGTATTCTACTTTTTGGCATCCTGTGATTGGGTAGGGACATGGAACAAGTTCAGGCTGATGAAATGTGAGTAAAACTGATATGTGTATCACTTCCAAATGAAGCTTTAAGAACCATCGTCTGAATTGCCACACTGTCCTTCTGTCACAGTTCCAGAGACTAGCTTCTTCCCAGGGACGACAATGATGATACAAAGCTAAATATGCAGCCAATTGAGGCAGGGATTAGGGAAAAGAAGGGGTGTGTCATAGTGTGAACCAGAAATAAATCTTTGTTGTTTTGAGTGTTTGAAATTTAGGGGTTGTTCATAGCATAACTTAGCATATAGTGACTGATATCCATATATTACATAGATATATGCTAGGTCACAACAGATTTTTTAAAACACAACTTGCAGAGACTCTTGAGTTTCAAAGTTTTATGTATTTCCTAAACTTCACTAATGATATCTCTCTTCTTATTCCCACAGGTTTTAATTTCAAGACGTCTAATGAGATTCACCTTTGTATTTCAAACTGCCCAAAATTAACCACTAAGCTACTAAGGAATGCCTGTCTATCTCTGTGGTAGCAGTGGGAAAGTATTTGTAATAAATTGTAAATGCTCTTTCTAGTCATTGAAAAGATTTTAATTATTTTTCTCAATGGCAGCAAGATGCTCAATGAAGTCTATGTCTCCTATAAGATAATAATATTGTACTTTATAAAAGAATAACTGTATGAGCATATCATATAGATTAAGCAAATTTACATGTATTTATAATTCACAAAATCTAAACAAGAGAATGTGAATTTTCTAATTCCAAAAAGGTCAAACAGGAAGCTTCATTTCTCCCAGTCTTCTCTCATTCACTCTATTTCTTTCTCTAACTTTAATATGTACTTCTCTGACAAATATTCTCTCTAGCTATAATGGCTTGAAGTTTTTTGTTTGTTGCTCTCATTTCTTAATCATCGTATGCATACTTATAAGTAGGCTACATTATAATTGAAATTGAACTTTGCATTTCCCTAGATATAGTTTGTACTCTTACAACATCTAGTGCCTTATTTTGCTTGCGATAGCTATTAATAGGTATTTGTTGACATTTCTCCAATTCTGTTATTTGTTCATTAGCACTTTGAGAAAAAGTTGAGCAGACCTTGCTTCACTCTTATGACTGAATCTTACATTTTCAGAATATGTATTATATAAATAAGGTGCTTTATGTTCATAGGGTGTGAACATAAGGAATAATTATATTATATGGAAAATTATATCAACTAGGATGATAACTATTGCAGTAAGTGGACCCCTAGATCCAGCAACTTAACTGAGTGAAAACTGTCTTCTCTTTCAAACAGCAATCCCCTACTACTCTTCCTGGTGGCTGAGAGACAGAGTGTTTTGTTTCACGCTGTCATATGGAGTTCCAATTTTTTACAATCTTACACACATGATTTCCAAGCTTTCCCTGAGTGTTCACATTCAGCAGGCAGAAGGGGAAGAACATGAATGATTGATTGCTTAGGGGAGGTCTTTGGAACTAGACCCTTAAATGTAATATATCACTGCAGCCTGCAGTCAGGAACACAGTCACATGACTATAACTAATTGCAGTGACGAGCAGGAAATGTAATGCAGAAAGAAGAGAAAATTAACCAATCTCTGCCATTTATTTAAGTATCTATAATTAATATAGAATTGACTTCTCTTAATTCTTCATTCTTTGGAATCAAGATTTTAACATTGATAATGTTATAGACTTTCATTATGGTTTAACTGGAACCTTTTTTTTCTTCTTATTTATCAAAGTATAAATGATGTTAAAATGTATAATGTCATATTGTACATAGAATGTGTAATATCTCAGTAACTTCCCAAGAACAATTATGTTTTTTAAATAAATATTGCAATATTTTATAAAGGTGCTATAAAATTTAACAATTAAAAAAGTTAATAATGCTAAACAATACTATAAGGATTGTTTAAACTTTGTCTACTGTTTCTCAGAAGACATGCTATTAACGATAAGTGCTAAAAAGTAATATGATAATCCATTAAGAAGTTAAATTATAAAAATAAAATACTGAGCTACACTAAGGTGTAATGCAGTTATATATATTCATAAAAGTGCTATACTTTAAAAACTGTATTAGATTGATCTATGTTTCTCAATAAATACGTTTAGAATCTATTACAAACCACGCAAACAACATGATGGGAAGGGGGATAACTAATATTTTTTGCAAATGGTCTTGTTATAAAATAGTTGTATTTAAAATCGACATCTAACAGTATTAGCTGCATAGCTTAGAAGACTCCAAAACAGTGTGGAAGGCAAGACACTAAGTATCCAAAAAGATAATGCCCTTTAGCCTATTTCCATTTCCCTATTGAGCTTATGGTTTTAGAGTTCACCCTTACTTAGTCATTTTTGAAAAAGACTTGTAGAAAATACAAATATGAGTGTAGATATGTTTGTTGACATTGAATTTTTCTAATTATTATCATGAATATATTTAATATTCATGAAATATATTTAATGAGGTAGAAAAATAATATTCTAAGTTATTTCCCTAAAAACTTTATTCTAACTTCCAACATCATAGACTCTATTTACTATGGTAAGTCTCCAAAGTTTTCTTTCTTGGATTCATTTAAGAAAGAAATACATTGTTTAAATTAATGTTTAAGACACTTTTCTCCAGTGTCCTTCATAAAATACATTCTTTTATCCTAAATCACTACATCTTCTGTTATCTATTCCAATTTATGTATAAATTCTTAAAAGAATGCAAGCAGCATTATTTACCTGCCCACTTTATGCAACAAAAAAGAATGCTAACTTTGGACATTATTAAAGATATGAAGTATTTACATTATTTTATGGTTTTTTTTCCCTATGAAAAAGATAATCTAAATTTCAGGTTGAAATAAATATACCTGATTGAAATCATAGAAAAAAAATTTCTTATTTCTGTGTTGTGCCTTCCTTGGTTATATATAAACATTTTTTATCTTTATTTTTAAAGCGTCTTTTTATGAGCAGTTATTACATAGCATATTCATCTTTAATATAGTTATCTACAAAAATATAAAGACACAAAATTCCATGAGAAATTTCTCATGTGTTTTTCAAAAATTGTCAGCCTTAATGTGAATAAAATTCAGATTTTCTTCTAACATTCAATCCATCTTGGAAATGGATGCTTAAATATAAGTTTACTTAACTTTTTCCCTCACTGGTAGTCTAGATTTCAGAGCCTACTCTTTTACAGAGGCCATCTCTGTATAAACCAGAGGCTAAATGTCAATCTTCTGAGTTCTAACCTAGAGCTAGCTACCCATGCAAACCTCTAACTTAGCACTTTTCATTGTTGAAATTTTCCATTTTACTTTCAGTCTTCTTTCCTAAACTCTAAATTTATTGAAAGTATTTCTGATGCCTGGCATAAAATAGTCACTCAAATGTTTATTGAACTGAATATAAGCTAAGTGAGTAGAATTGTAATAAGGACATTGAATGAGCTGTTTGGGAACACATCACATGCTTTTGTTTATGGGTGACAACTCCTGTTTTAGAAACTGAGCAGAAATCTGGTGTGTTAAATATGCTGTACATGGGCTGATTTCACTTAACACGTAATTCTTCATATTGTAGGAAAAAAAAACTATTTTAGACTTTAAAATATCTCAGCCTGAGCAGGTTGTGCTCTTCTGTACTTGTTTATTAATAACAGAGGGCTCTGGGGCTCAGGCAAAATTTGAAGAATTGAAATTCCAGTCTCAAAAGATATTGAAAAGGTTATTGAACTTATTTGTAACTATACCAGGCCAAAATAAATCACTATTTTGCACACAATATGCCATCATAGATATAGCAGACATTCTTGGCATTCTTAGTATGATAAATTTAAGATATTACTATGGAAGCACTGACAAAAAATTTAAATACCGTAAGTATCATTCAATAGCAACACTAATAACTTTAGTTCAAATTTACCAACTATAAACCTAATTCCCCTACAAGTTATTTCCAATATTCTCTACAGCATACAGTTTTCATATTTCTGAGCTATTTACTGTAAATAGTTATTTGGGTAGTTGATGAAGTTTAAACGTTCTACTGAGCCATCTATGTTTAAGATGACGTTATAGTTGCTAAAAGAAGGAGCATATAAAATTGCTATATTTGGTTCAAAGGTATTTTCTTTAAATTTTTCTATCTTAAAGAAGATTTCTTAAAACCAAACTTGCTTCCATAATACAAATGAACATGTATTTACATGTGCTTCTAGATGCTAGTAGCCAAAAAATAGAATTACAGAATGAAATAGTACGTATTTTTAAAAGTAATCTCACTAGTTCTCAGTTTAAGCAATTTCATCAAAGGCAATACTGCTAATACTTTTTGGTGACAATAAAATATTCAACATTTATGTCTTCAATGTGCTCAGCAGAACTCAGATTAAGGCAGAATAATAAATAGAATGATCTTCCATGACTTAATAAATTAATAAGTAGGATAATCCTCCATGACATGAGTATCTTTAATCAGATTTGGAGGCTTGAAGAGCAAGTATAAGCCATATATAGGATCTATTATTTTTTAGCTACCCAGGTTGGATATCCCATGGGTGTTTTGGCACTCTTTGTCGGAAGTCATGTTACAGATTTCAGTTCCCACTCATCTCCACTTATTATCATTATATCATTAGACATGTCAGCCTTATAAAATGAACCCCTCATGTGTACCATGTAACATAAGAGAGGAATGTAGTAGAGAGGCTCAAAAGCTGCTACCTCAAAGAGCTGGTTTCAATTTCTACTCATCACTTTTCCTGCTACATCCTCGCATTAAATCTTTTCTGAGGTTGTTGTCTTACATATTCAGTATATGGTCTATTTCTATTTCTCACAGATCATTTAGAGGAATGCGTGTTATATTGTGGAAAATGTCCTTTGTTCTTTGATTGACTGGCTGTCATTACTTAACTCCTTTTTTCTGCTGTCGTCTATGCAAAGGGAAGCAAGTAGAGCTTTAAATTTCAGTTAAACACATAGAGTATTTGCATGCTGATATCACTTTCATATTTCTCTTTTATAAAATTTTTAATTTAAAAAATCATTTAATTATTTTGAGATGGGATCTTGCTCTGTCTCCCATGCTAGAGTGCATTGGCACAATCAGAGCTCACTGCAGCCTTGACTGTCTGTGCTCAAGCGATCCTTCTGCCTCAGCCTCCCGACTAGCTGGGACTATAGGCACGTGTCACCACACCCAGCTAGTATATTGTTATTAGGTCGTATCTCAATATATTCCTCAGGCTGGTCTCAAACCTGTGACTTCAAGTGACATTCTTGCCCTAGCCTCCCAAAGTGCTAGGATTACTGGTGTAAGCCACCTTGCCCAGTCCATATTCTCCTCTTAGGATTAATTTTTATTTTATTTTTATCTTAAAAAATACAGGTTCAATACAACTTTCTTCAGTTTTTCTTTTGTTGTGTGTGAAAATATTTTCTTGTTAAAACACAGATGCCCCAAGATTTAGGAGATAAATGAACCACCAGATTTGGTGACGCAGCTAAACACAGTTAAGCTGCTTGATCTGACACCTCACCAAATCTGGAGGCTCCTTTCTCTCTCCTAAATCATGATATTTTTCTGTTATAGTTTACTTCTTCTTCTTCCTTGAATAACTCTTTTTACTTTTCTTTTAGAACAATGTATTTTCTGATTTTTCTTCCATTCAATTAGCCAATTTCCATTTTGTATTTGGGGCTTCTCCTCATCTTCTTGACTTTCAATGCTTGAATGTACTAGATTTTAGTTGGTAATTATCTTCTCTCTGTACATTCACTCCTTACTGATCTCATCAACTCTCAGGGCTTTGAATGCATTTAAGACTGATGACTCCAAATTTGTAGCTCCAGCCCAGACCTCTCTCCTGACCTCTAATATTATGTAACTATGTGTCTACTGGACATCTCTCCTTGGGTAGTTAGCATTTAAAATTCAGCATGCGAAAATTTAGACGCCTATTCTTGGTATCTGAACCTTTTCCTCCAATTCCATCTATCCCAGTTGCTCTGGCCAAAGCCCTTGCTAATGTCTTTGACTCCTTTCTCCTACTCTCATATCTAATTCATTAGCAAATTCTACATGCCTTCATAATCTATTCTCTAGATATAAGCTAGATAAAGCGTCTGACACATAATAAGTAATCAATAAATATTTGTAGATGAGATGAATGACAAAATATACCAAATCCTACTCTATTCACTTTTTCTTCCATTATCCCTTTAGTTAAATCTGCATTAGCCTCCAACCTTGTCTTGCTGGTGTCCGCTATGCTTTGAAAATTTTGTTCTTGAAAGAGCTGGTATGGTGATCATTTGGAAGGAACCTGTTATTCTATACAAACGTATTCAGAAACTACCCATTTCAGAATCAATGTTAAACTACTTACAATGAGCAAAATGTCATACACAGCCTAGTCTTCTTTAAACTCTGTGACTCTTCAACACTTTGCTATAAAATCTTGCTGTTCTAGCTCCTGGATACATCAATGTCATGTTCCCAACTCTGTATCTTTGCTCTTTGGTGTTACTTCTTCCAATAATGCTGTTTTCATAATATAAGCACAGCTTCCTGCTTCCTTAGTTCCATTGTTCTTTGATTAAATGAGCTATTTTCAGAAAGGCTTTCTGTGGTATATTACAGATTGGAAATATGCATTCTCCATCCCACCTGCACAAGTGGTGTGTTCTTACCTACACTCCCCCTTAGCTCCCTTGACTTTTAGCCTTTACCATGTGAATTGCCAATGGAATGTTGTACAGATTTTTTCTGCTTGAAAAACATTTATAATATTAAATCTTCCCTTTTGCACCTCTGTTATCCAGATGAGAAGAATATATCCAGGCTGATCCGTCAGTCCCAGGAGGAGAACAAGAAACACATGGAGCAGAGCTAAGTTACCCAGCCTGGCCTAGCCTAGATCACCATCCTGTAATAGGCCCCCAGACTTGTGGGCTAAATTAACATGTGTTGTTATATGTTACTGTGTTGTTTTTACTTAGCACTCTTGTGGCAATAACTAACTGATATACCTTCTGTGATCGCCCTGTTTAAAATTTAATGTGCACAAGATATAAAACCCAAAATGAACAGATGTTTTTATAGCACATTGTCTAAAAGATTCTCTTTAATTTATTGACCATTTTAAAATTTAGTGCATTACTCTTCTTTTTTGGCAAAAGGACACCCTACTTGCGTGGTTTTCTGTGAGAACTAAGCTTTTGCATGACTTGTTCATGCCTTTGTGTCCAATCAGAGCAACACTGAAAGCAGATGCTTTGGATATAATTTCCCATTCATCTTAGTTTTTTCTTCACAACATTTGATTCTTGCAGTTGCCAGAATGATTTCCAGAATGAGATTCATTGTATAAGCTTTGAATAAGGAATTTTAGCATTTTAGAATAAACAAATGCACACATATTGTTCCTAAAGAACAGGCTTAGGGCCCAGAAATTAGAGTACCCCAACCATTTTCTTGCCATTTTTAGTTACTTCAGAGCTTAGTAAAATAAGCTCTTTCCAGGCATTCCATGCATTTTTTTGTTCCTAGTTCACCAGCCCTCGTCCACGGTTCTCTTGGGTATTCTCTTTAGAACTTAATATTTAAGCATGGATATAAAAACAATTTGCAACATGAGATTTAGCTGTGTGTGCAAAATTTTATTTATTTATTTTTTTACATATGGTTGAGAGAGTTCATGGCTTTTATTGATAGCCTGTTATTGCCCTAAGTGAATCATTCAGGAAGTTCAGATCTTACATTTCACTCATGTGGGTCTCTAATTTTTACTCCTTGTATCCTGAGTTATTTAAATTAAGAAGCTCATATAGTAGTTCCAACAGCCTGCTATAATTTTTGTTGACAAAAAAGAAACCCTTTATTCTAAGAAATATTCCACTACTGCCTCAAGTCTTTTAGGGAAAAGGTAAGGTATTAATATATGCACATTTTTATTAAGAAATGCATTTCTTATGAATATTTAAGCCTATTTTTGTCATTAGCGAATGAAAAATTTAACCAATTTATTTTAATTTTCACTCTTGTAAGAAAATTAAAATAGTATTATTTTAATTTATATTAAAATATATAGACAATTACTCATATAAATATATATTGTAGACAATGCTGAATGATCTGTTACACAATATAATTCAGGCAATAGCTGATAAAATGTATGTTAGATGAGAACACAGAAAAACAGAACAGAAATTATGAAATACTTCATGCAAAATAATCATTATAGCTTGTGCCAAATTAACAACAAAATCAAGTTTTATATTAAAATGTCTATTATTATTCACTGGGCAAGGCAAAAGGGTAATTTTCATTTTGGAAAAACAAAATTTTTGTTACCCTACATTTTGAAAAAACGAAAAATTTTCTATGTCCACAGAAACTCTATCTCAGCTATTTTCTTTGGTCAATATTAAAATTTTGTTCAGTGTTTATTATTTACAGATACATTAATTTTTATGTCATTCAGGGAGAAACATTCTGTTAACAAACATTATGTTCTACCTGTTTTCTGCTGGTTATTTTCAATTCTTGATAAGTTTTCATTTTTAGTACTAAAATTTTATATGCTTATTATTTATGAATCTATTGATCCATGAACATTCTATTAATTTTCTGTCCAACTTGTTTTCTGACAGTTCATTTCAGCTCTTGATATGTTTACCTTCCCCTTAAAAAGCATACCAACAGAAAAATGTGCTTTGTGCTGAATACTAAATTGAAAATGAATAATACTCCTCATCCACCTTTGATTTTACAGGTATTGTCTTTAGTGAAAGGCAACATGCTGCTTAATAAATCATCACATCAGCAGCTTTACTGCAGTGCACCAAAGAGCAGGATAGTTCAACAGCTGATGTTTCCATCCCACAAGCTACTGTGTCTGCTAACTAGGTTTTTTTTTTGTCAACCTCAGTTTAGGGACCTAAGACACACACAGAGAAGCAATAAACACATTGTTCTTTCTCTCCTATACTTTTTTTTAAATCTCTGTGGTGGGAGTATGTGTTTAAACATACATTATATTTATTAAAATATAATTAATCGTCGTTGAACATAAAAAAATGCATTAGATTTTGACATTTTTAGATATTTGGTATTTTTAGTTTCTAATTACTAAGAAAACCATTAGACCAAAAAACACATGTTAAAATACAGTGGACAAGTGTTCAGTTAATGATTCTGATAGAATAAATTAATGAGCTGATAAAATGTTTTTGATAATACAAGACAGCTAAGAGGTGGCTCAATCACCTTCTGTTTTCATACCCAGGGACATATTTTGAACTTCTGCATCCCTCATTTTTCTCCCTGTACAACAGCATACAGCTTGCAGGGCTATAGTGATGATTAACTAAAATAATAAATAAAAGCACTAAGCATAATACAAAGAACATAATAAGTGTTGAATGAATTTGAACTAAACTAGACAATTGGTTTTATACTTAGATGAACAAGAATTAATAATAAGCCTAGGAATGTCTACCTGTAGAAAATCTTTCTAAGAAATAAGATTTCATCCCCCTCCACATCAGGAACAACATATCCCTCAAAATACTTGAGTATGACGTACAGAGCTATATATTTCCATTAGCAGAGATTTTATAATATTGACATTTATGGTTAAGGTAGTTTAATGGAACAAAAATACCTTTTCCTATTACATATGAATGGATTCTCATACTTCAGAAGTATGAGAATAGAAATAGTAATAGAAAGAGAACAAAAATGATATGGAAACACATCATTTAATGTTTCTAGTAGGGTCAAAAAATGTCCTAACTGGTATAATGCTATACTAATATTTCTCGAAAGTGGGCAATTATTTATCACATCACTTAGAATGATGTAGATTATGTTGCAGTAGCAGGTAACCCCACATATCAGGAGTTGAAATCAAACTGCTTACTCTGTTACATGACCAAGCAACTGCAGAGGGAGGAAGATCTAAAGGTTCATTGTAGCCATTCAGGCATGCACAGTGATAGAAGCTACATCTTGACCCATGCTTTCATAATCATTAAAGCAGGCAAAGAAAATATAACAATTCATACATGTGTTCTTAAAACTTCTTTCTGGAAGTTAAAATTGTTGCTTATGCTAACGTTTTATTAGATAAGGTCACATTGTCAGGATGAATTTCAAAGAGGGTGATTCAGAATGATCAGACTAAAAAAATCTAGCTAATATAATATTATCCAAATTTACGGCAGTTGATACATAAGCCAGGCTAGTTCATTAGTTAATAACAACTATTTATCAGGCTTACTGACAAGTACATTCTACCTTGATAGGCAAAATACATATAATACCAAATAATAATTAGAGAACTGCTTGGTGAACATACAATCAAAATATGGTGGTCAATCATGCAATATATGAGTTATGTGTGTGTGTGTAAAATGTATGTTTTATGTGATAATAGATGTGTTTGTCAACATTACAGATGTATATCTATGAGACAGACTGTATAATTAAATCTATAGGTAAAAGTGTCCTGTTTATTAAACAGCATTAATATTCGATACTGCAATATAGATAATGGACTGATCAACTTCAGTTAAATTTCTTTCTTTAATTATAATTCATCTTTATAGTCATAATTTTTTGAGGTGATATCTAGTCATCTGCAATTAATGTTTGCATAATTTTTTCTGTCACTTATGTCTTGTGTTTTTTCATGTCTAAAGATATTACTATTACTACCACTGTAGCTGTTACTCTTTACTAAATGGCTGCAATGTGTTAGGAGCTTTACATGTTTTATATCATTAATTACTTTTAGCAATCTAGTGAAATAAGCATTATTATTATTATCTTCATTTTAGAGAAGAAGAAATTAGGATTTATAAATATTAATTCATTTTGCCTTTCATTCCCCTAAGGAGAATTTGGCAAAGCAGCAATTCAAGTAAAGATCTATGTGGTGCCCAATATCATTCCTATATTTCGCTGACTTAATTTCACTTTGACAATTCTGAATTTCATTAAAGAATGTTCTAAGTTTTCATTGTTGTTATAATCTCCACGCCTCCCTTTCCCTCCAAAGTGATCAACAATCAAGAGGACAGATAACTGAGATAACAGTGTTCTAGTCAATTTTAAGGAAGAGCTAACAGCTGAAGAATTAAGATTTTTAGAATTCTTTCTTCATTCCTTTAGTTTTGGCTTTTGCAATATGTTTTCTTCATATAAGTATTATTCTATCATTTAAGGTATCCCTTATTATCGAGCAGAAATTCTAAATTTCATTGAGCATATCAAATTTACACAGATCAAAGTTTTTCAGCTGATGAAAGTTTAGCTGTAGGATCCACCTCTAGCTTTTAAAGGAAAAATTCAAATTCCTCTTAATCATAACTAAACCTACTCACTGTGAAGAAGATCTTATCTTCTAAAAATACTGAAGAAGTAAAAAGTAAAGTCATCGCTTCCATCATTTACTTTTATCCTATTTTAGAAAGCCACAGCTCAAAGAATAAGGAACATACAAATGCAACAAAATCATTAGCATGCTATAGTATATAGATGATGATGGCCAAACGTAAAAGAGAAAATTCATTTCTTCAAACACTCCAGGGTTTTTATTTTCTGAACAAAATTAGTGATTTTTCCAGTTGATCATTTAATTAGCATTTACTGACAGTCTCTGTGTTGTTAAATAACATATGATGCACTTTTTAGAACTGTATCCTCATAATCATAATCTCTATAATTTCATACATGATTAGTCATTTAAATAAATGGTAGTTGCACTCAATCTTCCCTCAAACTGAAATCACAAGATTTTTTGATATGAAAAATGTCTCCTCAGGATAGCTAAAGGAATAATTCTGTCTATATTAATGTACACCATCTAACATGCTGCAGGATCAAAGTTTACATAAAAAAGAGTAACTGTGGTAAATAATTGTTCTGGAGAAGATGGAATTTGATAGGTAATGTCAAATATATGTGGTCTATACGCCCTTAGAAACAAATATTCTGGAATTTGGTTGATATGCATTCTGAAGAAATTGTAAATGTTTAAGAGCCATAGAAATGGAAAGGTTGAATTTACATTTAACAGTGAATCTCCAGAAGAAAATGGTGGTAATTTATTTTCCCAGCTGAGTTCTGTATGTTTGAATGTCTAAACTAAAACTGCAATAAACTGGCATAGCCTGTATATTCTGTAGAGCAACCACTAACTTATAAACAGATGGCACCCACAAAATATGGAAAAACAATCTGATCTACTAACTATAAAATTTTTAACTTCATAAGCATTAAATTTCTTCATAATTCTAAAATTCATATAAATATCTCATCAAATACAAAGATTACTTTTATTGTTACATATAGTGTTGACTATTACCAGCTATCTTATTTAGAACTCTATAAAATTGTTAATAGTCTTTATGTATATCATATTTGTTCAGCAGTTATCCTATTAACAGAAAGTTCTGCCATTTAAAAAAGACAAAATCAAAATTGCAATTTAGTTTACATTTCCTTGTACCATTTTTTGTTGAATGGTTTTATTTCTGTTTAATGTTAATAACAGATGTAACTTTCACTTCTCCCATCATAGTGGGAATTTCCTTTCATGTGTCAGATTGTTGTCAGGCTTTCATCACTGTTATCTCCTTCAGTATTCCCTGCAGATGGATACTACCTACTCTATTCCCTGAAAAGCGTTCAGTCTGATTGTTTTAATATAGAGAATTTTTTAACATTTTAATTTTAAGGTGAATTATGTTTTCAGATTTGCAGTCTGCCTGCTGGGTGAGTTAAGGTGTGTTATGAAATTTTGTGTGTGTCAGGATTCAATGCTGTAAAATAGTCAGTGGTATTGATTTGTTCACTGGAAAATGTGATACATCTGTGTAAAATATTATTCAATTGATTTGTTATGTGAAAAGGTGCATCTCTCCATGAAAAACTCTTCCTTAGGGAAATGCAAGTTTCCATGGTTGTGAGATATTTTCCTAGTGCTGTCTTAAACACAACTTTAAGTATGTGCATTCTCTTGTTCCCATTACATTCTGTGAATGTTTCCTAAATATGATTATTAAAATATTTATGGTTTTATTTAATAAGAAGGTAAGAAAATAAACAAAAATAATCTATGATTTCCATTTTCAAGACAGTCATAAGAGAGAAGATGATGAAACATGATGCAGATAGTAAATAATTTTAAAAAGTGTAAATTGTTTTGTTTATTGGATTGATTCGAGGGCAATGTACAGTCTGCCTTATTAAAACATATTTAAGGTGACTGATACAAATATATAGTGTTATCATGATATAGGTGAAAGGGTTTAGCTATTAAGGGTAGAATAATACATGGAAGCCAGTATTAGAATTGTATACTGGTCATAAACTGGGTATGGAGATTCTTAGGAGACAAAACAAAGAAGAGAATATAATAGGCATTAAAGTAAATGTTAGAAAAGGTAAAATAGTGACATCATGCAAATACAAAACGAACATTTATCAGGGAATTTTTTTCAACTTATTACAAGAGGATATTGTAAGATGTGAAAATTAGCTCAAAGAACTAAAGGTCATTTGAGAAATACATATATATATATAAATAGAAATTGATATGATTATATAAACAATAGTGTAAGTCTCTTGTGTTAGAGACAAAACTGTTTAATATCCTATAGATATTAAACTTTTGATATTATTTGTGCTGTCAGGCAGATAATTTAATTTCTACTGAACAAAAATTAGCAAATTTTACACAATATGCAATCTTTAATTTTGAACAAAGATTTGAGCTAAATATTTTACCCTAGAAAAATCCTTGGTGGCTTCGATACTACTTAGGATTGAAAGAATATAGCCCTTATGATTGGACTTATTTTTCAGCTTTGTTAATTTTTTTGTAATATAAGTTACAATAGCTATTAAGTCCTAACTACGTGTCTGGTACTTGGTTAATTTATTTACAGATGTGGATTTGCTTACTGGTTATCTTATATAACTTAAGTAATTTACAAGTGTTAATTTACTTACTCTTTAAAACTACCTTAAGGTAGATCTTATTATAATTATTCACATTCAGATTTTTTCTGATGAAGAAGTTGAGGCAGAGAAAGGCTAAATAACTTCTAAAATTACACTGTAGTAAGTGTTAAAGCAGGGATTCAAGTGCAGACCGTCTGCTTTTAGAGCCAGACCCCTTAATCCTTATGATTTTTGTCAACTGCACAAAAAAAGGATAGTTTTGTTGTGGCTGTTTTGTTTTTTGTTTGTTTAGATGTTTGTTTGTTTTAATCTATCATGTAAAGGGAAAAGGACACAGTGGATGATACTTGATAATCAATTTTCACATCTTTCCATGTGGAATTATGTATAACTGTTTTGCACAAGCAATACTTGGTGTAAAACACAGGTATACCACCCAAGTGTAGTTTAATAAAATCAATCTTTAGGTGATCAAAACAATATTGATTAAGCATATAGTTCTTCAAAGGCTTAGTTCAGAACTTGTAAACCCACATGATTGTTAGAAGCCAGACTTGTTAGATAATGGGTATTATGGGCTAAGAGGATAGGAGAAAACTGTAGAAAACTGAAGGGCCATTCTCAGCTTAATCTTGTCATTGTCTTGTAGAAATGTGATTATCAGGCAGCCAGATTTTGTTTTTCAGAGAAGACTTAATTTTAATGTGAAATCTTCCACTTGTATGCACACGTATATACATACTTTCATAGACGGGAATAAAGAAAACTCATAAGAAATGTTTTCTTAGGTTTATGAATAGATTTCATATTCTTTAAAGCAAACTTCCACAAATGCTATTTCTTACAAATAAGCTTTTGATAAGAATTTGGTATAAAAAATATGGGCTATATCCTCTAGTAAATACTTAGAGGACAAATATTATGTTGCAGATCATTCTTGATCTGCTGGGAAAGTTGATAGATTCCTAAGTAAATTAAGATGTTAACAAAACTCAGATTAAAACAAAATTAAAAAGGCAGTCAAAGGAGCACCTTACAAGGTATTACCAAGATCTTCCTCCAAATGAAGATCAAGAATTACATTTAAAAAATGAACAAATACGTAATAGAGACTTTAAAATCTTCTCACAGTATTTGGCTGAATTAATGATATTCTAATATTTGCAGAGCACTTATTAATATCTCAACATGCATAAAATGCAATTCACATATAAAATGCCTAATGTTTAGCAACTCAACTTTTAAGATAAACAAATTTCAACATGTATTATCAGATAATAAGAACAAAAACAACAAAATGGCAAACTTCACCTGCCACGTTGCATTGTTTGATATAAACCACACTGAAAACTTATACCAAGAAAATTTAGTTGTATTTAAGTCTTTTAGTTTGGAGAATATACATTTGCAGATATCATCCAAATACACCAATATTCTTTAAAATCATTTATTTATAAAACAGGGATAACAATACATATTTCATTGGATTTGTGAGAATTAAATGACATTTAATATATAAAGTAAGAGAGATAAGGGACATTTAGTAGGTACTAAATTAAGGTTTAGTATTTTTTCTGCTCCACTGCTAACAGCTCACCAAACCCCAACAAACATTCCTCATCAGATGTGGAATCAGAAGCAACATTTATGTTACAGTTTTGTTTATTCTTTTAATTTCTTGTGTATTCTCTACCCCACTAGCTTACTTTGATGTCTGATTTCTTTGAACTTGATTATTTGCATGCTTTGATTTCTAGTATCTATAGATTTCCTTAATTCCAACTGCTCTTATTTTATCTTGAATCCAATTTCTCAATACAGCCTTCATATGTATCAGGTTATATATCAGGTAATAATAATATTTAAAAAGTTAACCAGAAAGAAAATTTTAAATACATAATAATGTACTGAGTGCATTGCTAACTGAAACATAAGAGAAGATTGAAACACATATGTAGCACTAACTGCCTTCAAGAATCACAATGTTAGGATATGAAACTGTGGGAATATCTTAGCAAAGACTATAAACTTGACACTTTTAAGGTAACTGTATTTAAAACAAAGATATGTACATAGATGAACAAAATTTAAACCAGTAAATAGCAATACATGTTGCATATAGTAAGATACCAAATATTGATAGCATAGCACATATTATGATGTGACAGCAACTCAAGAGAAGAAAGGCAAAACCAGAGTAGAGCAAGAAAAAGGGATTTGTTGATGAATGTTTGACTTAGGCATGAAAATACATTTTTGACTAGGAAGAAAAGGTGAAATATACCAAGTGATAAAGGACACTAAACAACAAACCAAGGTAAGAAGGAATATGGTGAAGGCACTAAAAGTGGGTGAAAATTTTGACTGATGAATAGTATTCTTTTATTCGTTGAGGCAGATAACAAATATTTACTGTATGTCTACTAATTGAGGCTTTTGTTCTAAGGTCTATATGCACATTAGGAAAAAGAAACAAACTTTCCTTCTATTACAAATGAAGGGCAGTAAGAAAAGGCAACTAGTGAGAAATATTTTTGTACCTACAACACTAAGGCTACGAGTAAGCCTATTGTTTTCAAGTTCCTCTGCACATTCTGTTTGTTCTCTCTGCTTGAAATGCTAGCCTTCTTATCTTTACTGCCTCCCATGTTAGTTTATTGCTACTTGTTTTTAAAACCTCCCTATGATAAGCCTTCTGTGGCATCCCAAATTCAGTTAGATTTTCCTACCTTCTCAACACTATTTGTTCTTTCTTAAGACATTTCACGTTTGTTTTCACAGTTTATGTGAATATTTTTATATTTTTCTCTTACCAAACTGTGAGTTTTGTAAGGGCGAGGACAAAGTGTGCTTTGCTTCCTAATGTCTACTAATATAAGATATCATTACATTAATCTTTATGCATTTTAAAAGCTCAGACTTTTTATAATGGGTAAAAAGTTAGTTATCATGAGCTCTTTAATTAAAAGCACTCAACTATTCTAGGCCCCAAAAAATTATATTTTAGGCCAAAAGTAATTATAATTACATTAGTAAAACCACTCCTGATGATTTTTCAGAATTTATGATTAATGATAAATAAGTAGAGAAGTAAATATCTTTATTTTCAAACAGGAAATGAGTAAAGCTCAAACTACATAGCCCACCAAGGAATTTTTGGCAGGTTTCTTAGCACATGACACAATTAGGCTTAGACATGTTGAGAATGCTAGCAGTCAGCATGAACTTACTAGAAGCTAGTTATTGTCAAATAAGTGTCATTTCCTTTTTTTTTTTTTTAACTGTATCATTAGATTCCTAGATCAAATGATCGCTGAAGACATAGGCCATAGTAGTTGTCAAAAATCTCTCCTTGTACCTTATGATAAGGGAAATAAATGCTTCTAGGTGATAGAAGAAGTGAATGGTTAGATAACCTTAAGAAGGTGTATGGGTGGATTCAAAACTAAATGAACTGAAAGAAGTTCTTTAATGAAATGGATATAACTCCTGTAATTCCAGCCACAAGAGAGTCCCTTGATCCTTGCAGGCCCTGAGACTAACATAGAAAGCCATCTAGAAATCATGCAGTGGTATTGCTCCAGGAATGAGGTCGGGGGCACACCATGTCCCACACACTTTCAAGCCCTAAGCAGATACAGCAAGGTACCATTTGGAGAGCCCAGTCCTCACCAGACTGCATCCAGCCCTGGAGGCCAAGTCCATCTCTGGAGCCCCACTGATATCCCACACCCACAACCTAGTGGCACTGCTGGCTTCTGCAAACCAGCCCAATATGTGAGCCATTAGCAATGACCTTGCTACCCCCAAGAGTACAGTCCACCTTTGTTTCCCCTCACCCTACTCAAGCATTCTACTGAGCACCTCGAGATCACCCTGCTCCCACCTACTATAGCCAGCACCCCCACACACCACTAAAGGGCCCTAGAACAGGCCTGCTTGGCCCAGCTCCATACTTCATCCCAGTGCACAAACATGTCATCCAAGGACCTGAAGATCCCCTGCCTCATCCACCACCACTGGCATCAGAGACCTCCTTCTAGAAGCATGAAGATGGGCCCACTTTACCTGCCACTATCATCAAGGCTGGCACCTACTCGCCCATTCCATGAGTGAGCATGGGGATCAGCCCCTCCAGCTGATTGAAGCCACTGTCAAGACCAATGCAGACCACCTGAAGAGCCAGAGGATTGTTTTGCCACTGCTACTGCCATCATCCACGTCATGCCCAACCACAGGCACCCCAGAACCCACACGCCTGGATGGCCTACTACTGCCACTGCTGGTACCCAAGAAAGCCACCTGGAGGCCCAAGAATCTGTCTTCTTGAACATGCCAACAATGGTGACACCATATACCACTTCATGCTTGATAAACACTATACTCTTAGACTATACTAAGTTTACACAAAACATTTTTCTTTCTGTAATAATAAATTTGTTGGATCTTACTTTAAACAGTTTAGGCTAGGCGCAGTGGCTCACGCCTATAATCCCAGCACTTTGGCTGGCTGAGGCAGGCCAATCACAAGGTCAGGAGATCAAGACCATCCTGGCCAACACGGTGAAAACCTGTCTCTACTAAAAATATTTTTAAAATTAGCTGGGTGTGATGGTATGCACCTGTAAGCCCAGCTACTCAGGAGGCTAAGGCAGGAGAATAGCTTGAACCCAGGAGGCAGAGGTTGCAGTGACCCAAGACCGTGGCACTGTACTCCAGCCTGGCAACAGAGCCAGTCTTTGTCTCAAAAAAAAAAAAAAGTTTAGTTTAGCAACTTTTAATTTTTTTAACTTTTTGATTTTGTCATAACACAGATGAAAATACAAACATGTTGTATAACTGCATAAAAATATAGTTTCTTTACATGCTTATTTTATAAGATTTTTCCATTTATTTATTTTTACTTTTTAAAGTATTTTCTTAAAAAACTAAGATTCAAACACACACATTAGTCTAGGCCTACACAGTGTCAGGATCATCAGTATAACTTTCTTTCTCCTCCACATGTTGCCCCACTGGAAGGTCTTCAAGGGGAATAACACACATGGTGCTGTCATCTCCTATAAGAACAATGCCTTCAGGAATATCTCCTAAAGGACTTGTCTGAGGCTGTTTTACAGTTCATTTATTTTTATAAGTAGAATGAGTGTACTCTAAAATAATGACAAAAACTGTAGTATAGTAAATAAACCAGTAACAAGATGTTTATGATTATTACTATAGATTACGTACTGTCTATTATTATACGTGCTATACTTTTCTACAACTGGCAGAACAGTAGGCTACACATAACTCACATGTTTGTGGTGATGCTGGTCTAAACAAACCTACTACCCTGCCAGTCATAGAAAGGTTATTGGTCAATTTATTTTCAACAAAAGTTTCTATCTGATTCAAAGGGGAAAGAAGAGTCTTTTCAACAGTGCTGAATAAACTGGATAGTCATATGAAAAAAAAAAAAAAAAACAGTTTGATCCTTACCTTCATTCAGATAAAAAGGTGACTTGAAGTAGTCTATAGGTCTAAATGTATGGCTGAAGTTTTAAAATTTCTAGAAGATAGTCGAGGGAAAAAAAATCTTCACAATGTGGAAGAGGCAAACATGTCTTAGGACACAAAATGCACAAATTGTAGGAGGAAAATAAACATATACTTTATCAAAATTTAAAACTTCTGTTTTGAGAGAACCATAAATTTACAAACTGGAAGAAAATAATGTAGAGATACAAACACACACAAATGATATAAAATTAAATAAAAAGATATGGAACACTTGCAATTTAGTAGTAGAAAGAAAAACTACCCAGTTAACATTTTGACAAAAAATAAAAACAACACACCTTTACCAAGGAAGAAATGCAATACAGTTGGCCAAAAATTATGTGAAAAAATACTCAACATCATTTGTCATAAGGGGAATGAGAATTACAAATAAGCATAGTGTCTTATATAGTGAAAAATGCAATTAACTAATGACCCAAAAAACTCTATACCTAGGTATTTTCTTAAGAAAAATAAATGCATACATCCACACAAAGACTTGAAACAAATGCTTATAAAAGTTTTATGCATAAGAGCCAAAAATCTGGAAACACCTCAAATGTCCATTCACTGATGAATGGCTCAATACATTTTGTTGTGTGTGTATATATATATACACACACACACACAAAGGAGTCCTATCAGCTATAGAAAGAAATTTCACTGATTTATACAACAGCTGGTACAAACAATTTACAATCTGTGCAATACAGAGTGATATGCACAATGGCATGAATGAATATTAAAAACATTATGTTGAGAAATGGAAACAGGCACAGAAATTTCATAAATTGAGATTCCATGTAATGTAATGTAACCATGAAGCACCAAATGATCATGATGGAAAGCAGAGCAGGGGTTTTTTGTGGCTGACGATAAGGGGCCAATTGGCTGAAAATGTATGTAAAATAATTTCTTGGAATAATGAACCTTTTTTATCTTGATTTATGTTGGTGATTATATAGGTGTATCCTTTAGAAAAAAGATGTCAAAATATAAATTGTATATGGGTTCTTTTATATGTATATAAGTTACCTCTTAAAAAGGTTTTTCTAAAGCAAAAACATTCATGTATAAAGACCTCAACTATAACTTTGAAGCCAAGTCATACAATTAGAGTTTGATTTTCTGCTTTGCCATTAAGTTTGGGTAAGTTAATTATTCTCCAAACTTCAATTAGTTCATATGCAAGGCAGAGAAAATGATGGGCCCTGACTCTTAGGATTAATGGGAAGAATAAATGAAAGTGCATAGCACAATGACTGATATTCAATATATAATAGCTTATACTTTAGAAGGAATGAGACTTATTCCTAAGCTAACTTCCAACAAATTTATAGTAAGTTTAACATATCAAATTCATGGTTGGATAAAATTTGACTGTACTCTAGAGTTTTATTTGTGTGCATTTTGAGACACTTAATATTATTGAAGGGAAGTGTCTGAGACGTTTTGGTGAGCCCCTCTCAACAGATCCGTAGAACTGCAAATTACTTTTGTGCACAAATAGGAACATGGCTGTGATGAGATGGGAAAAGCTTTCCCAATTGTAGCGAGGTAAGCCACAGAGGTTAATAACTTTGTCTACGAGGAAGCTATAGTTATAGGATAGAGAAAAACTCTAGTAAGTGTAATGAAAGAGATTGCCCAGAAAAAATAAGGCACCGATATAAATGGATGGTCTGTTGTGAATTCAAAATCCAGAAACAGGCTAATTCATTCTTACAGACTCTTACAGAATAAACAAATGACAGACAACTAATGTGCTTAATATGTGTACAGAGTAACTTGTAGAGTAAAATGTAGTGAATAAGATACTTTTTGCTGCTTTTCTGAATGTTTACTTTGTGTTACATATTTTAAAACATTTCTATTACCTATGCAAATGAATGAACTAAATAAATGATTCTGTGATGACACTCAGAGTTCAGGCTTAAGTTTGAATGGTCTCTCATTTACATACATTTGTTTTACTTTTACTTTTTCTTTACCCTGGATTTTGTGATTAAAAAGCAATCAGTCTTCTCCATAATTTAATGCCATTTGGGGTTATTAATTATTTTTAAAGTGACAATCATAAAAATATATGTTTCTGAATAGAAATAGAAAAATTTGATTCAAATTTGATATACAAAAATTTGATAGCTAATTAAGTTTTCAAAGAAAAAACGGAAGGGTGTTTTTTTTCTCTGATATAAGGGCAATAGTATAATTCTGAGACATTTTTACTTTTTACATTGTCAATCAAATTGTAAATGTTGGGACAGATAATTCTGGAGCTTCCTTACATGGAATGGTTGAATTCTATCCAATGATTAAAAGGTTTAAGATTCTCCATGTTTCAGCTAATGTGCATACTAACATTTCCTTAAATTACAGAGAAATATGAGCATACATTACGAGATTGATTATTTTTTTAACTTGATACAACATGAGAGATTAATCAATAAAACCCTGTTGCTGGTATAGAAAGAGTAACACAATTATGTCTCACTATGATGAGACACCGGGAAAAAATTTTCTAAGTAATTCATCCATTTGCTTGCTTTGAAACAACTTTTATATATATTATTTGTTTCCTCATAAAATATTATTTTAAAAAATAATAGTAACAAAATTGTACGTAAATATAAGATGAAAATAAAACATTTTCATTTTTTTCTAATTCTAAAAAATTAATAATAGAGTACTAACTACAAAAATAGAATATGTCTTTTAATGTCAGAGTTATATGCATAAAAATATTATAGTGCGATGTAAAAAGTTGTTAGAAAATAAAAGGAAAACTGCCTTAACAAAAATGAGCGTCATTGAACAAGGAAATTGAGAAAAGTAAAGACATGCTAAAATGAATCTCTCTGATACTCATTAATAATTAGGCTATAGTTTATGACTTTCATCAGATTTAACATACGATGTTTTGTTCTTTTGTTCTGTTTCTTGGAACTCTGATATCACTTATATAATTCATTATCCAATTCATTTACCTGATTATTTCTGCAAACTATAAGGAACTATGTCTCTTGCATTAAATGCATAATTTAGTGCCCCACATGCCCCCCCAAAATTATTCTGTAGTGTGTGTTTACTCTCTTAGAATTTCTATGATGTTGTTTTTCCTTATGTTCAAATAAAATATTGGAAATATATGAGCATTCCTTTATATGAGCCTGAACCTTTAAGACACTTACATTTTAAAAAGTTTTAAGGACCTTAAAATAATTGGTACTGCTTAGTTGCAAGTTAGTAGTCACTTATTCGCTCACCAAAGCGAGAGCCATAAATATATGATAGGTACTGTGCTAGGTACCAAGTATACTGTTTTGAGAACAAAAGACTCACTTATGTGGCAGATCTTATTAAGAGTGGCTTTCAGGAAAACAAATAAAAGTGCATTAAGGGAAACCAATGTAAA
Source organism: Sapajus apella (assembly GCF_009761245.1). Taxonomy (NCBI): domain Eukaryota; kingdom Metazoa; phylum Chordata; class Mammalia; order Primates; family Cebidae; genus Sapajus; species Sapajus apella. Next base: position 45,353,580 of record NW_022436947.1, on the reverse strand, counting down.
ATTCCTTTTCTGAAAAATGTTTACATGATAACAATGAATCATAACATTATAAAGCTTTGATTTAATTTAGATCAAATAGTTGATAGAAATGCTAAATTCTATAATCTTGAATAAAAATAATTTACAAAAAGTCTAAATGATATACTTATTTCAATATAAGTGATATCAAAATAGTATAAATATTTGCAGTTATAAATGATGTAAACAAACATTTGTTTTTATTCCACAATAGTTGCAATTATGATAGCTGCTTTTCTAATTCCTAATAATTAGAAAAATATTATTACAACTGAAAATACATGAGACACTGTGTTTTAGACTCTTTTCAGAAGAAGGTGATGCTTCCTATAGATCACTATATTGTTTTCCTCCTTCTTACATTAATTCTTTTTTCTGAGAAATCATGGATGCTTTCATCACAGCTCTTAGTCTTGCAAGCCTTTGCAGACATATAAAATAAGAGAACACACTTGGGGAAAAAAGGAATTTCTCAAAACTCCCTAATGTTTCACATATTGAGTTACAGTGTATGTATACATACTTTTTAACTTCCTTTTCTGGAAAACAACGTATGAAGTAAGCAGGATGATTTTACTCTAAATTTATGTTACAAGAATCTAATCATCATGGTAAATTGTTAATGACTAATAGTTCTCTAACCTGTCTTATGTCAATATAGCCACAGGATCAGGTTAAGTTCATTAAAAATTTCATGGTTTTAGCATTTAATATTAAAGTTGGTAGTGAAATAAATAGGAATATTTCTAATGCCATTTTTTGAATGAAGAAAACACACATCATAAGAAGCCTCCTGTCTTATATTGCTAATTCATTCCACATCACCAGAACATAGTCATTTTTAATGTTTCACAAAGTTTTTCTATTAAGAGAAGAAACACTGGGGTTTAAAATTAAAGATCTGTTCTAGTGAAGCAGTGCACTCAAAGGAAATCATGAGAGATTAGCTAGATGATTTTGACTCATGACAAAGGGTGATCTTGACAGGAATATGATGATCTACTCTCCCAAAACTTCTTTAATAAGAAAAATGTGTGCTTGATCTCTAGAGAGAAAATGCAGCATTAGAACAGGAGTTATAAATTCAAGAAACTCTGCTAACTCTTATTCTCCTTGGGACCAACTAAGACATCTTAACCACCATAATTTTTGAAGCACCCTAAGCAGCAGATACATATATATTGAAACTGGCAAGAGCTCCAAATATAAAATTGCATTCTATAGTGATTCTAACAATAGATTTTATTGTAAAATTTTGTTCCTTGAAATCTGTAGAACCTATCTCCTGGCACTTTTGCTTTTTATTCCAATTTAGAGGGTCTGATCCATGCAGATAAAGGATTTTAGGGGATGGAATATCTGCTGAGTGAGAGCAGCATCACTCAATAAGATAAGAATTTGAAGTGGTAACTACCAATCCAATGGTAATTTGATTTATACTAAAGTCCACTGCAGGAGAAAGCATATACATTTCTTATTAATTTTTTAAAAAACATGTTAGCATATTACAGAGTTTTCCGCAAAGCTAATTGATTGTTTCATGAAATGCAAAATACTCTATCATTTTATAATTTTTATCATGCTAGAAAATTTCAATAACAATTTGACCATTCAATTAATGAAAAGTTTTATATCTTTACAAGTCCACATTTTCTTTCTGTTTAAAAAAATCCTAAAGACATGTCATTTGCGTATGATATCTTCTGTTAATTAACACCATGGCTGTTTATTTAAATGTCATTGTTCAGATAGATTCCTTTGCTAGTCTTCTATTTTCGTTTAAATACTGAATCACATTACAGCATACCTGTGTAAATAAATAGTAGTGTAGTAAGTTAAATGTAATTTAGTTTGTGTATTGACTACAAAGATGCCATTGCCTTAAATCAGAAGAATTTTACAAGTGGCAAATGTTTTCTGACTTCTTTCAGATTCATTAAAGCTTTTATGAATCCACAAATGTTTCTTACCCAAAATAAGTCAGTACTTACATAAGACAACAAGAAGCAACTGGGTGAAGTAATTGCTTTGGGAAAACTCTGAAGTAGTTTTTCATTGTTTCAGTTGAGTCTAGTTAAGCTATAACCCACTTTTTCCTAGTAATCAATACCCGTTGTTCAAAATGGTCAAACTCACATTTTTACACAGGAGTTAAGTGATTGTGTACTATTATTACATCAAAATATTTGTTCGATTATAACTTTGAAAAAATAAAGTTACTGCTCATTAAAGCAATGTATAAACTTTGGTTATCTCCCTCTTTGTCAAATCAATGCATGGATAATTTCTTAAAATAACCAAAATTACTTAGGAAAAAAATTTCTGGCAATTATTATAGAAAGAAGACTGCATCCTTGTTTCTCATTAGATTTTTGGAAAAAGTATTGTAAATCTCAAGAGACTGCATATAATAAAGGCAGTAATTATTCTAATTACTGTTTGTCTCTACTAGAGCAATAAAATCACAGTCAGAAGTACAAAAATTAGAATCGTTAATTATGGAACTAATCTCACAAGTAAAATATTACAATATTCAAAATATATAATATTAAGTGATTAAAAGACAAAAAGTCTTAAAAGACTTCATTAATATTGTATACCAAACATCATCCACAATCAACTCCCTCCCCAGATGATAGATATATAACATATATATTGTATATATCTATGAGTGTGTGTATGTGTGTGTGTACGATGTTTCTTTTCAAAGTAAGATTTCTATACTACCAATATTATTCTTTAGATATTTTTCATTTTATAGGCAAAGATATATGTATCTAAGATATATGCATCATTTTATAGGCTAAGATATATGTATCTAAGATATATGTATCATTTTATAGACTAAGATATATGTATCTTAGCCTATAAAATGAAACATTTCTAAATAAGAATAATGTTCATTACTATTTTCAGATGACATTGATGCTGTTGACCTTTGATCATGAAGACATGCTCTGAACTGGTATTTTAATACAAGTGATGAATTCCTTTGCAAAAGAAATATAATTTCTGGCTGGAATAGGACATCTTTGGACGAGAAATAACTATCATGTTTTCAACAACAGAATTTACCAAATAGCAGAAACAAGACATGTAAAATTTTGACAGTTACTACACTTGTTACTTAAAAGTTAAAGCTTTGCTAGCACTGATGGATGGAGATGGGGGACTACTTCTCGCAATTAAGATTTACATTTAGGTGTCTTAGCCAACAATAATTTTATCAGTCCCTAGTGCCGAGATTCCCTTCCTTTTTCTGTAACAAGCTGTGATGTTTCTAGTAATGCCAATTGTCATGAAAATTTTAAAAACAAATATATTTAGCTATGAGAATGCAAAATTGCATATAGCTCTATGAGAGGTAGAGAAATTAAGGAAAAAAGGGCAAATACATGACAACAAGTAGTCATGCTAGAAAATCACTTATCTACAAGATATATATCATACTATCAGTTACAGTCTCACCTCCCAAGACAATGAAATCTATTTGGGGAAGAAAGCGAAGTACACATGAAAACACAAGAAAAATGTGGTAGAACTCTAGAGATGTTACAAGTAAAAGTGGAAAGGAACTAACTAAAAAATTAAAGAAATATTTTAAAATAGGGTACTCATTTAGTCATTTCTTCATCACTGGCTCTAACAATTCATCATTAATCCCTGCATTATTTTATTAAATATTTACTGAGTTCTGGATTTGTGCCAGAAAAGTGTGGATATCTAGAATACCGAGGCTGACAAAACACAATCCCTTACCACAGGAAATACACAAAATACACAGTCAAAAAGCGAGACAGACAAGAAAACTCATACAGTTGCAATGGAGAGTGAATAATACAACTATAGAAGCATATACAAAGTAGATACACACTGTAGAAAAAGGAGCTATTCAATCTACTGGATGAGTCAGGAAAGGGTTTGTATGTTTATATACTGACAGAACAAATATGTACATAGTGGAAGTTGTAGGTTGAATATTAATAATTTAATGGGACTCATTGACATTAGAAAGAATTATTAAAATTAAATCTATCTAAACTCAAAGAGAATTTTCATAGTAAGAGAAATATTTTTGTTATAAAAATATGGACAAATATTAGTGAAAGTGACTGTGATAAGTCAAAAACAAGGGTGGTAGTTGAAGTACCTTAATCGTTTAGTGTATTAGTTATCTATGACTATCCCAATCTTTAGTGACTTAAAAGAATAATAAATGTAATATTCCTCATAATTCCATGGATGGTTGTTCAGGCATTTCTTCTTCTGTGTCATCTAGGATTGCTCATGCAGCTGCAGCTATCTGAAGGCTTGACTGGGATGGAGGCTCTAACATGGCCTCACATGTTAGCAGTTGGTGTTGGCTGTAAGCTGAGTTGCCTAGGTCACATTCACATGACCTCATACCTCCAGTCTGTATTTTTTCACAGCCTTCCAAAAGAACAAGAGTGGAATCTGTAACACCCTGTAAGTCCTAGAATCTGAAATTTGAACAATGATAATTCTGTCATATTCTATGTGACAAATCACAGTCAGCTTCAGTTCAGGGGAAGGGGAAAACAGATAAATAAGCAATGTGATTTCACAATGATTCAGGCCAACATCATATAAAGACATTCTCCAACATTCTTCAATAACTCAGAGTTTAAAAGTTAAAAAGTATGACTCAGTGGGTCTAGTAGAATTAAGGACAGACTAAGAGATGCTAAAACTAGCAAGCAAAGAAACCAAAATATAGCCAGAAGGTGGTGCTGGAATGTATGAAATGAAAGAGGAAAAAGGGCAAAGATATATTTTGATCAAAGCTGAGGATTAACATACACGAAAGAGTTGGAGAGAGTTCAGAAGCAAGGGGTTGTGGTTTGAAATTGAGTTAGGTGAAATTGAAAAACCCCATTCTTTGTCTCACCATCTCTCTGATGGCAGTAGTTTTGAACTAATAATGAGTATGCTATGAGATTCCCCAGAGGTATTTAAATTGGAGTTGGAAGTTTGTTTTCTCTTATAGTCACCATACTGCATTATAATTAAAAGCATAAGGTAATCTCTTCTTTATCACCAAATAGTTCAAATAGCATAGCTAGTCTAGGATTTATATTAGGAAAATACAAACACTCAAAGGAAAAGATTTGAGCAACCTTTTCAAAAGCTATTTAGGACAACAAAATATTAGTAAACCAAGTCCAACAACATAAATACATTTATGCACTATGACTTCATGGGATTTATCCTAAGAATATAGAGTGCTTTAACACCGATACGGATAGATAGATAGATAGACAGATAGATAGACAGACAGATGTTGTGTGTGTGTGTATGTATGTATGTATGTGTATATATATGGATATATGGATGTTTATATCAAAATAATCATCTCAATGTGTAGGAAAAGAATTTGATGAAAACCAACACCCATTTATAATTAAAACTCTCAGTACATTCAACCTAGTAAAAGCCACGTGCAAAACACCCTATAGATAACATCATAATTAATAATAAAATTAAGCTTTTTTTCTAAGATTTGAAAAATTTCAAAGATGCCCACTGTCATCACTTCATTTAACATTGTTCTGGATTTATGGGGTATAAAACCAAAGAAGAAATATCAGGTATCTAGACTAGAAAAGATAATTAAAACTGTCTTTATGCATGGTGATATAATCCTGTATGCAAAAAAATTCCCTAAGAAATCCCCTTCAAATGTATTAGAAAAAAATAAACAACTTAAGCAAGTTTATATGATACAAGATTGATATGTCTAAAATGAATTGCATTTTAATATACAAGCAATGAACAGCCCAAAAATAAAATCAAGAAGAAAATTTGATTCACGTGACTATGAAACAGAATAAAATACTTCAGCTGGGTACAGTGCCTCACACTTTAACCCCAGAGGTTTGGCAGGCCGAGGTGGAGGGATAACATGAGGCCAGGAGTTCAAAATCAGCCTGAGCAACATAGAAAAACTCATCTCCAGAAAAACAGTAAAAAGAAGAAGAAGGAGGAGGAGGAGGAGGAGGAGGAGGAAGAGGAGGAGGAGGAGGAGGAGGAGGAGAAGAAGAAGAAGAAATGAAAAATAAAAAATACTGAAAAGAAATTGCTGGGTGTGGTGGTGTGTGCCTCTATTCCTAGATACCCAGGAGTTTGTGAGGTTGTGGTGGGAAGATTGTTTCAGCACAGAACTTTAAGGCTATAGTAAGCTATGATTGCTCCAACTTACTCCAGCCTGGACAACAGAATGACACTCTGTCTCTAAAGAAAATAAAATAAAATACCATACTCAGATATAAATTTAACAAAAGAAATCCAAGAATAGTACACTGAAATTTATAAAACATTGTTGAAAGACATTAAAAGTGACCCAAATAAGTGGAAATATATTCTCTGTTCATGTATTGGAAAATGTAATATTGCTAAGATGAAAATTCTCCCAAAGTAATTAATAGATTTAAAATAATTCTTACCAAAGTTCCAGCAGTTTTTTTTTTCTTTTTGCAAGAAATTGATGTTTATCCTAAATTATAGGAAACCCAAGAGATGTAAAATCACCAAAACAATTTTGAAAAAGAACAAAGCCAAAAGATTTTCATTTCCCAATTTAAAAACTCATTAAAAGTTATAATTATCAAGTCTATGTGGTATTGGCATAAGAATACACAGGTAGATAAATAGACTAAAACTCTGAATTCAGAAATAAATTCTAACATTTATGGTCAATTGTTTTGCAAAAAACGTACCAAAGCAATTCACAAAAAAGATTAACTTAGACCCTTGCCTCATACCACACACCAAAAATAGACTTGAAATAAATCATAAACCTACATTTAAGAGCTAAAACAATAAACTTTTTTTAGAGGAAAGCAGGAGAAAATCTTGGAGACCTTGAATTAGGCAAAGATTTGAATAGACAAAGATTTGAATATAAATATATGCATGTATGTATATGTATATGTATGTATGTGTGTGTATATATGTGTGTAAAAATATAAGATGCTCAACATCATTAGTCATTAGGGGAGTGCAAATTAAAATCACAATAATCCACGTTTCTAAATATCCATGGTTGAGTTGGATTCAAATCTAGCAGCTGAAGCGCATTACATTCTGATACAGTCCTCTTCAAATGTTCTGGCTTAAGTCATGGTAGCTGGAAATATTGTGGTTACATTGGTGTACAGTATGAGAGAAGATAATTTGAGAGGGAATGAAAAAATTGAGTTATAATAACATGTTTTGTTTTCCTTTACTATGTGTATGAATATGTCTGTGTGTGTGTGTGTGTGTGTGTGTGTGTGTGTGTGTGTCTGTCTGTTTTAAAAGTCTAGAGTTCATAAATAATATTGGAAAAACTAAAACAATAGAGAATCTACGAATTTTTAAACGAAAATTCCCATTGAAGTTCTTGCATTATAATCTCACTAAGTCAATTTGTTCATGATTATGATCTTCTTTACAACAGAGCTTTATAAGTAATTATACGCTCTTATAAAGGAGCAATGTATCTTCTATTACTTTCAAATTGACTATACTGTAACATTAAAATAATACAAAATAGTAATGTTGAAGGTTTTTAAATTTATATTTAAAGCGAAGATAAAAATAGATGAAGAATTATAAACTGTGTGTATATGTGTAAATATAAACAATAACTAAAAATGTACATATTAGTAAAAATCTTAACTTTGGTTCTTGCATTGAGGTTTTGATTACACTAAATATTTTTCCTTTATGTTTGGAGCTTTCTTGAACATTCTAAGGGTTGGACATGTATTACTTTAGTTATTTTTTGGGTAAATTAAAATAAGAACTTTAATGATTATATCAAGTTCAGGTTCTGGTAAAGTTCCGAAGTGCTTCCAGAGTTACTTTGTTTTCAACGAGTTTGAAACTTGTGATCTCCCAGAGTTATGCCTCTTCCTTTGATTTCTAATGTTATAGAATTGATGTTTGCCTTAATCACATGTCGTTAACTATTGTGTGCCCTACTGTGACAAGGGGTGATTGTTGTCTACCTAGTATTTAGTTGATCCTTATTTCTTGAAAATGGGACTTCAGTTTGATTGAGAGTGGCACACCATACAGTTAAAAATAAACAAAACAGAACAACAACAACAACAATATCAACAAAAACTCAGCATCTCGGTCTCCCTTAAAGATAAAGTGCATGTGAGACACAGTTCGGTTCATGTGCTATGTGTGGGAGTAGTTGGTAGAAACTTACCAAGTAAGCATCTTAAAGATGCCCTGAAGTTTGCCTTTGTATTTCTTCCTTATTTCTACATGAAACAGACATGTTGCCTGGAGATGCACTATATATCTTAAAAATTAGTGTTAGAAATAAATGCCTCTTTTTATTTTCCATTCTGATTAATTTAATATTACTTCTAGAGATCATATTTCTGTTAGCTCATAATCGTCTGCCTCCTGTTTATACAACAGAATAAATTAAGTGCAAAATATGGCCCCATGTGGCAGAATGGATTGAACACCTAGATGAAGTTTCCATTCTTTCCATTAAACAGATACGGAGTGACAACAACAAATATTTCCTTTGGCGATAATTGATGTTGAGTGAGAACTTCAATGAGAGTTAAACATCTGTTTTGTTCTTTTACCGGACATTTTGGCTCAGAATAACTCTACATAATTATCAGAGAGAATAAAAATAATAGCGTAATGATAATAAGCAATGTTAAAAAGCAGTAACTAAAGCTTATTGAGCGCTTGGTATATATGAACTTTATACAGAAAACATGAAGTACATAATATTTATTTCTTACCATAATTATTACCAAGTAGTCATCTCTATTTCCACATTTCATTAAAAAACAGAAACAAAAATAGGCTATTTAACTTGCCAAAGATCACAGAGGTAAGTAATGGTGAAGCCATAACTTGAGCTTCAAAGATTCATAAAAGCAATGAATCCCTATGGTGTTGTTTTTTTTTTTTAACCATGTTTTTATTTTCTTTGTCCAGGAGCTATCTTCTACTTTATCTAAAATGATGTCTATTATGTCCATATAATGTACAGGGAGTTTAGCAACAAAATTCTAACTTTAACTTATTCCCGTAACAGTTTGAAGGGATCAATCATTACTGCTTTAGGTGTAGCTGAGCATCATAGTCCAGAAAGAATAGTTTTTTTCTTCCTCTTAATAAGATTTGCCCAATGATAGTATTTATGACCTAAGTAAGTGGAGAATTCTATTTATCGTTAAAATTCTACATATGTAAAATAAAATCACCTGGCAATATATTACTGAAACTATTTTTGAACTGCAATCTTTTATCAATTTCTGAAATTTACCAGGTAGCTAGTTGTTCATCCTGTCGTTACTTTATCTTTTTGTAGTGTTTCTTATCAATGGTTAAAGAAAGTAAACCCTGAATTGGCAATAAGCAATGTAAATCCTCTCAGCATTCCTGCATTCCATAAGAATTAGATAATAAAGCAGGAATAAGGAAGAATATATATAGATTATTTGGGGATAACTATATTATTATCTTTCTAATCAGTGTCTAATTTGCATTAGTTCCACCTTGATTAGTTATTAGACACCAGGCATACTATGACTTACTTCCTGAGCTTCAGAGAAAACAGAAAAATCTGATGTAACCAATAATAATGAAATTAAGTTTCTTAAACACACAGTGCAACTACAGAAACATATGCCATTACAGCTTCAACAATAAAAAATCAAATAAAATTATGAAACTTGGTGAATTATATTTGTACAGTTTTAGCACTTTCTTTGCTACCTAAATTTAATACTAAGAAGTTGCTTTTCATAAGTGCTGTTTTGGAAGAATTTCATGATCAGCAGTCTAGTGTTCCACATCTGTTAGAAAAGCCTACCCAGGGAGTTGCTTTAGCACTAGACACATGATTAGGCACTGATAGATGCATGGCATTTTGTAATACCATTAAAATATTCTACACTGTACAATGGCAACAGATGTCTTAAGTTCTAACAACTAATCAAAAAGTAAATCAACTGACATAAAAAACACATCTGGAATCCTAGAAATGAAAGAATTTAGTCATCTATCATTCCATGTTATATCAAATTTGTGTTAATTTGTAAAATGCTATGCTGGATGTTTTTATGTAAATGAAGTCAAATATACATTTTACTCTTTGATCTCCAAACCATTTACTATTGAAAGCCCTTTGTCAGGTTCTGAAGTGCTTCTTCCCGGGCTTGAGATAACTCAAGCTTTCTGAAATAATTCTTCTTATTAAAGCAATATGTTCAAAGTGAGCAATGCAAGTCCACAGGGAACACTGCTGAGCAAGTAATGGTCTGATGGTGAGTTGATGGACTGTAATAATGGTCCCAGCCAATCCGGAAGGAGAACTGACAGCAGTTCAATTTGTAATGTATTTCATATGTAGAACGTATTCAGAAAAGAGTCCTAAATATTAGTATTATACATCTGTCAATTAAACTATGCAAATCATGGCATTAAGCTTTGAATTAAACTTCAGCCATCAGCCTCTAATCATTTGGAATGTTCCTATCTACATGCAAATTATAATCATAAGGAAAGATAGATTTACATAGAATATATTTTCGGTTTGTCTTTACTTTCAATATTAACTTAATTTGACTTTCCAGAAATGTATTTCTTGGGAAGAGGAAGTCTTAGTATTTTTTTTTAATACTAAAAAAGTGTTATGTATTTATAAGCCTTTCCAAATGTTCTGTAATTTCTTTACAACACCATCAGGAATGAGTTAAATACTACATTTTAATAAAATAACAACTAAATTATTCTAAGCAAATGATTATAATAGCACAATACAGACTTAGGAAAGCTTACAGTCCTAATGAACCCCAGTATTTCAACTGACTTATTTTTTCATCTATTTGTCAATTCTACCTGAAAATGTTATTCAGGAATATTTATTTATCCATTGAGAATAAAAGAGAGTAAATAAAGATGAGTGTTATTGCTCTATCTGATTTTCTTCTGTAAATACAATGAATATTTATTCAAGTATCTTAAATTGCTTCTCTGGTGATATAATTCACTAATAGAACAAAAAAGAGGAGAAAATTATAGTTATTATCAAACAATTTGCAAGTTATTTTTAATCCTGGGCATTCTTAAAGTGCATTTCAAACTTTGAACTCAAATTTAACCCTGAATTGTTGCTGTGATTTTTATCTTTTGAATTTAAATACAGCATAAAAAGAACTTTCAAGATGCCCCTAATTAAACATACCAGTAAGCTCTTATGTTATTTTTGATGTGTTATTTCTCTTCACAGTGTTATTTAACTTTACTTAGACAGGAAAGGTAGAAAGTTAGATCTTCCCCATAAGCATACCATTTTCAGTTTTTCTATTTTATTCCACTTCTCTGCTCTGGAACATCTAGCTACAAGAATTCTTGAAGTAACACAAAATGCTCTGTAGCCTGAAGTTTTAAATGTGCTGAAACTAAGTATTAACACACTGACATTGTTTGAAAAACAAAAATCAACTCATAAAGTCAATTTCCATGAAATTCTTATATTACATGGAAATTTTAATTTTTCCTAAATAATAATCAGTTTAACTTTGTCTAAATACAGTTTACATCAGAGAAAAAAATAATGCATTTTCAATGGATACATGAATACAACTAGTATTTTAAATGGCCATCTTTTAAGGAGCACACTTTTAGAAGAAAAAAAGAAGAAAGCAAGAACGTGAGATAATCTGAAACTATTAGGCACAGAAACTTTATAGTCTTTGTACAATCATAGAGATCTTAATGATCCCTTGATACTATTAATCCTTCTTATAATTTTCATAAGCTTGTCAAGTCCTGCACTTTACCTCTCTTACAACAGTGACCTTGAACCTGAATGATGCCCAGATTTTTATTTCACAGCACTAATAAAAAGCGATGTCACAAAGGTACTTAATAAAAATGAATGTGAGATTTTACTAGAGATAGGGGACCTGCCAGATCAAAGCATATCCATTTATAAATGTTATAAACTCTTGATAAAATGAGTTGTCATGTGATGGCATGTTTATTTCAGGAGTAGGGATGAAAAGATAATTTTTTAATTAAAAATAATAAAAACTTTCTGCCAGCAGGTGGGCAATAGTGGTGGGGGAATCTGGTTAACAGCTGGATATTATTAAATATATATTAACTTGAGCACCTCATTGGTGATTCTTTAATAAAGTTATCTGGTTTTTTTCCCCTTTTATTGTTAGTCTGGAAGGATCATACATTTGCTGTCACATGGACAATAAAGATGCAGAGTTTAAAAACTGTATTTTTTATAATTGTTCTAAATTTTCTCATAAACCTCCCACATTTTATTAGAAATCCATAAACTTATCAATAAGAGTAATCTAGTCAGTGTTGGTTAAACTTTCGGTCAATGTAAAGTTCCAGTCCCTAAGAAACTGTTTTCCCCTCCTCTCCTGAAATGCATGTTTGTGAGGGGAAGAGTTCTAGCTCTCATGGCCCTGGGGAAGGTAAGATTTGTTCATGGCTGATTCTCTGCTGTTTGTTCTCACTCTGAATGTCAAAGCTGCCTGTGGGCTCTCTTATTTTTTCTATTCTTGCTGTAATAACAGCAATGTTCTACAAAGCAAATTGTGCAACTAAAACAATATTATCCCTATCATACTTGATTATTCTGAGGTTTATGTGATTGTTCCCAAGTAACTTTTTCCCCTTTTGTCAAACCATGCTAGATAAATGGCGTGATTTTTTTGCATGATTTTTCTAATATCGTTTTTCTCCCAGGTTAGCTCCTTCTTATCTTTCATTTCTAAGATAAAATATCAACTTAGATAAACTCAATATCAATTTGAAAGAGACTACTTTCTACCACTTTAATTATCATATGAATCAGCACTATTTTTTTCAAAAGGATGAAACTAAAAATGGATTAAACAAAAAGATGAAAAGATGAAGTTATTAGCTTACATGGGTAAACTTCAAGAGGCCAGAGGTCTCATTGATGACTGTCTGCAAAGACTTGAAAATCCCAAGAATTCTCTTCATCTCCTGTCTGTCTGTGATGCTCTCAGTATTAATTTCATTCTTCTGAAAAGCTTCTCCATTAGGTAGGCAATTATTCCCTTGGTTAGCCCTGAAAATGTGGCATACTTAATGAAATTATGAACAGTCCAGTCTCAAAAATAGTAGGGAAGTCCTTCAGTGGGTTCACTTTGGGCCATTCACCTACTTTCTGGCAGGTAGGCAGTTTCCAATGGAAGTCATACCAGATTCATTTCTTTGAAAAAATTTTAACAGAGAAGAACTAGGGTCAGATGTTGAAATAAACATCAGAAAAATTCATACTCCGAAGTAAGAGTAATTATTTCATTGTCAATACTTTTAATAGAAATTATACATTTTTCTTACTTTATTGCAGAATCTTTGAGTCTTAGCAGATTTATACCTTAGCATAAGTACTCTTTTTATTTTTTTAGAAAAATGTCACAAGTTGATGTCTCTCCAAGCTTAAAACAAACATGACTTGGATGTGGTTACTCTTCCCACCTCATCACTTCAACTGTGTGGATTCTTTTTCATGTTTCTGAAAATGTGCCATCCTCTTTCCTGTCTGGAACTTTTAACCACACTTTTTCTTCTTCCTGGCATGATTTTTCTTCCTGGTCAGCTCCTTCCTATCTTTCATCTCTGAGCTAAAATACTAATTCAAATCAACTCAATATGAACTTGAAAGAGACCATCTCTTGCCACTTAACTCATAATCTTTGTTGATTTATTCATTGTTTGTCCGTGTTGTTAAACAGTAACATCCACAAATATAAGGACTTGGCCTCTGAGGTACCATTCTGTCTGCAGAGGTTTGCAACAATCAAGTAAGCCAATAGTAAGCTCTAAAAAGCCATTTGTCAATTTATTTAATTAATTATTAAATCTGTGTGACACTTTTATATCTTTAATCAGTTGCAGACCTTCCTCTTCTTTAGCCTTCACCTTCCTTGTTCACCATGTCAATAATCTTTGGCATTCTATTGATTTTTTTTCTTTCTCCTTTCTTTCTCCTTCTCTTTTTTTTGGGTGACGCCTCACTGTGTCGCCAGGCTGTAGTGCAGTGGCGCAATCTCAGCTCACTGCAACCTTCTCCTCCAGGGTTCAAGAGATTCTCCTGCCTCAGCCTCCTGAGTAGCTGAGATTACAGGTATGCACCACCACATCCGGCTAATTTTTGTATTTTTAGTAGAGACGGGGTTTCACCATGTTGGCCAGGATGGTCTCAATCTTCTGACCTCATGGTCCTCCCACCTCGGCTTCCCAAAGTATTGAGATTATAGGCGTGAGCCACTGCACCCGGCCAGCTTTCTATTGTTAATCTGGCTCTAACTCCTTTTGTTTTCTTCTCCCTCAGAAAGTATTAGTTTTCTGGCAATCCATATTTCCTTCTCAAACTATGTGCTCTGATAAATTTTATTCTTGTTAACAATTTTCACTATTGCTTATATGCTTTTCATTCACAAATGTCTTTGGCTCTCTTGATCTTCAGAATTATTCTATTATCTATTTATTATATCTCTTGAATATTTGTAGAAGGAATATAGCATAAACTGACCCTATTTTCTATCTTGTTGAAACCAAATGCCATGCGGTCTCCTAAGACAGAAAGAAACCTTGGAGTTTCATCCAGCAGTCTTGTCTCATTCCATTATTTGCTAATTATGTTCATACTCACATAGCCACCAATACCAAGTTGTATTAATTTTGCCTTCTATATGACCCTAAGTTGTCTCCTTACACCATAGTATCTATTGTCCATGATGATAAATTTTGCATACTGCCACCAAAAGTGGATTTTCTCATCAGAATTTAAATACATCCGTTTAATTTTTTTACCATTTGCTTTCAGACTCTTCCTTATTTAAGCTACATAAAATTAATTAGAAACAAAATTATTTCTAACTTAATTTCTAGTCACAAACACAGTTGGTGTTTAAATCGACACCAAATCATTTAATATCTTATATTGTTATTATATAATACGTAAAATACTTGTATCTTAAATATTTTAGGTTCCTTTATATCTCTGTGCCTTTTACTCATTTTTCACAGTCAGTTGCCTAATCTTAAAATTACCAATACAGATTTAATTATGGATTCCTTTTCTTATAACATTTCTGAACTATTTCATTTCCAAAGTACTTGATTGTGCCTGCTCTTTACTGTTATAACGTTACATGCTTCTATTATTATGGCATTTATCACACTGTGTCGTAATTATTAATTTGAATTCCTCATGTATCCTTTGCACTTGAGACCATCTGGTTAAAATCACAGCTAACACTTGTTACAATTCCAGGTGACTGCTCAAGTTCTTCAATGAAGTGGACTTGTCTGGTTTAAAAAAATAGAGCTTAGTCAAAACACATTTCAGGTACAAAAGGAAGCCTAATTTTAATGGAACCCAGATATAAACTCAAAAACTCTACCTTTTCACATTTAAGAAAAGTTACATCAGACTCCTCATTTTTAAGATCTGAACTGTCTAAACTGTTCCCGCAAAGTTTCTAAGAATTTCTTGTATGGAGAGGAGAACAAATAACATTCTCGGGTCTCCAACTGACTCTGATTCCTTTAAGGAAGTTACCATATTGATATGAACCTAAAATCCCACCTCTTCTTTATTGCCTTCCCTCAGACACACACACACAAACAAATATATAATCTCTCTCACACAAAAAGATAATTAGCTTAATAGATAGTGATGAAGTACTAGGGGAAGGGGAGATATTATATTGCACTACAAAGTAAATTTATAATTTCTTTTTGAAATTTCTCTCATCAAAAATCTTTAAACTTCACTTCCACCCACCATATTTTTCTTGACTCTTTTAGGTTTTCTGCAACCTTTAACCTTCCTGCTTGTTCATTTAACTACCTTTTTTCATTGGGTTTTCCCTGGAGTTCCAAATTTCTCTTTTTCTATTAACAAGAATTGTGAGTTCAATCCAGCCTGTGTTTTTAAACTTTTATCCCAATGCCCAGTTAGTGGCATTTAGGTATATAGCAGCCCAAATGTACTAAGACAAACAAAATGCAGAAACCAAAGCATTTTTTTCTTTCTAGTTTTTCAATGGCTTTGATCTCTGCTTCTCTTTTAAATATATGATTTAATAACCATTTTCCACATGATATATAACACACACATAATGATCACCCCAAAATGGTGATCTAGAATCCCAAATATATGTGTTGTACCCATTCATTTTAAGTTTCTAGGACAGCAAATGAAGTTAGTTCATCTTGGTGAAGGGTCCAACCCAAGTGCAATAACCTACATTTGAGATGAATTGGTTCTCTAAACAAAAAGAAAATTATTGACCTCTTTTAAAAATTTCCTCTTTATTCTTGTGCACTTGACCTCCGAGAAATACTACTTGTTTATCTTTTGTCTAACATTCAGCACAGTCTTGTAATATTCTAGGGTTTATGTTACTTATTTACTGCACTATTCTTCAACACGTAAATGGTCTTCTGATGATCTAACAAAAAAGAAATAGTTCTTGCAGAAAATACTGAAGAAGCAATCAAAGATGAAGTTGTTAAACAGGACTAGAGAATGAGAGGATAATAAGGGGAAAGATAGAATATGCCAATAGAAATATATAGAAATTGAGTAACATTCCCATTAGTGGTTCTTTATCTAAAGCATAATGAGAACGAGCATTACAAACATTTCTTTGGATACGTACAACTTAGTCTTAGAAATAACTTTTAGATAGTTTTCCAACAGTCCTCAAAACATAACTGTCTCTTACCCTATGTCAAACTTTATACACACACACACACACACACACACACACACACACACACATATACATACATATATATATACACACACACACACACACATACATACATACATATATATACTTTAAGTTCTGGTGTACATGTGTGGGTCCTGCAAGATTGTTATGTAGGTATACACATGCCATGGTGGTTTGCTGCATCCATCCCCCATCACATACATACATTAGGTATTTCTCTAATGTTATCCCTTCCCAATCCCCTCAACCCCTGCTATCTCTCCCCTAGCCCTCTCACCCTCCATCAGGCCCATGTGTGTGATGTTGCCGTACCTGTGTCCATGTGTTCTCGTTGTTCAACACCCACTTATATGTTTGAACAAGCGGTGTTTGGTTCTCTGTTCTTGTGTCAGTTTGCTGAGAATGATGGGTTTCCAGATTCATCCATGTCCCTGCAAAGGACATGAACTCATCATTTTTTATGGCTGCACAGTATTCCATGGTGTATATGGGCCACAGTTTCTTTGTCTAGTCTATCATTGATGGACATTTGGGTTGGTTTCTGGTCTGTGCTATTGTAAAGAGTGCTGCAATGCACATATATGTGCATTTATCTTTATGATAGAATGATTTCTAATCCTTTGGGTATATACCCAGTAATGGGATTGCTGGGTCAAATGGTATTTCTAGTTCTACATCCTTGAGGAATCACCACACTGTCCTCCACAATGGTTAAACTAATTTACACTCCTACCAACAGTATATAAGTGTTTCTTTTTCTCCACATCCTCTCCAGCATCTGTTGTCTCCTGACTTTTTAATGATATTGCTGTACCTATGTTTGAAAAATACAACCTGCTACAATCATCTTTGACCCATGATTGTGTATTGCTTTTCCCCCCACTTTTGTATTGTGGTAAAATAACATATAACATCAGATTTACTCTATGTGAAAGTATATTTCCTGAGTCTTTATTTTATTCTGTTTGTTTATATATATTTACACCAGAACTGAATTGTTTTGGTTATTGTAGTTTTGTACTACATTTCGTAATCAGGAGATGTGATGCCCCCAGATTTGCTATTCTTCTTTAAGATTGCTTTGGCTGTTGGAACTTTTTTGTGGTTTCATGCACATTTTAGATTTTGTTTTCTTTTCTATAAAAATGGAATTTTAAAAGAAATTGCATGGAATTTGTAGATCACTTTGTGTAGTGCTGACACATTAACACTATTAAGTGTTCAAATCATGAAAATGGAATGTTTTCCATTTATTTACATTTTCATATTCATTTTAGAAATGTTTTGTAGTTTTTCTTTTATAATTCTTTCACCTCTTTGTTAAATTAATTCCTAAGATTCTAATTTTTTGTTTTTGATGCTATTGTACATGAAATTGCTTTCTTCATCTCTTCAGAGTAGTCACTGTTACTATATATAGAAATACAACTAATTTTAATGTGTTGTCTTTGTATCCTGCTACATTAATGAATTCATTTATTAGTTCCAATAATTTGTGTGAAATTTTTAGCATTTTCTACATATATCAGCTGCAAACAGATGATTTTAACTTCTTCCTTTTCAATTTGGATTTTATTTCTTTCTTCAAGCCCAATTGATCTTACTACAACTTCTAATACTATGTCAAATAGAAATAGTTTCACGGGATAATTGGGGTGTCACTTCGCCAACCAGAAACCTCTGCGGCCCGTGGCGCCTTTGCCTGAGTTTTGCTCATACCTGATGGGCTCGTTCCTCCCAGTCGACCTGGCAGGCTGCGTTGGGCTCACACTACTGGCCAGATCCCACACCTGCCAAGGGCGAGCCAGGCAGGGAGCAGCGAGGGGTCTGGGGGCAAATGAGTGTGGGGCCCAGTACACCACAGCCAGGCACAACAGCTGCAGCAGCAAGGTGGGCAGCAACGGGTGCCAGTTCCGTGTGAAGCTGTGGCTGGACCTGATGCACCACATACGGATTCTGCCGTGGGCACCTGTGTCTGGACTACAGGAATGTGGTGGCACCCGTAAACTTGGAGATGGCAGGAGGTGCTGCAGAGCCCCCAAAAGGGTATCCCTAGGTCTGGGCTCCCTGAGGGGCTACAGCACTTCTGCCCTCATCGTCCGCAACATGGCGAGCTGGCGTTGGAGGAGACGTTTCTGCCCTGTTTGTGTTACAGCTCCTTCAATCCCATGTCCAGGAAGAATGAGGTATGCGGACAATTGGAGGGTGAGCAAGGTGGAGAGAAGATTCATTGAGCACAGAACAGCTCTTAGGAGACCCGAAGTGGGTAGTTCCTTTCCGCAGGCAGGTTGTCTCAACGAGTCTGGGAAACCGAAAGCGGACAGCTCCTAACCGAAGCTGGGAGTTCTGGCGTCTGAGTCTGGCTGAGCTTCGGCGCTTTTATGAGCTCAGAAAGGAGGAAGTGCGTGCTGATTGGCCCAAGGGCGGCCACGGGCAGCCAGGAAAAAGCACAAGTTCTCGCTCTGCGCGGGAGGACGCCAGCAGGATCTGACAGTCTGGGCCCTGGGCTTCAGGCCATCCCTCCTGGCTTGACGGCTTCCCTGGGACCGGTCTCTCCGCCCAAGGGACTATCTGCTTCCTGTTACCACCAGTCAGGCTTTCCACAGTGCTTGGGCTGTTTGTGCCAAGGGGTGCCTGCAGGCCCACGCCAAGCCACCCTCAGCCTCCCATTGGCACCCCTCCCATACTCGTCAGCACTCAAAGACCAGAGGGCGCCGAGGCGGCAGGAGGCTGGCAGGTCAGCATTTTCCCACTTGCGTGCACACTTGGGCAGGTCGTGACAGTTGGACAGTTGCTGAGCTCGGCTTCAACTTTGCTCTGAATTAGGAACAGGCACGGGGAGCCAAGAGACGCCAGGCAGTGGAAACAAGCACTTCCGAGCCAGCAGGGGGAGGGGCTTTCTTGGGACCTCAGAGTGCGGGATGCCTGGGTCCGCAGGTGTGGCTACACCAGGAGTGCGAGACTGCTGCCCACCAAATTGGAACCGGCTGGGGCTTCCATCCTGTTCCTGACTCCGGCCAGCACCACCGAGCCCATAACCCCGCTGTGCCTCCCGCACTGCAACTGGCATCCTTGCAGCAGCTGCTCCAAATGGGCCACAGCTACCATCAGTAGTGCAAACAGGTATTTTAGCCTTATTCCTGATATTAGGAGAAAAGCTTTTAGTCTTTCATCACTGTGTTTTCGTATATGACCTCTATGTTGAGGTTATTTCCTTCTATTCCTAGCTTGTTGAATGTTTTTATCATGAAAGCATGTTAGATTTTGTCAAATGCTTTTTATTCCTCTTAAGATGACAATTTTTCTTTTGTGTGTCTGTGTTACAAGATTAATTTTTCTTCTGTTGAATCATTTGTGCATTCCAAGAATAAATTCCACTGAGTTTTGGTGTATAATCCTTTTAATATGTTGCTGAATTCAGTTTGCTAGTATTTTGTTGAGAATGTTTGCATCAATAGACATCAGGGACATTAGTTTTTAGTTTTCTTGTAGTGTCTCTGGTTGGCTTTGGTAGCAAGATAATACTGGCCTCCTCACCCCCTGCTGTCTCTCTCCTACCCTACCAACTGCCTCCAGTGTGTGATGCTTCTCTCCCTGAGTCCACATATTCTCATTGTTCAACAGCCACCTATGAGTGAGAACATTTGCTGTTTGGCTCTCTGTTCTTGTGTCAGTTTTCTGAGAATGATGGTTTCCAGATTTATCCAAGTCCCTACAAAGGACACAAACTTTTCGTTTTTTATGGCTGCGTAGTATTCCATGGTGTATACTGTATGTACCACATTTTCTTTGTCCAGTCTATCATTGATGGGCATTTGGGTTGGTTCCAGGTCTTTGCTATTGCATACAGGGCTGCAATGAACATACGTGTGCATGTGTGTTTATAGTAGAACGATTTATAGTTCTTCGGGTATATACCCAATAATGGGATTGCTGGGTCAAATGGAATTTCTATTTCTAAATCCTTGATAAATCGCCACACTGTCTTCCACAATGGTTGAACGAATTTACACTTCCACCAACAGTGTAAAAGTGTTCCTTTCAGGCCGGGCGCGGTGGCTCAAGCCTGTAATCCCAGCACTTTGGGAGGCCGAGGCGGGTGGATCACGAGGTCAAGAGATCGAGACCATCCTGGTCAACATGGTGAAACCCCGTCTCTACTAAAAATACAAAAAATTAGCTGGGCATGGTGGCACGTGCCTGTAATCCTAGCTACTCAGGAGGCTGAGGCAGGAGAATTGCCTGAACCCAGGAGGCGGAGGTTGCAGTGAGCCGAGATCGCGCCATTGCACTCCAGCCTGGGTAACAAGAGCGAAACTCCGTCTCAAAAAAAAAAAAAAAAAAAAAAAAAAAGTGTTCCTTTCTCTCCACATCCTCTCCAGCATCTGTCTCCAGATTTTTTAATGATCACCATTCTAACTGGTGTGAGATGGTATCTCAATGTGGTTTTGATTTGCATTTCTCTAATGACCAGTGATGATGAGCATTTTTCATGTATTTGTTGACTACATAAATGTCTCCTTTTGCAAAGTGTCTGATTATATCCTTCGCCCACTTTTTGATAGGGTTGTTTGTTTTTTTCTTGCACATTTGTTTTTGTTCTTTGTAGATTCTGGATATTAGCCCTTTTTGAAGAGAGTGTTTCATTTATTGATTTTTTAAAAGATTTTTAGTGATTTTTATCTTTCCTAGATTTTACAAATTTGATTTAATTTTGAAGCAATCTATGCAATGCAATCAGTATAAATTTGGGAAAATCTGTTTGTAAAGATTGCATACTGAAACACATTTTGTTGCAACTCAAAGTATTTAATTTTATAATTTCCTGGAACAGTAAATAGAAAAATAACCAGAAGAAACAGTAAGAATAAATTATTTAAGTATAGGTATACATAATTTTTAATCTTCATTCTCAGTCATGCTTGTTACCAACCAGAAGTCAAGGCAGATATTAATAATTTGAATGCATTGGTAAAGAAAAAAATTAGACCAACAACATTGAATGTGAGAAAAGTGATTGGCAGCTTCTAGTGTAACTAAACCTTCACTACAGGAAATGAATGTCATTCCATTTTGATTTTACAAACAAATAGCTTAATTAAAAAGATTCTTAGTGTGTTGAAAAAACTAAGCTCCATTATATATTTCTTGTTCCATAGACTATTCTTAAAGGAAGACTTGATAATGAAACCTCTATAATTAATAATCCTGGAATTATTCTGCATGCAAAATGTTTATAGATTTTCAGAAAAGTTGTCAGAATATTAGTTTTTAAGTCCATGAATATGTGTGCATACATTTATTATACATAGGACATTTTTTCTTCAATTAAAAGCAATTTTTATTCTTTATTCATTTTATATATTATAAATGTAGTTATATATTGCTGGATTAAAGATATATGTAGGAATTGGTATATATTTATAAATATTTGTCTATTCATATATTTTCATTTATTTATTTTTATTTTACATTTTATAAATATAAGGTCTTAGTATGTTGACCAGGCTGATCATAAATTTCTGGCCTCTAGCAATTCTTCTGCCTCAGCCTCCCAAAGTACTGGCATTATAGATGTGAGCTACTGCACCTGGCTAATCATATATTCACATAAATGCTCTTCTAAACATTTCTAGGTTTTCGGGAACACTATTGTTTCTCACAACTTAGACATCTACTCTTAAGTAATGAGTATAAAATGAACAAATATTCTTCCACAGTTTTCTCTTCCAAAAGGACTCCCGGAAATTTCCTATGCTTTACATTAAAAACAATGTGAAAGCCTAAGGGCCAGTTAATATTTGTTTAACAAATTTTAGTTAAAATTTAAATTTTAAATACATTATTTGACATGACACTAAAACTGTTTATAGATAAGCATTATTATAGGCAAGTTTGCCAAATGAGTTGCTTTTGACTTCTAGTGGTTGTAACACTGGCTGTTTGTCCTTTGGTCTCTCTATGTGACAACTAAATCTCCCAGAGATGACATAGAGGACTTTCTGGAATTGGTGCATACTTGACATCCTATCCCTAACACATCTTCTCATCAAAAGGTATCTTACCAATGCCAGTTTATTGATGCCAAGCACTTTGTACTCCAAGTTTATTTTCTTGTTACACATCTTGGTTGAACATTTCTGGACAAACAGATTAAAATGACTTACCATAAAGTGGTATACATTCTAGAATCACTGTTCGGTTAAAAAAATAGCATTTCCATTCATAGTTTAGGGCATTTGAAAGACATGTCAAATCCAATATCATTTACAGTCCCCCACTATCTCTTCTCCCACTCTATGGGTTGTTTATTGATTAGTTATTTTGCTGTGCAGAAGCTTTTGAGTTTAAGTAGGTCCCATTTATTATTTTTGTTGCATTTGCTTTGGGGATCTTAGTCATGAATTCTTTGCCCAAGCCAACATCTAGAAGAGTTTTTCTGATATTATTGTCTAAAAATTTTATGATTTCAGGTCTTAGATTTGTGTTTTTGATCTATCTCACATTGATTTTTCTATAAGTTGAGAGATGAGCATCCAGTTTCTTTCTTTTACATGTGGCTTGTCTGTTTTGCCAGCACCATTTATTGAAAAGGGTATCCTTTCCCCAATTTATGTTTTTGTATGTTTTGTTGAAGGTCAGCTAGCTGATTTACTCTATTTTATATGATACTGCAAAAAAAAGTTTATATGTGTCTTTATGGGTGAGTTTCTTGCAGGCAGCAGATAGTTTGATAATGTCTTTATTCATTCTACCAATCTGTATCTTTTAAATAGAACATTTAATCTATCTATACTTAAAGTTACTATTGATATGCAAGGTTTTGTTTCTGGAATATTGGTAACTGCTTTTAAAATAAATTATTTCTTTCATTCTTTTGGTCTGCCTTTTTGTTTTTGTGGTTTGATGAGATTCTGTTGTGTTATCAATTTGGCTCCTTTCTCTATTGCTTTTGTATGATGGGTTTATAAGAGCTGTGAGTTTTATATTACCATGTGTTTTCATGATGGCGAATGTCTACCTTTCATTTCCATGTTTAAGATCCTTTTAAGCACTCCCTTTAGGACTAGTCTGGTGGTGAAAGAGTCCCTCATTAGCTTCTCTGGGAAAAACCATTTTTCTCCTTCATTTACTAAGCTTCTTTGGTTGGATATAGAATTTTGGCTGACAAGTTTTTTGTGTGCTTTTTCTTCCTTACTTGCTTGCTTTCAGCGTTTTAAAACTGTCATCCCATTCTCTTCTGACCTGTAACGTTTCTCCTGAAAAGTCTTCTCTTAGCCTGATGGTGTTTCCTTTATAGGTTTCTAGTTGCCTTTCTTTGCTAATTTTAAAATTCTTTCTTCTGCTTTGACTTTCAACATTTTGATCATCATATGCTATAGTGGAGTCTTTTTGGCAATGTCTTTTCCCAGGGTTTTCTGGGCATTCCATGTCTGAATGTCTGACTCTCTTGTTAGACTGTTTTCATTGATTATTTTCTTTAATAAATTTCTAAACCTCTTGATCTCTCATCCTCCTTGGGAGTACCAATAATTCATAAAGTAAGTTGCTTTATGTACTCCCAGACATTTGGAAGGTCTTTTTTATTCTTTTTTTTTTTTTTTTTCTTATTTTTGTCTGACTGGATTACTGGCTTATTTCAAAATACTTGTCTTCAAGTTTTACATTTTTTTTTCTCATTTTCCCCTTTTTTTTCCCTTTTGTGACCGGTAGGTGGGGTATGTGTTTGTATGTGTTTGGTGTAGTCAATTATTGAAGTAATTGAATGTGACTTGTATTTCCTTCAGTGAATTTTTTAGCTCCAGAATTTCTGCTCAGTTCCCTGCCCCTCCTTGCCCAGGTGGCTGTTACAGCTACATCAGCCTTAACTTGGCTAGAAGGCAGTGGAGTGCAATGAAGCTTTAAACTCTCAAAATGGCCTCAAATCAGAGAGAGAGCAGGGTAACTTCAAGGCAAGCAGCATAGACAAGAAGCTCTGGGGAGTGCATTTCACTCACATCATAGTCTCAATATCAGCCCACGGTAGTGTGGTAGGGACCCTAGTGGAGTGCATGGGAGCACCTGGTTTCCCCTCTCCCTTTTGGAGCAGTTCAGTGGCAGCAGCCATGTTTGTAGATGCCCTGTATCTCATTCTCAAAATGGCAGCCGGGTGAGGATAGATTAGGTTCAAATGCCTGTAAGATTCTACTCTGGTTTCCCCTTTTGGAGTAAAGTCTCTGTGCAATATTTAGGCAGCTGTGTATGTCAGGCTGAAGTCCCTAGTGGACCAAAATTTCCTCTCATAGCCATGATTACAAAATCTGAGCCTAGAGGGTTTCTCGCTTATTGTTTTCCCATGTTCAGGAGCCTCTCTTGGCAGCTTGGCAGGCTGCCTTGAACCCTCTACTTACTTCTGGTGCTTCCTGTTTCTTTTCTGGTTAAGCCTAGCATTTTCTCCTAAACTATCTGAAATGTGAGTATATACTTACTATTCAGGTTCGTCTCTGTGGTAGAAGCACATACTAACTGCATCTAGTCAACCATCTTTTATATTTTTAAGTTTATATTATTAAACACAATACTAGCCCACTGTAAGCAAATTTTAAAAAATAGAGGATGTATTTGTACACAATAACCTGCTTAATCTGAATAATACCAGACTCTCTTCAGAATGTCATTCACTATTCCAATGCCAATAACCTCTGTTCTGTCAAACTGGCGTATTTATCATGACGGGACATGCTCACACTCTGAATTTTGGCTTTCTTTATAATATTGACATCACTAGAATGCTCTCTTCATCTTTGTCTTCTGAAATCCTATTTGTTACTATAAAACTATCAGAAATAGAACTTACATTATGGAGCTCTTTTTTTTTTTTTTTTTTTAACTTCACCCACATAGATGTAAACTTGTTTTTCTCTTCCTAAATTTCAAAAGCATATTTCCCAAAATCATCTTCACAATTTATTTTTACTTTGCATAATGCTTCTTGAACTTTATTTCAGAATTACATGCACACAATCTTGAAAAGAAATAATTTCATTAACAGCATATGTCTCACTTGGCTTACAGTTTTTCCCTTTATTATCCCTACACAGGTGAATGAAAGAAAGGAAGTTTAGAATTAAACTGATAAGAGATAATCACACAGTAGTTTCAACACATTTAAAATTCTACTTTACACAATATTAACATAGTTTATTTTAAATAAAACTAATGCCTAAAAAACCTTTATTAATTTTCTTGTAAAACTAAGTAGTTTCATAACTTTGGACATATTTCCGCAGTTCTTATATTGTATATCATATATTTGGTAGAAAGCAATGCTAAAATCAAAAAATATTTTTCCAAGGTTGTGTTTTAGGTGAAAACATCAATTCTCAGTATTGTGTCTGCAGTCTCTAAGAAGCCATAGTTTGTAGAATGAGGAAGAAACAATTGTTATTGTATTGCTTGGTAGGATCAAAGTATTATACTTTGCATTTATAGAGATTACTTCATTAATGTTGCATAACTTTGGAATGTAGATATCTTCATTTTTGTACTATGTGTGAGAAAGAATAAATAGCTTGTTCAATATAACACAGCCTCTAAGAGCTCCAATTGAGATTTGGATACAAGTCTGTGGATTTTTACTATACATTTGTCTTATCTAGAGGAACATCCCACTCATTTTAAAGATGAACACCTAAAAATAATGATGGATTTGGATAGTAAAAATATCAAAAAAATCCATTTATTTAAATGGTTGTTAACTACTCTGTGGATATTGTCATATCAATGAAATAAATGGTTATTCATTTCTTGTTTGATTCTGTTGTGGTTAGAAAAGAAAATTTGTATGATTTTAGTTATTTAAATTGTTGAGATTTGTCTTATGTCCCAGAATATGGTCTATATTGTCATATTTTCTGTGGATGCATGAAAAGAATGAATATTCTAAGATTAATGGGTGAATTGTCCCATTAAGGTCTATTTGATACTCTTGAATAATGACATTGTTGAATTCTTCTATAACTTTGTTGACTTCTTTTTAGTTGTTCTGTCATTGTTGAGAGGAGAGTATTGACTTCTCCAACTACATTTGTGGATTTGTCAGTTTCTCCTCTCATTTCTGTCAGTTTTTGCTTCACATAATTTTCAGCTTTGTTATGTCATGTACACACTTAGGATTACTATGACTTCTTTATGGGTTGTCTCATTTATCATTACGTAATCTCTCTTTTACTCCCTGATAGATTTCCTTATCCTTAAATCTATTTCATTTAGTATTAATATAGGCAGTTTTGCTTTTTAAAAATTGTACAATATAATGGTATTTCATATAGTTACTGGGATGCAAATAATTACTGTAATCATAATTAGTTATCAAAAATATTGCAATAGTGTATTACAATATTTACCATTATACATAGTATATCTTATAATATATTAGAATAATTATAATAATACAAGTAATAATTTAAATGTCATCCTAATCTTGATGTCGGTGTTGTTCAAGTGGCCAGCTGACTTGCTGGCCTTCATTGCTGCTTCATACACTGCTGCTAAAACCAGAAAACTTCATGCTTCCCAGACTCCCAGGGATATGCAGATTCAACCATGGCAGCTAGTGGTTAATTCAAATGGGTAAGGGAATATATACTTTATTCCTGGGATGCCCCCAAATACCAGCCAAAGTGACTCGATTACTAAGTGTGGAACACTCAGCTAGTGTACTTGAGTCTTACTAAATGCTGCTTCATGTCAACATGAGAAGGGACTAAATTTGGACCATGGAGTTAACTGTCCCAAGGATAGGCTGCCATAGCTTTCTGAAATACAAACCCAGATACCTCCAAGATGGATTTACTGAGAAACCTTGGAAGGAGAGATGGCTGCTGTATTAAGCCATTGTTGCATTGCTATAAAGAAATATCCAAGGCTGGATAATTTATTAAGAAAAGAGGTTAAATTGGCTAACAGTTCTGCGGGCTACACAGGAAGCATGGCATCAATTTCTACTCAGTTACTGGTGAGGCTTCAGGAAGCTTTCACTCAGGGTGAAAGGCAAAGTGGGACCAGGAATGTCACATGGCGAGAGCAGGAGCAAGAGAGAAAGTGGGAGGTACCACACACTTTTAAACAACTAGATTTCGCATGATCTCACTGAGTGAGAACTAACTTATCACTAAGAGGATGGTGTTAAACCATTCATGTGTGATCTGCACTCATGATGCACTCACCTCCAACCAGGCTCCACCTCCAACACTGGGAATTACATTTCTACATGAGATTTGGAGGGGACAAGTATCCAGACCATGTCATCCACCTATAAGGCAAGTTACCAAGACTCCTGTCCTCTTCTTCTATAAATACCCAAAGGCTCACATTGTAAATCATCAAAAGATGACAAAAACAGAATGACAGCTTTACACAGCTAGAAACCCAAAAGAGGATAAATAAGGGGTGAGGGGATTAGGAATAGAATGGATAGTGTGAAGGGAAAAAGCAGAACCATATGTGACGGTTAATACTGAGTGTCAAACTGATTGAATTGGAGGATGCAAAGTATTGATCCTAGGTGTGTCTGTGAGGGTGTTGCCAAAGGAGATTAACATTTGAGTCAGTGGACTGGGGAAGGCAGACCCACCCTTAATCTTGTGGGCACAATTTAGTCAGCTGCCAGTTAATATAAACCAGCAGAGAAAAAGTGAAAAGGGTGAAACTGGCTTAGCCTACCAGCCTACGTCATTATCCTGTGCTGGATGCTTCCTGCCCTTAAACATGGGACTCCAAGTTCTTCAGTTTTGAAACTCAGACTGGCTCTCCATGCTCCTCAAGCTTGCAGACAGCTATTGTGGGACCTGTGCTCATGTAAGTTAATGCTTTATAAACTTCCCTTTGTATATAGGTATCTATCCTATTGGTTCTGTCCCTCTGGGGAACCCTGACTAATACACCATATCAAAGAAAAAATGCAAAGCCACATTACTGGGTGGTTTCCATCCAACCATCTCTGAGTTGTGAGACCCAGTGCTTTTCTGTTATCCACCTATCCTACTTATGGCTCTGTTGAAATAGCAACCTAATTATCAGGGTTGCAAGGAAAAACACTCATGTGGTACAACAGAAGGGTTAGTTCAGTCGAAATTTAAGCCAGGCTCAGTGTATTTAAAACATACAGCTCTTACCATGGAGGACATTCCTAACCCTGACAAGAAGGGAAAGGATATGCGGGTGTGTGTGTGTGTGTGTGTGTGTGTGTGTGTGTGTGTGTTAGAGAGAGAGAGAGAGAGAGAAGCGAGAGAGAGAGAGAGAGAATTTATTATCAAAGTGAAACAATGGTCAACAATTTGACCTAATTGGAAATATGAAGTTTACAAAATTAATTTGTATAAGAGAAATATTTAAAAGGGTGCTGACTGGCTTTTATTTTTCTGTAACATCAGTCCTTAATTAACTTTTCCTACAATGCACAAATTGCCAAAGATTGGATTTAATGCTGGGCCTCAAATTGCAGTTATATCTGGGATCCCACTGAATTTAATCATGTTAACTTCTATCTTAGGAAAATAACTAAATATAAAATGAAGGAAATGTAGGTATACTTCACTTTAGTCGTAGCCTTGCCTAAATTTCCCAAGATAATAGTATCCAATGCCCTAAAATATCTTATAGTGGGCATAGAATCACTGATACAGTGACTAATAAATTAAAATTGAATTAAATCTTTGGAACTTTTACAAATTGGTATGACAAAATATTACTTATGGATTCCATTTAAAATAGTTAATATGACCTACTGTAAGTAAAACAGGAATCTAAAGATTCAAAACTTACGTTAAGTCTTAATTAGCTTCTCTATTTGACAGTTTTCGTATCCTTTATTCTTTATTTATTTTTTATATTTTTAACTTTTGTTTTAGATTCACGGGGTACCCATGCAGGTTTGTTGCATGGATATATTGTGTGATGCTGAGATTTGGGGTAGAAAGTATCCTGTCACCCAGATATTGAGCATAGTACCCAAAAGTTTTCAATACTCACCTTCTTCCCTCCCTACCTCAACTCTTCAGTAGTCCCGAGTTTCTACTGTTGTTGTCTTTATGTTCTTGAGTACCAAATGTTTACCTCCCACTTGTAAGAGATAACATGCAGTATTTGGTTTTCTGTTGCTGCATTATTCACTTTGGACAATGGCCTCCAGCTGTATCCACATTGGTGCACAGGACACACTTTCATTCTTCTTTATGGTTATATAACATTCATAGTGTACATTTAGCGCATTTTCTTTGCTCAGTCCACTGATAATGGGCACGTAGGTTGATTCCATGCTTTTGCTATTATGAATAGTGCTACACTGAATATGTGAATACATATGTCTTTTGGTAGAATGAGTTGTTTTCTTTGGGTTATAAATCCAATAATGGGATCGTTGTGAATTTGATTTTCATTTCTCTGATGAATAGTGATGTTTAGCATTTATTCATGTCTGTTAGTTGCTTGCATGTCTTCATTTCGGAAGTGTCTGTTTATGTCTTTGGCCAGCTTTTTAGTGTGTTATTTGGTTTTTGCTTATTCAATTGTTTAATTTCTTTATAGAGTCTAAATATTTGACATTTGTCAGATATTTAGTTTGTGAATATTTTCTCCCTATTTGTACATTTTATCTTTACTCTGTTGATAGTTTCTTTCACTGTGCAAAAGCTCTTTAGTTTAATTAGTTTCCACTTGTCACTTTTTATTTTCATTGCAATTGGTTTTGAAGACTTAATCATAAATTCTTTCTTAAGACTAATGTCCACAATAGTGTTACCTGGGTTTTTGTCCGGGATTCTTATGGTTTGAATTTTTACATACAACTCTTTAATCCATCTTGAGTTAATTTTGTATATAATGAAAGGTTAGGGTACAGTTTCATTTTTTTTTCTCATATGATTAGCCAGCTATCTCAGCACCATTTGTTGAATAGGGAGTCCTTTCTGCATTGCTTGTTTTTGTCAAATGTGTTGAAGATCAGATGGCTTTGGAAATATTGCCTTATTTTTGGATTCTCTATTCTGTTCCATTGGTCTATGTCTCTGTTTT
Source organism: Sapajus apella (assembly GCF_009761245.1). NCBI lineage: Eukaryota > Metazoa > Chordata > Mammalia > Primates > Cebidae > Sapajus > Sapajus apella. The sequence goes on along the minus strand of NW_022436947.1, from coordinate 45,322,717 downwards.
TATACCAGTACCATTCTGTTTTGACTGCTGTAGCCTTATACTACACTTTGAAGTTAGACAATGTGATGCCTCCAGCTTTTTTATTTTTTCTTAGAATTGTTTTGGCTATTTGGGCTATGATTTGGTTCCATACAATTTTAGAATAGTTTTTTTTTTTCTAGTTCTGTGAAAAATGACATTTGTAGTTTGACAGGAATAGCATTGAATCTGTAATCCCTCTGCACCATATGGCCATTTTAATGATACTGATTCTTCCAATCCATGAACATGGAAAGTTTTTTCCATTTATCTGTGTTTTCTATGATATATTCCAGTAGCATTTTGTAATTTTCCTTGTAAAGATTCTTTGCCACCTTGGTTATATATATTCCTAGGTATTTGCTTTTTTGTGTGTCTATTGTTAATGGGATAGCATTCTTGTCTATTGTTCAGCGGGTCTCAGCTTGAATGTTATTGGCATGCAAAAAGGCTACTTATATTTGTACATTTATTTTGTACCCTGAAACTTTCCTGAAGTGCTTTATCTGTTCTAAGGGCCTTTAGGCAGACTCTTTAGGGTTTTTTAGGTGTTGAATCATATCATCAGTGAAGAGAAATAATTTGACATATTCTTTTTCTATTTAGATGCCTTTTTAAAAGAAATGTTGTGTTATTTATCTGGTTAGAATTTTCACTACTATGTTGAATAGGAGTAGTGAGAGTGGGATTTCTTGTGTTTTTCCAGTTCTCAAAAGAGGAATACTTCCAGTTTTTGCCCACTCAGTGTGATGTTAGCTTTGGGATTGTCATAGATGGCTCTTACTATTTTGAGATATGTTCATTTGATGCCTAATTTTTGAGGGTTTTTATCATCAAGGTGCATTAGTCTGTTCTCACATTGCTATGAAGAAATACCTGAGATTGAATAATTTATAAAGAAGACATGTTTAATTGGTTCATGGTTCTGCAGGCTGTACAGGAAACATACCAGCATCTGTTTGGCTTCAATCCTGGCAGAAGGTGAAGGGGAAGCTGATGCTTCACAAGGTAGAAGCAGGAGGAAGAGAGATAGAGCAGGGTGGGTGCCACACACTTTTAAACAGCCAGATTTCATAAGAACTCTGTCATGAGACTGCACCAGGGGGATGGTGCTAACCCATTAGAAACCACCCCCGCAATCCAATCACCTCTCACCAGACCCCCACTTTCAACACTGAAGATTGCAATTTGACATGAGATTTAGACAGGGACACAAATCCAAATCACATAAAAAGAATGTTGGATTTCATTAAAAGCTCTTTCTGCATCCATTAAGATGATCATATGGCTTTTAATTGTTAGTGTGGTGAATCACATTTATTGATTTGCATATGTTGAAACAATATTTCCAGGAATGAAGTGTACTCAATTATGATGAATTAAATTTTTAATATGCTGTTGGATTCAGTTTGCTAGTATTTTGTTGAGGATTTTTACATTTATATTCATTGGGCCTGTAGTTTTCTTTCTTCATTGTGTCTTTGCCAGGTTTGGTATCAGGATGATGTTGACTTCACAAAATGAATGAGGAAGGAGTTCCTCCTCCTCAATTTTTGGAGTTGTTTCTGTAGAATTAGTACCATGTCTTCTTTGTATGCTGGCAGAACTCAGCTATGAATACATCTGGCCAAGAACTTTTTTTTTTTCAGTTGGAAGGGTGTTTATACTTATTCAATTTTAGAATGTGACATTGATCTGTTCAGAGTTTCTATTTTACCCTGAGTCAAACTTGGGAAATCTGTTTTTCCAGGAATATATCCATTTCCTCTGTATTTTTTAGTTTGTATGTATTCATAATAGTCTTTCCTCAAAGACTATTTGTATTTTTGTGTGGTCAGTGGTAATGTGCCCTTTGTCATTTCTGATTGTGCTTATCTAAATAGTTTCTCATTTTCTGTTTGTTAAGGTATATAGCAGTGTATCAATCTTGTTTATCCCTTCAAAAAATCAACTTTTGGTTCTGAATTTCCTCAGTTCTGTGTTCATTTCAGTTATTTCTTTTGTTCTGGTATTTTTTTTTCTTTTTCTTTTTTTCTAATTCCTCTAGGAGTGATGTTAGATTGTTAATCTTAGGTCTTTCTAACTTTTTAGGGTATGTATTAAATGCTGTAAACCTAACATTGCTTTTGCTGGAACCAAGGTATTTTGGTATCTTGTGTCTCCATTTTTTCTGCGTTATTATTTCATGTTTACTCAAAAGTCATTCAGAAGCAAGTTGATTAATGCCATGTAACTCTGTGATTTGGTTATTTATATCTATATTTGTTCTTCTGTGGCCCAAGGGTATGGTTGGTATAATTTTGATTTTTTTGAATGTATTGAAACTTGCTTTATAGTAAGCATATGGTTGAATCAATTATGGAGTATGTTTCAATTTCAGAGAAGAAAAATATATATTCTGTCATTGACCATTGCAGTTTTTTGATAGATATCTATTAGGTCTAATTGGTCAAGTGTTGCATTTAAGTCCAGAATTTCTTTTTAAGTTTTCTGCCTACATTATCTGTCTAAGGCTGACATTGGGGTTTCAAAGTTCTTCATCATTATTGTCTGTCAAAGTATTTTCATAGATCTAGCAGTACTTTTAAAAAAATAGTCCCTTTTTTATTATACTTTAAGTTATGGGACACATGTCCAGAATATGCAGGCTTGTTACACAGGTATACATGGGCCATGGTGGCCTGCTGCACCCATCAACTTGCCATCTACATTAGATATTTCTCCTAATGCTCTCTCCCTTTGTCCCCCACCCCACAACAGGCCCTGGTGTATGATGTTTCTCTCCCTGTGTCCATGTATTCTCATGCATGCACAAATACTTGTTCAGAAGGAGAATCCAATGGGCGGCCACCAAGCACCCAGAAGTATGTCTATGCATGGAGTTGGGAAACCTCTTTAGGCTCAAGTTCTCTCCAAGAGGATGAGGATATACTAAATTCCTAATCCTGGAGAGTGGGCATTCCAGATGCCTGGAGATTTCCCTGGGCATGGAGCAGAGAGAGACCTCCTGCACCAAGATGTCTACACAGGAGTGGTGGGGCAACTCAGGCTGTTCAATCAGGCAAGCAGGTTTTCTGAATACCTGGAGATCTGCCTGGGTGTGGAGCAGATAAGACTTTGCTGTATGTACCACAGTCTGTGTTCAGGAAGGGTTGAGTGGCTTAGACTGCTGAATCAGGTGAGTGGGTGCTCCAAATGCTTGAAGATCTAGGGTGTGGAGTGAAGAGGATTCCCCTGCACCAAGATGTCTGCACAGGAGTGGAGGTGACTTAGGTTGTTGAACCAGGCAAGCAGGTACTCTTGAATGCATGGAGATCTGCCTAAGCATGTAGCAGAGAGGCACCCCACCCTGCACAAAGATCTCTTCACAGGAAGGGTGGGACAGCTCAGGCTGCTGATCTAGGTGAGCTGATGCTCTTCATACCTGGAGATCTGCCTGGGTATGGAGTAGAGAGGGTCTCACTGCATCATGATTTATGTCCAGAAATAGTGAGGTTCCAGTTTCCCTATTCTTAAACCAAAAATGAATGCTATATTACAATGACTTATTTCAATCTTAATGTTCAAGTCCTATCCATTAAGGCCTTCCTAGCAAAAACTCAGTATTATTAAAATTATTAACTTTATCAGGTTAGCATCTGGTAAATATTTTGCTATTGTATATTTGATGAATATGTTCTGTTTGGTGCTTATTTCAACAGTCTCTCAGCCGCAGTCTACCTTCACCTTTGAAGGGATTGCAGTATCCCCTAGCCTACTGATGGGATATTGTAACAAAATTGCCTTTGCATGCCATCTTTGCAGGTAACATCTTAATTGCATCCAACTTTCTCCAGGAGCACAGGTATGAGACTTTCTCCTGAGTAGATTTGTTTGACACATATTTTGTGGAAATATGAGTATATCTTTCTGTCTGAATTAAGATCAACAGGCATTCCTGTTAGTATCCTCAAAGGCTTCTTCATTATGGAGGCTTTAACAGTGTCCTTTCATGACTCATGGTGTCTCTGAATCAGCTATGATGGGCATAAATTGGCCATGGGCTTCCAATGCAAGAAACTATTCTTCTCAGACCCTCACCATTAGAGTGGCAATTTCTGACCACATATTGGAAGCTGTTGGACATTGAAGCTCTTTCAGACCCTAAGCCTGTGGCCCTGCATATCATCCTGACCGTTATGGCCTGGATCATGGAAGTAATACTACAAGTTCAGCATGGCTAGTGAGTAATCCTTTGTACAGGACATACCTGAACCTGAGCTGTCTAACATACTCTTCTTGCAGGAAAGAATGGCCTTGTCTGTCTTCAGTTCCTAGCTGGATGTCATGGTGCTGGATGCCCGGTCCTTGGCTACCTATAAATGCAGTGATATTAACTAAGTGAATAGCCGTGGGATCACACAGACTGAACATATGGCATTGCAACCATTATAAGGGGTGAAGCTCAGTAGCATGTTGCTGCCTTCCACAGTTAACCAAGAATTCCTTAATAATAGGCAGGACCATTGGCCAAACTTTAGAAAGTCATTTTAGTACTGAATGCTGTAGCCAACAAATGACCCCATCTGTACATTTTTACAAACTATTGGGCCATTTACTGAGTTGTTCCCTTCAGGATAAAGAGTTCTGAGATATTTTGACACACAGAAATCCAAACTATAAATCAAGGCCTCACGTATCTTCACATATACTAAGACAACAACATAAGGCCTCATCAGGATGATTTTTATTCCCTTAAAAGTTCCAGACAGGCCGGGTGCAGTGGCTCATGCCTGTAATCCCAGCACTTTGGGAGGCTGAGTCGGGGGTATCAAGAGGTGAAGAGATCGAAACCATCCTGACCAACATGGTGAAACCCCGTCTCTACTAATAATACAAATAAAATAGCTGGGCATGGTGGTACGCGCCTGTAGTCCCAGCTACTCGGGAGGCTGAGGCGGAAGAATCACTTGAACCCAGGAGGTGGAGGTTGCAGCGAGCCAAGATTACGCCACTGCACTCCAGCCTGGTAACAGAGCAACACTCCGTCACAAAAAAAAAAAGGTCCAGACATTACTAATACATACATGTCACAGCTCAGAATACCCAATAATAGCTCTTAGAAAAGGCATTCAATGGAACTTTCATCTCCACTATAGGTTCCAGACAGAGGGTTTAATTGGGAGGTGTAATGGGTTCCTCAAAGAACTACTGTTTAAATTATGAAATGACAAATAGACTTATAAATGGGTCCATATCATGTCCCAGACTTTCATCTATCTTAATTCAAGGCCTATTGGCCTACCTTACATCTTATACAACTTTTAAAATCCTACTTTTTACCCATTCTGATATATTATGGAGGATATGTTTCACCTCCTTATATATGAAGACTCTTTATTTATGAGTTACCTCAATAATGTCTGCTCTTTCCTTTATAAAATTTCAGTTGAAACTATGTCTCATAAGGTCTGGAAGCCATATGGATGGCACATACTATCCTGAGAACCATTAACTATAGTTTGTCTCACAGGCCAGACACCTGCCTATGTAGTATGGGACCCAATTGAACTTGAATTTTCACCACCCTAAATACTTTCCTTAATATTTGGGTTCTAATGGTGGTTAATTAATCTGGGTTCTCTTTCTCATCCCTCCATAAAATTAAAATTAATGCTCCAGGGCCAATCCCACAGACAGTGTAGACTACACAGAAGGAAGACAGAAAACTCAACTTAGTAAATTAAAATTATCTTCAGAGATAATAATGGAATTGACACCATATTTCATGATGATAAAACCAAACAACCCCTCCTCAGGGGGTTGCCAGAGGAATATGCCAGAGAAAAAGTGACATCAAACAGCAAAAACCAGTCAAGTCTAACTGCACACCATTCTGCAGGCTATTAGCCTTGCTACTCTAAGTTTGGGTATTTTCACTGGTTTGTGATAAACAGACTTAAACTTTCCAAGTAATTTTTTTTAGCCAAACATAGCAAATATTGAATTTGGCTAATAAAGCCCAGAGGCCTCACCAGCTTGTCCTTTACCAAACAAACCAACAACTGATGTGGAAGGAAGAAAAAGTAATGTCTTCAAAAAATGAAAATAAAAAAAGAAAAGCATAAACATTTATGTAATATGCTTTATGTTACGTGAAAGTCCTCAGAAGTGAAGGCTCAGAAAAATAGAGAAAACTCTGTACATATTATGCTAAGTATGAAGAAGCAGTAGATAATTGTGGTAAAACATAATTGGACAAAAAGGGATATGAAGTAATGATAATAAATTGGGAAGAAAATTAATCGAGTCCTGGTGTTCAGATTCTTCTCTGTGTCTTTGTGTCTTCAGAGTTAAGGAGGTTTTTGTTCCCTCTCTAGGTAGAAGGAAAACCCCTGTGGAATGAGAGTATTATAATCTACTTTAAGGGAAAGATGAGCTGGGTTTTATGGCCTGCTTCAGAATAGCTAGGGGGATTCTTTCTAGTTTCTAGGGCCTGCTTCTGCTGTTTCCTCAAATGCCAAGGTGCCATATTTTACAGTAGCATTTTCCAAACCCTTTCTGATGCAAAGGATCCATAGTAATTGGTGAAATTGGAGGGCCTGCCTATAGGCTAATGTTGCAGCTCTACTCATAGCCACAGATATTTTAATTGGCAAGCAACTTAACACCGTATTAACCACATGAACCAAAATCAGGCCATATGACTTAAAACATATTTGAATCAAAAACCTCTCCTCATCCAACTGGGAAAAACATGGAGTACTGGGGCCTTTAGATTCAGTCACCAATAATTGATACTTTAATTGTGCCAGTCAGGTTTTGGCTCTGTGGTTCTATTACTACCATGTCTCAGATGCTGACATTACTGTTGCTGTGTACCCAAAGGCCCCTTGACTTAAAAGACATTTTCAAGTCAAGCTTCCAGGCCAAAATTTTCCTTCAAATTTCATAAATGGTTCAGACTCATTATACCGTAGAACCGCAGAAATGTGATCCACAGGCCTGAATGGTTATCTACTTGAGAAAAATACTCAAGTTCCACAGCTTAGATAACATTTTCTCTGCCCAGAAGCTTGCTGCCAGAGAACACCCTATCCTGGACACTGAGAACACTGCCTCAGCAATGCACATGGTCTGTCTCTTCTAAGATGCAGACAAATTGGAGATCAGGCATTTATTGTTGCTTTTCTTTCTCTGAAACTTCAGATTCTATTATATTCTCTGCGCTCACTGTTTCCTTAGTCCGTAACCTCTGTACTCCTCCAAAACGTGCATTCCTACACACTCAAGCCTAAAGAGAAATCTTATAGCCATTACTATTATCTGTGTCATTCTAAAAGTTGATAAAGGTTAGCAGTTTCTCCAGGAGCTAGCTGCCTCATGTCAGTCCACTCCTCAGCCCCATTAAGAATCTCTCACTCCATAGCTCCTTCTCTTAAACCCCACTCCAGCTTTTCACCGTGACCCCCCCATGCTACATCTCAGACCATAAGCACCACAACTGTCCCTTTCACTTTGGTTACTCCCCACTTTGCACGTACCATACTGAATATTAGTTCATGCTCTTTACAACGTAACTACTGGTGCTGTCGCCTTGACTCAGGAATACACCAAGATATTATTGGCATAAAAATTAATTCCTACTTTTAACATACTTTATAATACCACAGAGATACTGTTAGACACCCCAGAAATTTTAGGTTTGTTTTATCAGGCAATACCCTGTTCATCAGAAACTTCCTTTAAGGGAAGCCTATAAGGATTTATTGTACTCTACTTGTTTTCTTCCTTTTTACTGTCATAACGAAATATTTTCTAGAACTTGGGACAATATATAGAGTACTCTCTGGCAAATTCTACTGTTTAGACCATTCGGATTCCCCAAATAATTGATGTCAAAACTGATTTCAAGACACAAAGGGGTCAATTATAACATAGTTTCGTTTTTGTTTTAAATGCTGTCTTCACCCAGTTTTCAGGCCTTAACTAGAGGCTGTCAGTTTCGTTTCTTGAGCTGCTGAGTCCACACTTACAACAATTCTTTTTTCAAATTCTCAGACTCTGTGACCATAGGAACCTATCTTAATTGCCCAAGGCACAGGTACCAGCTAGCTGGGATAGCACCTATACTCAGAGCCCATGAAATTAGTCAAATTAACTAATTTAATTTAGTTAATTTGCAGAGCAGAGAGCTCCTGACATCTAGCTAGTGACACCCCACTTCCCCCACCCAAGTTGCCCTCTAAACTTCAGCTTGCTGCTACCCTGGCCCTAGATACAACTCCCTGTCTGGCCCTGTGTTTCAGCTTCTCTTGTTTGGAGCTATAAATAACAAAGAACTCTGCCTTTAATCTGCCTGAATCATGTTGTGTTGTGTTCTGCCATCAAAAGAATATTTAAATCTTGTAAAACAATTGTATTAACCTCAAGTCTTCTAATATCTTAATACTATGCTATCCCCTTAGGCCATCTTTGTTTAAAGAGTGAAAATAAATTAAAGGTGAACACTTTAAAAATTAGTGCTTTTATTTCTTACATAGTTATTATTCTTGTTACAAAAATTATGCTTTCAGATTTCTTCAGTAAGAGCCAATTATATATATTTGTATGCTTACTGCGAAGAGTCTCAATAGTATACGGATTTACATAAGAATGAGGATGTGGCACCTGAAAAAGAAAATTATGTTTCAGAAATTTTTCTCTAATGACCATTTATATAGATTATATATTTTTCTATACTCTTTCTACTTTAGCCATTAAACTATACATTTAGCCGAGAAAAAATTATTTAACTGAAATTGGCACCCAATTAATAATATAACAAATTATGAAAGATTATAGGAGTTTATATATTAGATTTTAACTTATAGGTAGTAGTAAAGTTCATAAAAATTAATATTGATTTCATTTATAATTATCTGTTTAAAAATTACACGTAATAATGAACAAAAATACTATATATATTGTATATATGTAAATGAGAATGAAATAGAATAAGCAAGAGAAAATACATAAGATGAAAAATATGAAACTACAGAATTATGTCATCATTTAGAGTCTTAAACATTCAGGTAAATTAAACTTTTAAAAATGTTAAATTCAGCAGTTGCACCTATTTTTAGAAAGATGAGATAAAACAATTGAAACTCAGGACAAAATCAGAGTTTATAGAGATATATCATTAAAACACTGCAAAGCACTGAAAATTGTAGCTTTGTGGGGGCTCAGTGTTATGTGTAGTGGAGTTTTTTTTTTTTTTTTTTTTTTTTTTTTTTTTTTTTTTGAGACGGAGTTTCGCTCTTGTTACCCAGGCTGGAGTGCAATGGCGCGATCTCGGCTCACCACAACCTCCGCCTCCTGGGTTCAGGCAATTCTCCTGCCTCAGCCTCCTGCGTAGCTGGGATTACAGGCACGCACCACCATGCCCAGCTAATTTTTTTTGTATTTTTAGTAGAGACGGGATTTCACCATGTTGACCAGGATGGTCTCGATCTCTTGACCTCGTGATCCACCCGCCTCGGCCTCCCAAAGTGCTGGGATTACAGGCTTGAGCCACCGCTCCCGGCCCAAGTGGAGTTTTAATAGATGCCAGCGAGTCATTCTGGCAGAATGGCCATTCCATTGGAGTAGTGGCTAAATAGCCCTCCACTTGCAGTTACGTTAATATTTGTAAACTTCTGTCTTCAGAGTTAGACAGATCCCTCTTTGTTTAAATTTGACAATAATAAACCAAAATTGAAATACAAAGATGTGGATCTAAACATGTACTCTGTTGCTTACTGGAAACTTTAAAATAATGTATTTGACCAATACAGAATGTGTTTGTTTAAAAGCAACATTGGAGTGTTTAAAGAGAAAGTTTAATAGAAGAAAACAGAAATAAAGCATCAAACTATTGTGTTTATATCTTATCTTAAGGTTATAGACAAAAACAATTTTTCTAATGTCAATACAATTTATCTTATTACATCAGTATTTTATTAATCTTCTTGGAAAAATTCTTCTACTTCATTAGCTGCATAGGCCAGGTATTTCCTAATAATACATACCTTTGAATAAATGGATTTTATTTATATAGAAGTGATCCAATCTAGGAGTAAGCAAGCCACAAATAGGGGCCATATCTGACTTGCAACTCATTCTTTTAAATAAAGTTTTATTGAAACACAGCCACAGCCATTCATTTACAAGTTATCTGTGTCTGCTTTCACACTGCAACAACAGAGCTGAATAGCTGAGAACTTGCTGCACAGATCATTTGATCTGTAAAGCCTAAAATGTTTGCTCCCTGGTACTTCTTCAAAGTAAGTTGTTCATAAAGAGGATAGTTATTTGAAAATGGTCAAATTAATCTAAAAGTCATCTGTGCCATTGATGCATATTACCTTGCCTGAAATATATTATTAAACAAGATTATTGTGGTTGAATGCTTTCAGTTGACATTTTTATCTCCCAAATTATCATTCCAAAAGCATTGTAAAAATAAATTTATATATTTTTAGTTCACTTGACTTAAACTAAGGAAAGTGGAGAGGAGGGTCTGAAGCACTCAGTATTAATAGCTTGTAAATAAAATTGATGCCAAATATAGAATAGTCAGAACAGAGAGTTTCCACTTCAGGAATTTCTTTCAGATTATATCTGAGACCAGGAATTCAAACCACTCCTAGAAACTGAAAAAAGATGCTAATATTCAGCTGGATAGACTTCTTTCTTGTTAATACAGTGCAAAATAATGCATTCTATAAATAAGAACACCTTGAATACTTTTTCCATATAGATATGTATTAGGAAATAATGAAGTTTAAAATCTTAGCCAATTCTACTTTAAAAAATACTTCTAGGAAATAAAATAACAGGAAATAACTAAATTTAAGAGCACATACTTGAAAAAACCACTATGTGATATACAATTATTTATATTTCTCTAAAATTTAAAGTTGCTTTAGAAAATATTCCATCTTATTCCAGAGATTTTTACATTGAAGTGCCTCTCATAATTGCAAAAACTGTACAATAACTTGAATTTGTAAGAGACATATTAAATAGTATTTCAGACCTCTGTGATTCAATGGCTGAACACTGTTAAGTGTTTTACTAGATCCTTGTAATTATAATGGTTATTTTTAACGTGGCAGAATTTTACTGAATCAAGAATTCTTTTTAACTGAATATTTATTACAAAAAACAATATTTTACTAAGTTTATTAGGCTATACATAAAATGGTCTCCCAAGTCAAGTCCAATTAGGTGCTCTCTGGTAAAATGCTTCTGCAAGACACTATATCATGCTTTAAGAGATCTGCAATTGTGTAAGCATCTTCAAGGCTCAGATAAATTTAGCCTCCTCAGCTCCACCCTTTTTAAAAAATTTAGCTAATTGTCCGTGAAAAGTTTGAAACATTCTGGTCTAGCAGCATAGCCTTGTAGATACAAATAAATTTCAGTTATATTACTGAAATGATTATTGCTGTTGAAATGATGAAAGCTGTAATAACTCTGCTTATGAATACTAGATTTTTCTAGTGAATTTTTTTTCATTTCTTTTTCTACAGATTACTATACAGTTTTCCTTTTTCTGAAGTCTCCAAATTTATTTTCCTTCCTCCATCCTATTTTAGCTTCTAATCTCATCTTTCAATTCATTAAGACAACAAAAGGATGGAAATATCATCTTCTCACCATCAAATCTATAAGACAACTTTCTCCAGCACTGAAATATTTATCTTCCCTCTTGTTTCACTTTATATTGGTTCATATAGCTCATTCATTCATTTAAATCTCTCCAGAATGCTCTAACTTGTAGCAACACAATTTACTGACCTATTTTCCTACAAATATACATTTCATTTTTATTGTAATTACCTGTGTACATCTGGTGAGGCTGACAAGAGTCTCTCTAAGGTACATTCTTACATGTGAGATTTCAGTATTATAAAATTGGGGCAACTTCAATTATACTTGATATTGACAAAGTGATCCAAAAGTGATTGCATATTACTATGTTTCTACTAGCAGGGAATGTAGTCCTTGTGAGACTTTCAATTATGGTATTTTAATTTTTAACAAATTTCAAAATATAAAATGGAATTTTATGATTTTTGTAATTTGCATTTTCTTATTTACCAGTAAGATTAAATGGTGTTATAGCTATATAGCTATAACTGTTTTTTCCAGCATATTACAAATTGCAAAACTTTTTATCAACAAACTCACTATCAAACCAAAAATATGTTTCCCAATCTAAGACCTAGACTATGCCCTGCACCCCTATCTCAATTGCTTACTTGATAAGATCAGGATCATGCCCTATGGCTGCTGTTTAAGCATATCATGCACCATCACACTCATCCTCCCAGCCCCTTCTTTGATAGTGTAATCCTTCATGGGCCCCAGCATTGCTCTTCCAGTCTCCTGGACTACTTCCTACCTTTTCCTCTCTCTTCAAATTGTCAACAACTTTCTCCAACCCTGGGTTTCACTAATGTTCTTGCTTATTGTATCCCTGATGGGAAGGAAGAAAATCTACAAACCCACTTGTGTCTATATTTGTACATCAGATCTTCCTTTCTGAACTTATGGATGAAATGTCACTTCTTGTAGTGAAGACTAATTCCTCCACAGCTTTGCCAGATCCAAATCATTAAACTCCTCAAGGCTTGTTCCCTAAATTATCCATCTTGTTTCCCCTACATAATCAATTTTCATACTCTGCTATATCATTTCCATCATGATATGACCGTGTTTTAAAAGCTTTCTCTCATTCTCTTGTTGCCACCCTATTATTCTGCTTCTCTTTTTAGAAACACTGTTTGAAGCATATATTACCTATTTCCTTAATTATTTCTTTATTTCATTAACAGCATTAAAATTTGTCCTGTTGAAGTTATTAATAATTACCATCTTGCCAAGTTCTTAATTGTCTTCGTACTTGATTTCTTAGCAACTGTTAACTCAATTGCATCTGTCTTGAAATTCTGTCTTTATTTTGCTCTTATATTCTTACATCGCTTTCTCTTTGTGGCTGACATCTGCTTTTTTCCATAGCTCTAAATTATCAAGTGCCTGAAGGATATCATTGGCCCTTTCTTCTCTAACTTCTTCTCTCCCTACAGAATCTCATTTGGTCTGATCTCCTTGGTTACCATCTATCCATTTTTTACTTCCAAATGTTTGTCTCCAGACTTGATTTTTTTCTTGAACAGAAACCTCTGTATCCAATTGTCTAAATTATGCTTTCATCTGACCCTATGATAGGCATGTCAAACTATGTCCAAAACATAACCGCTCTTCCCCCACATATCATCTCAATCTGTGTTTCCCTCCTATCTCACTGAGTAAAATCATTATTTGCACAATATGTTAGGGCCAGCAGTCTAGAAGTCATTCCCAATTCTTTTTTCTCCTTATATTTTATTCCCAACTCATAATTGTTTAAACTCTTAATTTTGCAAAGTCTAAAGGTAGGTACTTTTCTCTGTCTTCAAAATCAAGAACAGTGATTGGCATGCCACAGGTGCTATCAAAAGCTGTTGAATTATTAATAAATGCAGCAGCAAAATTTATTTTTATTTAAAATATGTAAATCTTTTCTTAAACCATAGATGAGAAGCTTTCAGAAAAAATGCAATTCAGCATTGCTTTCATATGGTTATGAAAAAATGCTTTAGAAATAGTCCATCAACATTATAATTATTTATGTTTTAAATTGATATTCCATTGGCATAACTGCTATACTCTTTACTTTTTCAGGTGTGTTATTTTTGGCTTTCCTTCCTGACTGGATTTCCTGATATTTCATGCTATTTCCACATCTTTCAATGTAAATGTATAATTTGAGAAAAATTAACCATTTGTGGAGAAAAGATAGTCTCTAGTGGCATTTAAGGGTATCAAGCAAAAGAAAAAGACACATACAATTATCCAAAATAGATTTGTAGTACTTCTGACAGCACAGGTTAAACAAAGAGTTGACAAATTCAAAACAGAGCAATTCAAATCCTTCATTAGCAGTCTTCACTTTTATGTACGTCTGGTGAAGAAACATTATAATAATAGTTATTTTAATTTGGACTGTGAACTATTCTATGTCAAAGTAAGCAGTGAAAGAACATTATGTTTACTGACATGAAAAAAAAAAACACATACTTTGATAGGTCACAATATCTTTCAAATACTGACTCTTCATCCTTTTACCTATCACATGCCTAGGTAATACAGTTGATAGTAGTTGTTTTTATCTTCCTGGCATCCTTTCCTTTGCATCTTTTTCCTTTAAGGAGGACAGCACTTTCTGTCACTTGGTAGAGTCTATAATCACCTGGCTTCACTTCCTCAATTTTATGGTGCATATGAAAGAAAAAGCTTCAGCGACTTATCTTCCAAAGACTGATATAAACCTTGGGAAGGAGATGCTGTACACTTTTCTCTGGCATTACTAGTTGTAAGTACAAACCAAACTATATCTGATGATGGCCAGGAGACAAACTTCTTGAGCATGAAACCATTAGAAAGTAAAATTGATCAGAGAGAGAGCATAAAAAGATGCAGATTATCTGATAATTGAGTATTTTATTGAGTTCCTGGATCCAGCTACACCTAAATGACCCTGGATTTTTATGTTTCTGAGCCAACATATTCTAGTATTTATTTTTTGTGACTTGTAACCAAAAGCTGCTCTTATAAATAGAACTAATGATAGAATATTTAAGTAAATATTTACATAATTACTTTTACTGATTGATAATTAAAATGTGTCAATATGCTTTTCAGGGTACTCAGGTACTACCACAAACAAAATATTAGAAGTTAGAGCATTTGAATTTTACTTGAAATGACCAAATAACAATTCGTGTCAAAAAATAACTAAAAGTACATGACTTAAATAAAATCTGACATTGTTGACTTATTGTCCAGGAACTGTGGGATTATATAATTAATTGAATTGTTGAATACATGTGATTTGCCTTATCTTTCTATTAGTGTTGCTTCTTAGTTTTATTTGTGAGTCCCTTTCTCCAAGTTATATATCTTTTTTATTCTTTATATTCTCTCTATGTTATTTCATCTACATTTATGATTTCACCCCTAACTTGCATGCTGATGATTTCCAAAATTTACCCTGATTTTCAGATTTTTGTATTCAACTCTCGTTGGATATCTTTTCTTAGAATAAAAGCATAATATTATCCCATTATTTCTTAGTCTCATGTGAAATCATAATTATTGTCATTGGGTAAATACTGAGAGAGGAAATAGAAGGAAGTAGCAGTTTTAAAACATATTAGTATATAAAATGATGTACACTAGGGGTTAGGAACCCCTACTATGTGCTTTTCTAATAACCTAAATAGGAACTCAGAGGAGACGGGGCATATAAATTAACTCTTCTCCCCTTGGTCCTTTACTGATTTAGTTATGCCAGGTAATTAAATTCAGCATTAATAGAATAGGCCTTGGGTGGTATGCTTAACTCATTTCCCATATCCTCTATGTTGTCCTAGTCTGGTAGGAACCATCTAAATTTGTAGCCCTACATTCAAATTTGGGGAGTCATGATTGATTCGTCCATTTCTTTAAGTACTGCTAGCTAATCAAAAAATTCCCCACCTGAATATTTTTCCAGTCATTTCTTTTGTGCATCCTTAATTCTGTTAAGCTGTTCATATTTTCCCTGAAAACTGCAGCAACACATCATTGATCAAATGTCACTTAATCGCTGGCTGATGGCTTCACTGAACATTCTCTGGGGTGAATTAAAAACCCCTGTTCTGTGGTTTTCTAATAACACGTAATAATTCGTATCATTGCATCCAGTACATATTAGTGTAATTTTAAGAATAGGAGCAATTCAGTTTATTATTATTATTCAACATGGAAGAGGTGGAGAATATTGAGTCCCTTCCAAATATGACAAAGAACATTAATCCTGTTTCATTTTTTTTTTCTGTATTTAAAAGTATCACTGCCTATTATCTAAAAAAGGAAAATCTAGGAAATTTATCTGAGTTACCAGTTGATTTTTTGTGCATTTCAGCATTGTTTCTAGGGTTAATAATTTGCTTCATGATCTTCAATATCTTATAAATGATGGCAATATCATGTTATTTCTCTTAATCTGTGTCTTTGTAACATGTTCAAAGTAATGTTTACTTCTCTGGATGATGAGATCCGTAATAAACCTAACCACAATTTTTTTTATTGCTTTAGGTTTTGGGGTACATGTGAAGAACATGCAAGATTGTTGCATAGATACACACATGGCAGTGTGATTTGCTGCCTTCCTCCCCTTCACCTATATCTGGCATTTCTCCCCATGCTATCTCTCCCCAACTCCCCAACCCCCGTCCCTCCTCCATTTTCCCCCAACAGACCCCAGTGTGTAGTGCTCCCCTCCCTGGGTCCATGTGTTCTCATTGTTCAACCTAACCACAATTCTTTTTGAGCCTTCTCTATCTTCAAATTTCAGAGCCTGGGTACAAGTTGAGACATTTCCTTTGATGGGAACATTTTTCTCCAAGAATCTTGTCACCACTTTGCTCTGCTACAATATGGCATCTTCAGAAAGGCTTTCTCACACTGTAATTGCAAAATAGTTGCCACTTTCTGTAAATCACTGTGTGCCCTGCCCTTCCACATTCTGTAAATGCCTGCCATTTTACCTTCTGTAAATCATTCTGTGTCTCCTTATGCTATTTTATTTTCCTCAGCATACTAATAATTAACTGACTTCAATTAATTATATATTTTTATTGCCTTTATTACTCCTAAAATAAAAAGTCTTAAAGTCACAGGCTTTGTCTTATACACTCTTTTATTGCCAGAGCCTAAAACACTACTTGGAATATAATAGGCCTACCATATCTATTTTAAAAATTAAGAACTGGTGCATAAAATTACATTACTTTCCTGCTCCTTTCTATGTTGTTCTTGAATATGTACTGTTTAGCCATTAAAGCTATTCACCTCCTTCCCCAATTTTAACTATATTATTAGCTTTATTCTTTTCCCATTTAGTATAAATATAATACGAACATAATCATTTTGACTTTCCCCTTCCATTTTGTTTTCTTTGATATTATCTGAAACTTCAAGTACCTTTGGTGGTTTCCTTCTACCCTAGTTCATTAATTAAGTATTTTTCCTTTACTTATTTATCTTATTTTTGATATATCTAATTTTGGTATGTCCTATTATTTATTTTCTTTTTTTATTTCTTAGGATTTCAGATAATGTGAAATAATATTTCTTAGGTAAAATAATATTATGATACATAATATTCTAATACAATATTACATTTGCATTAAGAGAATTGTGCACTCCTAGGCTCATCTCCTAAGATTAGCCTTAAGGGAAAAAAGTCAAAAAGAACTACTAACTTCCTATCTTAAAATTGCACTCTCTAAGAATGACAACTAAAAATGGTGGCTGCGAATGACACCAATAATTTATTCATTTTTATACAAACAGAAACTGTGCAGTGACTGGAATTGAGCAGAGTACTTTCAAGTTATTAGCCACAATAAAGATAATCAACTGGAAAATGGTAGTTACAAATATTCCATAGTTTACACAGCATGGACATCTTATATAACGGCTGGAGGTTAGCTATGTGTAGGACACTCAGAATAAAGAATTCTTTTTCCTTGTAACAAGATTCTGACCAATGAAATGTAAGCAGAAGTGTCTTGTGGAATATCTAGGAATTGTCTTAAAGAAGGAATCTGTTTCCACCATGTTTTTTTTTTTTTTCTTATTTCAGGCATTTACTTGAGGTACTGCCTTGGAAAATGATGTAGAAACTGTATAGTGTGATCAATAGATCAGCAAAGGAGAAGGAGCTGGCAAACCAGATAATACAGGACCTCAGACCAGTGTTACACTGCTTACAATTAAGTAGAAATGATATAAACTTTTATATTGCTTAAACCACACTTATTTAGGATTTTCTATTAATTATAGATTAATTTACCTTCCAAAGCAGAAGTCAGTTGGCAGAGTTGAAATTGTGTTTCAAGTTAGTTATATTGATAAACAATGTGTTATTGAAGGAATAAAATAAATAGGAAATAATGACTACAATAAGAATCTCTTGCCTCAAAATAAATTTTGCTGGTGTATGCATTATGAACTTTTTCATTCAACATATGCACACTGATTGCATAGTTAGAGAAGGCTTTGCAATAGACACCTTAGCATAGGGCAGAGATGAAAATGGAAGGGCAGGCAGAATGTAAAAGAAAGCCAGAATGATTGTAATTTCCACTTCTTGTTTAGAAATCTAAAACCATTCTTCATCTGAATGAATTTTAAATATTTCTTAAACTATATTACTTTGAACAAAGAAGGTGATCCAAGTTTTGTGGAGCACAAAGCTTAAACAATGTTTTTATCCACTTTAGATTAAAAAATGGCAAAATTACAAATATAACGTTGAGTGTTAATGGATTTTTTGAAGAGAGAAAAGAGTGTAACAAATATATAAATTTTTAACATCTATAAGCATATAAAGATCACCTTCATCATCTTGGTAGAAGAGAATGATCACAATCAATCATGGTTTATTATAACTTGTTTATTTTAAAATAGTATTTATTTCAATTTATAATATTTTATTGTATCATGAGATACTTATGGTGTGTCCTTATTTTGAGGTGTTATGAGTTTCATAGTCTTTTTACCAATACATTTTTAATGAACCACCATTTCAAAATTTTAAAACATATGTTCATATTTTATTCCTGTTTATTAAATAGATTTTCAAAAATCCAAGAGCCTATTTATTATTTCTTTTTAAAATGTATATCTTCTTTATTAATAACTTCATTTGGTATCTGAAAAAGAAACAATTGTTACAAACACTCTATGTTAATCTTTCATTTTTATCACTTTTATATCACATTCCATTAATATTTATCTAAATTTTTGTGTTATTTAATAAATTTTAAAACGACAAGAGAAAGCAACCTACACTAATAAAAATGTGACTATAAATTTTTAAATTTTTTTTAAACAGTAACTAAGTTCATAAAATTAAACTGGAACCATTAAGGCCTTCACAGAATCAACCATTTTGGTAAGATAATCGAAAAACACTAAAAATCTAATATATGAAGTGTAAAACCTGTAATATAGTCATAAACTGATCCTCACTTTTTAGAAACTAAGTTGAAAAGATATCATATATGAAAGTTTAGAAAAAATAATTTTTTATTTTATATTTATATTGGTTAGAAGAAATAGTCTTTATATTAAACTACTTAATATTAAATATTTTCTTCATTTTACAAATAAGTTACTGTGATAAAAATATTCAGATCAAAAATTAATGCTGCAGCATTGAGATAAATATTTAACCAGTGAGTAAATTTTATGTATAAATTCCAAGAGAACATAACAAAAATACTGTTTATTTACCATTAAAAGAAGCACTACCCTCATTAAATCCGAAAATATGGTCTTACTCCAAAATCTAATAATGAAGTACATTGAAAAAACACTAGGTCCTCTGTAGTTCTCTTTATAAAGACCTAGATAAACATTAAAAGATTTATTCTAATATGAACAGGGAAGTGTTACTATGAAATGAAGGTGAACATGTTGATAATTTCATTAAATTCAAATAATATAATTAACTTGAATTCAGAAATTCAAAAGGTTGGTTAACCCAGGAGAATTTCTTCTCCCTTTTTTTAAATTTGACCTTTCACCTCTATTTTACCATTTTGAATCCAAACCAGATTAAAAGTGACTGAAAATTGTTAACACATGATGTTGCTTGATGGCTTATAGGAAATTGGTTGGTGGTCTCAATCCCATGGACAGGTATTCACATAATAAAAAAAAAACCAGAGTTTGTAACAATTTATCTCCTTACATCTAGGCCTAAATGAAACAAAAACATTATTTAAAAAAAGGACAAAACTTGTTTAAATTCTGAAAAAGAATGTATTTAAAAGGTAGCTTTTGAAATATATGTAAATGTAAATAAATGTAAATGAAATAAATTTTATAGTGATTCAAACGTCATTTATTTCAACGTTTACTTGAATATAGAAACTATAAGAAACTATATTTCTATAGAAACTCTAAGATTGATAGTGTAATTCCTTTGGTAAACTATTCATGTCACGGAAAATATGTTTTGAATTTGTCAGTATTTGGGAACAATGAGAAAAGTAAAGCAATAGATAGTGGTGCAGAATTATCACAAAATCTGTTGTGTGTGTACATGTGTATAGATTTCCCACCCAGGAAATTTATTAAAATTTTCTCAAGTTACCCACCAAAGAATTAAACATAATGTTGGCTCATACATTCCTAAATCCAAGTACAAATTCTATACAAATTAAGTTTGAAAGAGTCATTTTATAGTGTATATCATTTGATAAAAAAAGTTTTACATTTAATAAAGTAAACTTTGTTTCTATAAATGAATATGGTCCTGAAATTTAAGTATAAAATACACTTGAATGAGAATGAAATTTAAGCCAATTCAATTAAACGGAAACCAGAGAATTTGAAAATCTCATATTGGAAACATCTTTTGCTGCTTCCTCATGCAACCTTCCTTCTTTCCCATCTGATACTTGCATTTCTTTCTTTAACTCGTGATCATATTTTCTCTACTAAAATACATTTAAGGATGGAAAAATTGTGTTTCATAAACCATTAATTTTCATTTTGAAGTTGCTTTAGTGAAGATTCTTCAGCATATTACACTGAAAATAACATATATTCCTATCATAACTATCAGGAAGTCTTATTTTTGCCTTCTGTGGTGACATGTAAAACCTATATAATCTTTTCCCTAAAGTAATGTTTTTAGTGCCTGCCCTTCAAACATAGTTAGCTACTTACTGTGACTACATAGCTAACAATGGAGTGCATATAAACCCTGACTTGTCACCTTCCCCAAGTCCTGTGTTCTTATAATCATTATATGCTGATTTCATAATGCTGTGATAAAAAGGACAACAGTTTTATGAAAAAGAAATAGTTAAGCACATGTTGCAAAAATACAGGTTTGAAAATACTGTCATGGATTTTTAAAAATTATTATTTTTTAACTATTATACTGTAAATTCTGAGATACATGTGCAGAATGTGCAGGTTTGCTATGCAGGTATACATGTACCATGGTGGTTGACTGCATCCATCAACTCGTCATCTACATTAGGTATTTCTCATAATGCTATCCCTCCCCTAGCCTTCCACTCCCTCACAGGCCCCAGTGTGTGATGTTCTCCTCCCTGTGTCCACGTGTTCTCATTGTTCAACCCTCACTTATGAGTGAGGACATGTGGTGTTTGATTTTCTGTTCTTGTGTTAGTTTGCTGAGAATGATGGTTTCCAGCTTCATCAATGTCCCTGCAAAGGACATGAACTCATCCTTTTTATGGCTGCATAGTATTCCATGATATATATGTGTGACATTTTCTTTATCCAGTCTATTATTGATGGGCATATGTGTTGGTTCCAAGTCTTTGCTATTGCAGCACTGTCACAGATTTTTAAGGGGTTAGTCCTTGGGCAAATTGTTACAAAACCTCAGCAGGTTGGGCAGGGGTGGGTATAAGTAATGTACAAATTACATGACTAGTGAAGTACTGCAGGGTCAGGGAGGGATAGGAAGTTACTTCACAATTTCTGGTTTATCATGTTGGGGTGATGTAGCACAATCAGCCGCAGAAAAGAGGACATTTGGTCCATCTTCATGGAGACAGCTCTTTTGTCAGACTTCTAATACCCAGGGGAGAAGTAGAGCCTATTTTCAAGATGAAACAGAAAGTGGGGAGGGGTTAGAGAGTTGAACTGCAATTTAATACATTCAAACCCTTTAGCAGTTGGAATAGATTCTAGGGTAAAAATCCATCTGAAATTTAACATTGTGATGAAAATATGAAGTTTTTCTTTTTTTAAAAAAAAAAACCAATATACTACCCATAGAACAACAATGGGTTCAGCAATTTTAAGTTAAATTGGAAAATTGTTTTACTGTAAAATATTTGAGTTGTGGCCATGAATTTCTAATGCACTAATTAGAATGAGAATTTTTAAATGCTATGGAGTCTTACTGAAGGTTTCTAAAAAATTCAGTGAGTCTTTAGAGATAATATTTGGAACTTTAGAAATAATGATACAAACTTATGAACACAAATAAGGGAACAATAGACACTCGGGCCTACTTGACTGGGGAGGATGAGAGGAGGAAGAGGAGCAGAAAAGATAACTATTGATTACTGAGCTCAATACCTGGGTGATGTAATAATATGTACAACAACCCCATGACATGTGCTTATGTATGTAACCTTCGCATGTACCCTCAAAGCTAAGTAAAAATTTTTAAAAGAAATATGAAAAAAAGAAATAATGTGACAAATTTAAAAATTCAGACCCACAAAGATTGGGATTTTTCCACAAATACATAACTAGTAAATAGAAGAGCTAGAAATCAAATCCAGGAAGGTGAGGTGGATCAGATCTGAAACATCTTATACCAATGGTTTTATGTCAGTTAGTCACAGATGCTGAAGGTTTTCCTATAAAGCCTCATGGCCTCATGTCTGTCAGAGGGTTCTCACCCTGCTTTCCTTTGTAATAAATACCCTTAAAAAAAGATCAAAGCATTTTTGGTACCAAACAACATAATGTAATTGATGGTTTTCTTTATTGAACAAAAAGCCTATATCCACAGGGTCAAAGTTCTGCTCTTTAAGAAAGGCTAAAATGTGGGACATATGTATCTGTACTGAGTGGGTCAGTTTATGTGGAAGTTACACCCAATAATAAACACAATTATTTGATTGAAAAACATTTTTTTTCAGTAAGATGTAGGATTCATCCTACTGAAATCATTTGCATAACATATCAGGCAATTTACAGGTTATTTAAATTAATACAGGAGCCAGCAGCTATCTCTCATGAATGAAATAAGTTTGGAAGGGATAAGAGGGAGAGGTGGGGATTCTGGCAAACTAAAGATACTATATCAGAGTCAATTTTAGCCATGTGGAAATGAAAATATTATGTTGCCAGATTTTTCATTTTTTTTTCAACATCAGTTGGAGATTCAGAATTTAGTTTTGTTTTTGTTTTAGATAAAAAGGGAGGTGAGTAAAAATATACAGACTTTAAATCTTGTTGACAAATATACTTTAAAAACATTTTATCAGCCCTACAGACGACTTTAAGCTTCATTTAATCTAGGGTCTTTCAACTTTCGATATCTACTGTAGTAGTATCAAATATTTTTAAATGTCCATTGTATTTATATCAAATGTTTTTGAGATTGTGGAAAAATAATGACAGTGAGAAAACTTAAAAATTGTTCTAAATAACATAAATCTCATGAAAAATTGTTGAAAATCAATAAGAATCTACAATAAATAGTTTCAGTATGAGGCAAACTTTTTCAGCAATACTGTATAAATATACCCTATATGTTTTAAACTAATGAGATTGAGAAATAGTGTTTGTAAATGCTTTATTTTTTCCCTTTTGATTGAAATACAGGCACCCGTCAATAGTAGCTCTTGTTCATAGCACAGTTATCTGGGGAACACGTCTTTCAAGATCAAATGCAGGGCCTCTTCATATACATCTGGGGACAGAGATCAGAAATCTGTGCTTCCACACTTGTGGTGAACTGCTATGCCTTGGATATTTCTTAGTGGGTTAAGACATGGTGTCAGAAAAATAAAACTGAATTATCAGGAACAGGAGTCAGATTTCCAGGCTATGCTTGGAAACGCCATGATCTGGGTTATGTGGTGAAACAGATGCAGCAAAATGAAAGTGAGACAAAACCATGGTAGCTTGTGTCAGACTGTACAATGCAGATGAGACACGACGGAGGTCAGAGGGAGGAGGAGGAGAAGAAATATTGGGCTCAGTCTCCAAGATTGAAAGAATTTATAGGCAGATCATCAAAAGAGGCAGAGTATCTGGAAGGCTTGAATACCTGCAAGATACAGTGGTGAATCCCCCACCAAGTCTGGTTCACATTAAGATGTGTGTTTCAGCTCACATACTTCCATCCCTGGCCTAGCAGAACAAGCTGGGTCTATAATAGAGGTTAACACATGGCAATATTTTTATGCCTTCTCTTAATACTAAGTTCTGAGAAACAGACAACAACTAAGAATCTACAAATAGAAATCTAGTTCAGAGGCCAGGGACTGCTTTCTGTCTCTTCACTCTTACTTTTCAGTCCACTTTATCATCAGTAAATTTGGTCTTCTAAAACCCTTTTAAAAAACAAAATATCTCCTTTGTAGTTACGATGTTGAAAAAAGATAGGGTGAGAGTAGAGTCTTGAACATTTCACGTGTCCCGTTTATTACTATTTTGAGTAAAAATCTTACTTAAAAATCTAGCTAAAATTATAAAATATGATGGCAAAGATAGTTTTGTCATCTTTTGAAGACATTTAACAAACATGTACTATGTATCATGAACGCTTATAGGAGTTTAGATGAAGCTACATGTGGTCCCAGCCTTCTTCGATCTCAAGGTAATGTCAGAGATAGACCTAAAGACAAATGATCAGAGCAGTATGAAAAGCACCATTAACAAACATATGAAACAAATGCTATGTGGGTTCTGAAGAGCAAGCCGATAATCACCCAGCAGTTATGGAAAAAAATTACACTTCAGGATTATTTAAAATACTCCTTCAAATTTTTATTATAGATTTCTCTTTTCTCTGCCCATCAACCATTATTTGCCTGATTCATTGACATTGATTATACTGAATTTTGTTGCATTATTTTGCTAAAAAGGCCATAACAAACTATCACAAACTGGGTGGCTTAACCAACTGAAATGGAATTGTCTCACAGTTCTGGAGGCCAAAACTCTGAGATTCAGGTCTTGACAAGGCTGTATTCCTTGTAAGGGTACAGGTAGAGCAGTTCCCGCTCTTTTTCCTAGCTTATGACTGTTCATTAGCTTGTGGCATTTTGACTCCAATATTTACATAGAATTATCCCTGTGTGTGTGTTTCTCTGCCCAAATATTTCCTTTTTATAACTATCCCTGTCATATTGGGTTGGGGCCTACCCTACCGTAGTATAACCTCAACTTAACTAGCTACATCTACAATGACCCTATTTCCAAATAAGACCATATTGCGAGGTATTTTAGGGTTAGGACTTCAACATGTGAATTTGGGAGAGATGCAATCCATCCATAACATTTCTCCCAAGCCTGTTTATCTTGTGAAAGGCCTGAGTTCCCTCCAAGGACAGGATACCCTGAGTCCTAATTTAAGTGCAAATATTACCAGATAGATACAGAACCAGGTGTGCTTTCTGTAAACTGTGGGCACTTGGGAAATATTGATAATGAGGTCTGCAAGTGATCTAGCAACCTGAATAATCCATGTAAGAGAAGTAGATGATTATAAAATATTCTAAGATCCAAGTTCAGAAAAAATGTCTCTGGTAACAGCAAAGTATATATTGGGTTTATGATTTTTTACTAAGTCACTTTAAGATTTTGCTGAAAGATTTGTATGTTTTTCAGTTATACCAGGAATTTGGCAATTCTTTCAGGTTTCTTGCAAAACAATCTGTGGTAATACAAAACCATTCGATTAGATTTATTCAATCTGGAAGGAGTAAGAATAGGTTAACCACTGCTTAGTTTGGTTTGTCTGACACTAGGCATTACATTGAAATGGTTAGAAAAGTGAGAGAGACACATTGTTTTATTTATACAAAGAAGGATAAACTATAGTTACTATACATAAGTGTTGGTGAACTACCAAAGAGTGATTGACATATGTTAATAAGAAACCTATGTTTCATTGTGATTGATTTATTATATTAAAATATAAGACATAAGCTTTGCATTACAGCAAAGGCATGTTGTATAGAGCATGGGACATCAGTGGGCAGGCTTAGGGACAGGGTTGGTAGATGTGGAAACTTGTTCTTCTGGCCACTTTGACATGACTGGCATATTTTGAAAGGTGGCATAAAATTAACTAGATTTGTACATTGTTAGTTTAAGTCATGCAACTTGTATCACTGTGGGATAAATACATTTTTCTAATAAGCACCTCATTTAGGATATTAGTGTTGGTATAGGTTCTGTTACTTTTGACTCATTAGTCAAAAGTAATGAAAACTTTTAGGTAAAAGATGATAAATTTTAAAAATTAACAGTAGTGATGACATAATCACATTTGACATTTTCACAGAAAACTTTACATCAAAGGGAACACATGGATTCTCAAATTTTGAAAAGGATAGTTTAAGAAAACAACAAGGAGATTAGTTAGAAAGGTCCAAAAGGAAAAAGGAAATTTAAATCCATAGAAATATTATATATCCTGACTAAGAATACATTATCAGAGATTTGTGAACACTGACAAAAGTAAATATGAAGTTTGAATGTTTGAGTTTGGAAAAGATAGAGAAGTGATAAAAGACTATAATACTGATCTTTATAAACAACAACAACAACAAAATCAAACGTCATTCCTAAGTACATAACAAAAGAATTCCCTTCAGACAAGTATATCAGAAATGCAAAATCCACTAAAGACCAAGTTGACCTCTTAGACTATCTTGGGAATGGAACATTCCAAAGAGACTGCAAAGAGACTGAATGGATGCTTTGTGCCTGGCTTGCTTTCCAGGATGAAGAAGTATCTACTCTGGAATTACTTTGTACAAAGAAGGAAGGTGGAGAACTGTCAGAGAAATCAAAACAAAGACCTGATTGAAAAAATATGAGAAATTAAGTGTTCATAAATCACTATGTTCAAATGGTCTTCATCTAAAACTTCTGAAGGAGTTAAAGAACGATGTAGCTAAGCTACCACCAAAAATGTATCAACACTTTCCATCAAAGAGAAGGGTGATGAATGCCCATCCATCTTTAAGAATAGTCCAGTGTTACTTGTAAGGTTAGGTTTTAATAAAAAACATGGTGTTGTCTAGAATTATACATGTCTTTTTAAACAAGAGTTTATTTTTCCCCTTGTGGAAAATATGTACTTTCACAATTAGTTGTTTCTGGAAAAGTTTCTTCACACATAGCGTTTCTTTCTTGTTTTGTTGTTTTTGTTTTTGTTTTAATTTCTAAGTGTTTCTGCATGCGTTTACTATCCTGAACATTACTGAACACTACTGATTAGACACACACTGATAGGTTACCAAGGAGAGGACTGTAATCCAGCCTAAAACAACTCATAGCAGCATTTGTTGGTTGTCAACTTGGTCTGATTGATAAGCAATGGCTTTATTGTTACAACATGTGGTGGCACTTTAGATACTAAGAATCATGCTGAGAAGAGCACAACAAAACCTGCGTGGTAAACTTGATTTTCCAAAGCAATACATGCAATTATTTTGCCTGAGAATTTTCTCATATTTTGGGAGGATGGTTGTTTTCAAGTTAGGGAAATTCTATGATGCCAAAAGTAACACAAATTACTCAATGCCATATCAGCTTGTTGGAGTTTTAGGTGATAAATTCAGTGCTGCCCATTAAACAGCAGGCATTGATTGCACAAGCTCTCTATTGAACTCTTAGCAGGTGAGCACAGGCCAGACCTTCCCATCTCGCATTGCTAGTGAACCTCAAATGTGACCTCTCCAAAGGAAGGAGGAGAATTCATTTGCCATGTTTACTTTATATTGAAACTCTTTTTAGATGGAGACTCCTAACTGTGCTGAATTGTTTTTAGTTAAAAAGTGTGAGATATGCTGCATGATTGGTGTTTTTGGCAGTCTCATGAACAATTATTTCATTTGTATCTTTCAGCCGTCACCATACCTAAAGAACAAGTTAATGTGAAATACCTGTGAAGTCAAATGTGTTTCATGATGCATTTTCATAAAGGGTGTGATACTTAAAAAAACAGTTCACTTTATTTTGCTAAAGGATAAGAAGGAAAATGATTCAAGGAACGTTTCTCTTCTGCTCCATGCTAAGGATTACCTGTATGTTCCATGTCGGCAACAAATACTCACTCTACTGCCTTCTCATCACAACTATTTCATCTAAGCCATTCACATTTAGTGTTTTGTTTTTGTTTGTTTGTTTTACTGAATGGGACAATTGTTCCAGAGCAATTATGGTCATCCTCATTTTCCCTTTATCTGGATTATGTCTCACTTTCCAAATTATGGCACAGACACAAAAAATATAAGAGCAAATAATTGTGAATAAAGTGGTGAGAAAAAAATGCTTCAGCAGATAATCAGGACATTTGAAGTGGATACTGCTCTCAATGTTTTCAATTATTCAATACTTTGAATATCTAAAAAAAAGCTATGTACTCGTTCATCAGGACAACGTACAATTACATGTAAATAATTTGTTGTGCGATTTCAGTGGTTTATATACCTACAAATAACCATCTCCAGATTAGGAACTTTTGCATGGCTGATACATTGAGTACAATAAAATACTATTACTTTCAAATAATATATCTACTGTCAAATAATAGACACCTTGGCCGAGCATGGTGGCTCATGCCTATAATTCCAGTGCTTTGGGAGGCTGAGGAGGGAGGATCACTGAGGCGAAGAGTATGAGCCCAGCCTAGGCAACATAGCAAGAGCCCATCTCTATAAATAAAAATAAAAAATAAATAAGCGAAACAAATAATGGACACCATGAAACCCTCAATCTGTACAGGGATATCTAGCCTGTAAATATCTTAAGCAGGTTTCCTACTTTTCCATCAAACAGAGGCAAAAGATTCTCTTCATACATGAGATGTAGTGACACTATTACTAGATTTACAGTTAGAATTAGACCTACCTACAATTTGAACTGTAAGTTGCTACAAATGTAGGTCTTCTAATTCTCTAATAGTTTATTTATTGATAAAGAGATTGAATTAGGTTTTCTCTAAGTCCAATCCAGCCTGGAAATTATTTGGCCACCTATATTTACAGGAAAATGTTCCTGCTCTTATTGACTGCTGACTTAATAATAGGAGAAGCCGTACATCAGTTGAAAATATATAGGAACGGTAGAGTAATATGAATTGGATGTCGGTATCTTTAAAATATTTTAAAGTAATTTAAAAAGTCATTATTTTATATTTTCAGAAGTTTATGGTTTTGTATGCTGTTGAGAGTTCATCTTTTTCTTTCTTTAGTTCATAAATGTAATTCCCAGAACATGTATATGTAAAATGCGTTATTTTCAGATAGCTTTGTTTTTTGAAATATATTGCAGCTTACATGCCTAATGACAAACATAGAAAATATATTTTGAAAACTCAATATATTTATTAACTTTGTCTTCATAATTTTTGAAAAAAAATGAATTGTTTTGTTTTTCTTAGTTTATATCTAGTTAGGGAGGGAAGAATATGCAAGACAGGAAGAGCCAGACACTGGATTTCGAATGCCTGGTTCAAATCTTGATTGATCCCTTTACTAACTCTTTGACCTTGAGCCTTAACCCCTGAACATTGGAGCAGGTAATAATAAAGCCTACTTCATGGGATGCTGAGAGACTTAGATGAGCTACATATACCTAGGTAAAGTGTTAGACCACCAGAGGTGGTCTAGAAATGTTAACTGTTATTCTAATTAACTTTGTCATTTATTTACAAAATACTTTTTAAATGAGGGTTGTAAGAATACAACTATATTCATTATGATCGTTTGGCTCTGAATAATAGAAAACTCCAATATGCATATTTGTTTCTCTCTCCAGTTAAAAAAAGAAAAACCCAGGATAGCGTATCCATGGGTAAGGGTGGGGTGTTGGTCCATGGGGCCAGCAAGGACTTGGGCTCCTTTATGTTTTTCTCTGCAGTCTTCCACTTGCAGTTATCTCAGCATTGTTCAAAAAGACAGTTCCAGCTCCAGCCAACAGGTCTGTATTCTCATCACCTGCAAGGAGGAAGGGATAAAGGAGGATATGTTGCTGTTTTGTTTTGCTTTTCGAGACGGAGTCTAGCTCTGTTGCCCAGAGCTCTGTCGCAGCTCACTGCAACTTCTGCCTCCTGGTTTTAAGCCGTTCTCTTGCCTCAGCCTCCCGAATGGCTTGGATTACAGGCACCCACCACCATGCCCAGCTAATTCTTGTATTAGTAGAGATGTGGTTCACCATGTTGGCCAGGCTGGTCTTGAGCTCCTGACCTCAATTGATCTGCCCACCTCAGCCTCCCAAAGTGCTGGGATTACAGGCGTGAGCCACCTCACCTGGCCTATGTTGCTGTTTTTTTTTAAGGACGTTACTGCTGTTTATATCCTATGGACCAGAACTTAATCATTAATCATAGGCCAATCTTAGCTGCAAGCTTTATGCTAAGACCTGTGCCTAACCAAAATTGGGATTCCCTTACTGACAAAAAAGATAATGTATAATTGGGGACACTGAGCAGCTCTGCTACAAAAAATAAGTAACTCATTTTTAATGATCAAAATTAATAAAATTCATATAAAATATAACTATGACTCTGTGATACATAAATGTACAATACTTTCTTCCTCAATGGTTATTAATCCCCCTACTTAATAACTTTGTTAACTTTTATATTATATCTTTCTTATTCTCTTCATTTGTTATGTATAACCGGAATAGTTCATCTCTTCAAATTTTTTTTAATCCTTCACCTTATTTAGATACCCCTTCTATGTAATTCAATACCACCCATTCCATACTCTAATCATAGCATTTATAACACTATAATTTATGGATTACATACCTATATCCCTTATTCAAATATTCCTTGTGGGCAAGCACCACATCTAACATGTTTGTGTAACCTCAGACTCAAGCATATTTCTGGAACATAGTACATTCAATCATTACTCGCTGAAAAAAAATGAACTGACTGTGTGAGGAAATTGATGTGCAGTGGAGTGTAGAGCACTTTGATAATTATTTGATGCATGTAAAAACTAGAAATCAACGATCAGGTATACAACATATACTTTTCTAAGTTCTCTAGTTTTATAACAGGTGTTTGAATTATTGCTCGACTCTAATGTAACCAAAGGAAAAAGTATAAAAAATACCTTCTCTCCCCTCCTCATTTCCCTCACATTGAGGAAGGTGAGGGCTTTGAGCCATGATTACAATTTAACCTGTATTAATAGTAATCTCCAATTCTGTGACTGTTCTTTTCACAGAGAGTGGACAATGAACCTCTAAGTGTCAGCTACTTTTGTACTGCAGACAGGCTGAAAGTGTGTACCCTGAACTCATTGATAAAGGAATGGAACTGGCACTCTCTGACCTGACTGACAAAATAAAGTATTGCCCTAGAGAGAGAATCCTTGCACATTACAAGGCAGTTAGAAAATAGTTTTCTTATTCTATTTATTTATAATAGAATTATATTTATTCTTATTCTACTTACATTTTTATAGTTTTTATAGTAGTGAGAGCATTTAACATGAGAACCACCCTCATAAGAATTTTTTAAGTGTATAGTAACAGTATGGTTAACTACAGGTACAGTATTTTCTCCCAGATCTCTAAAACTGATTTTTCTGCTTTCCTGAAACTTCATGCCAATGCATTAGCAACTTCCCATGTCCTTCTATCTCCCCAGACCCTGGCAACAATTATGCTATTTTCTGTTTCTAAGAATCTGTCTATTTCAGATACTGCATATTAGTAAAATCATAAAATATGTGTCTGTCTGTGCCTGGGTTATTTCATTTAGCATAATGCACTTACGGTTCATCTATATTGTCACATATGTCAAAAATTCTTTCTTAAGGCTGAAAAATTCTATTGTACTTATATATCACATTTTCTTTATCCACCCATCTGCTGATGGACATAAAAGTTGTTTCCATACCTTGGCTATTGTGAATAATAATGTCATGAACATGAGAACGCATTATATTGTTGTGATTCTAACTTCAGTTCTTTCGGATAAATACATAGAAGTAGGATTGCTAGATCTTATGGTAATTTTGTTTTTTTTTTAAATTTTTTGAAAAACCTCCATACTGTTTTCCATAATAGCTTCACAATTTTACATTCCACCAACAGTTCACAGGGGTTCAATTTCTTCACTGCCAAGATTTGTTATTATTGTTATATTTTATAATAATTGTGTTAACAGGTGTGAAGTGATAACTTATATTGTGGTTTTTATTTTCATTTCCCTGATGATTCATGATGTTAAGCATCTTTTTATAGGCCTGCTGGTCATTCGCATGTCTTCTTTGGATAAATGCCTATTCAAATTCTTAGCCAATTTTTAAAGTAGGATTAGTAGGTTTGTTTTTGTTGATATGATTTTACTTTGAGTTGTGGAAGTCCTTTCTTTATTTTGGAAATTAATCTCATTGGATATCTGGTTTGCAAATTTTTCTCCCATTAGATAGGCTGCCTTTTCATTTCATTGCTTATTTTCTTTGCTGTGCACAAGCTTTAGCTAGATATAATCCCACTTGTTCATTTTTGTTTTTCCTATCTGTGCTTTGGTTGTTATGTTTATGAAATCGCTGCCAAAACCAATGTCATGAAGCTTATTCTCTATGTTTTCTTCTGTTACTATTACAGTTTTTATTCTTAAAATTAAGGCCTTAGTTTGAGATGTGTGTGTGTGTGTGTATGTATGGTGTAAGATAAGGTTTCACATCAATTGTTTTTACATTTGGATATTGTTTTCCCAAAACTATTTGTTGAAGAAACTATCATTTTCCATTTCATAATTTTGTCACCCTTGCAAAGATCAGTTGACCATAAATGTATGGGTGTATTTCTAGGTTCTGTATTCTGCTCTATTGATCTATATGTCTATCTTTATGCTAGTATTATACTGTTTTAATTAGTGTAGCTTTGTACCATATTTTGGAATCAAGAAGTGTGATGCTTCCAGCTTTATTCTTTCATAAGATTGTTTTGGCTATTTGGAGACTTTTGGGCTTCCATATTAATTTTAGGATATTTTTTGCTTCTGTAAAGAAAACCATTGCAATATTGATGGGGATTGCATTGAATCTGCAGATTATTTTTGTTATTATGGATATTTTAAAAACATTATATTTGACAATTGATAAGTGCAGGATGTATTTCAACTTATGTCTTCCTTAATTTGTTTCATCGATGTCTTATACTTTTCATTATACAGGATTGTTCACCTCCGTGGTTAAGGTTATTCTTAAGTATTTTTTAGTGCTTTTTTAGAGAGGATTGTTTTGGTAATCTCCTTTTCAAATATTTCATTGCTAATGCATAAACACACAAAAAACTTACTATCAGAAATCTTATTTTTGTATCTTGATTTTATATCCTTCATTTTTATTGTTTTGTTTATTCATTTTAAAAGATTTTTTTTGTTTTTGGTGGAGCCTTTAGGATTTTTGATATATGAAATCAGGTCATCTGCAAACAGGGACAATTTTACTTCTTTCTGTTTCTGAGGACTTTTATTTCCTTCTCTTGTCTAATGGCTCTTACTAGGACATTCATTATTATTATTATTATTTTTTTGAAAGATACGTTTCTTCTGTGTTTTAGATGCAGTCTTACTGCTATTTTTTTATTGCATTTTAGGTTTTGGGGTACATGTGAAGAACATGCAAGATTGTTGCATAGGCACACACGTGGCATTATTATGGTAGAAGTGACAAGAATAGACATCTTTGCCTCATTCTTGAATTTAGAGGGAAGGTTTTCCATTTTTCACCATAGAATGTGATGTTAGCTGTGGGCTTTTCATGTATGTCCTTTATTATGTTAAAGTAATTTCCTTCTATACATAGTTCACTGAGATTTTATCATGAAAGTGTGTTGAGCTTTTCAAATGCTTTCTGTGCATCTATTGAGATGATCATGTAATTTATATTCCTCATTTTTTAATGTGATACATTATAATGATGTTTATGTTGAGCCATTTTTGCATCCCAGAAATAACACCTGCATTGTCTTGGTGTATGAACATTTTAGTGTGCTATTGAATGCAGTGTGCTAGCATTTTGTTATGGATTTCGAATTGTATATTTATCAGGGATATTGACCTATAGTTTTCTTTTCTTGTGTCATTGTCTTGCTCTGTTATCAGGGTAATACTGGCCTCGTAAAGTGAGTTTGGGAGTGTTTCTTCCTCTTTAATTTTTTGGAAGAGTTTGAGAAGACCTAGCATTAATTTTTCTTTAAATCTAGCTTTATTTCATCAGCGAAATTGTCTATTCCTTTTTTACTTAATCTTGGTAGGCTACATTTTTCTAGGGCTTGATTTATTTTTTCTAGGTCATTCAGAGAGCATATAGTGGTAATGTTCTCTCATTATCCTTTTTATTCTCGTGGCATCAGTTGTAATGTCTCCACTTTAATTTCTGATTATTTATTTAAATCTCTGTTTTTCTTAGTCTAGCTAAAAGTTTTGGTTATCTTTGAAAAAGATAAATACTTTATATATATTTTTTAAAGCTCTCAGTTTTGTTCATTTTTTTCTATTGTTTTTCTATTCTTTATTTATATATTTTGCTGTCATTTTTACTATTTCTTTTTTGTGCTAAATTTGGGCTTAGCCTGTTGTTTTTTTTTTCCCTCCAATTCCTTGAGGTTTAAAGTTAATTTGTTTAAAGTTAACAGCTTAATTTCAATTATATACAAAAACTCTACATATTTATTTCTCCCTTTCCCACCCATTTTGTTATTTTTCCCACAATTTCCATGTATTTATATTGTGTATCTATTAACATATTTTTACTTACAGTCATTTTTAATACATTTGCTTTTAGCTTTTATACTAAGGTAAAAAGTGATTTATCCACTGCTAGTATAGCATTTTATATGTTTATATATTTACCCTTAGCAGTTAGTTTTATATTTTCATGTACTATCTTGTTATGGTTTAGCATCCTTTCATTTCAACTTGAAAATTTTTCTATAGTACTTCTTGTAAGGCAGATATAGTGATAATAAAATTATCCAGCTTTTGTTTGCCTGGGAAAATCTTTGTTTCCTTCCATTTTGAAAGATAGTTATAATGAGTATAATATTCTTGATTGCCAGATTTTTCATTTCTTTCAGCACTTTGAATGTATCATCCTTCTAACTACTGCCTGAAAGGTAAAAATCTGTTTTTAGTCTTATAGCAATTCTTTGTATGTGAAAGTTTCCTTTCTCTTTCTGATTTTTGAATTTTCTTTGAATTTGACAATTAGATTTTAATGTGCCTTGGTGTGTTTTTCTTTCTTTTTCTTTTTGGTACATCTTATTTGGGTTCATTCGGGCTCCCTGCATTTGGATGTCCAATTTCTTCCCCAGATTTTGGAAGTTTCCAGCCATTATTTCTTTGAGTAATCTTCCTGGTCCTTACTCTCTTGTCTTTTTAAAATTTCCATAATGCATATATTGATCTGCTTAATGTTTTCCCATGAGTTCCTTAAGCTTCTTTCACTCTTTTTCATTTCTTTTTCTTTTTGCAACTCTCACTGGATAATTTCAAGTGACCTGTCTTTGAGTTTGCTGATTATTTCTTCTGGTTGCTCTAGTCTGCTGCTGAAACTTCTCTATTACATTTTTATTTCAGCTATTATATTCTTCAGTGTCAAGATTTCAATTTTGTTCTGGTAAAAATTTTCTATCTGCTTGTGGAATTTCTCTTGTTCTTGTATTGTTCACCTCATTAAACATTTTTATAATGGTGATTGCACATTTTCTGTCAGTTAATTTATATTTATCTGTTTTAGTAGGGTTGGTTTCTGGAGTTTCATCTTGTTGCTTTATTTGGATTGTGTTTTCTTGTTTCTTAATTTCCTTTACTTTTTATGTTGGTATGATCTACACATTAGAAAAAAAATCACTCCACTCAGTTTTCACATATTTGCGTTGTGTAGGAAAAGACCATCAATCAGCTTGGCCATATTATCTATTGATCTCCCAAACCTCTGTGGTAGTTCATACTGCCATCTTAGTTCCCAGCCACCCTCAGGTATCTAGAGTACAACAGATCGTGCCATTGCTTCAATATAGTAGAGCTAGAAGCCATTCTTCCATATAGAACCCAGAGAGTTTGATCGTTGGGTACATTGTCCAACTCTTTACCTCTCCAGGGAGAAGATAGAAGATACAGTTTTTTCATCCACTCACTCTTCACTGGTCAGGGGAGAAGGTCTATAGAGATTGCTTTTGTGCTTCTTTAAACCCCATAAATATGTACAATTATGTGTCAGTTGAAAAGTAAATATAATCTATAAAAAATTAAAAACAAAAATATTTCCAGCAATGAAGAGGTTTCAGAGATGACATAATGTTAAAAGTATAATATATATATATTATATATATATATTATATATATATTATTAATATATAATATATATATAATATATATATATTATAATATATATAAACCAATAGACACTATTTAGCATAGATTATTCAAAAATACAGGTATAAACATATAATTTAAATTTATGAAAGAGCAAGAAAGACTAAAAACAAAACAGTCAAAAATAGTTCTTATTAAGAAATAGAACCCACGAGTAAGAGGCTGGAGATGGTTGGAAGGAAAGTTCTCTGTCTATATTTTGTAACTGTATGCATTGATTTTTATCTGTATTTCAATATAAATTCAATTTTGTAACAAAGAAATTGTATAATTCAAATTAAAGAAAAATGAAATTTTTCAAAAATTATATTTATTTTCAGCGTCCATCAGGCTTCTAGACTATGCTTGTTTCTGTCAGCCCTCTGAGACAAGCAAGACAGAGCCAGACTCTTGAGCAGCCCCTGAAAAGTTTGAATCCTTAGATTTGTGGTCCAACTATTTTTTTCCAGGGAGAAGCTATGAGGTGAAGCTCTTCTTTACCCACTTACTGTATGCAGATTTAGTATGATGATTTGTGGTGAGTGCCCAGATACTAGGTCAAACCACTGCCTTTGTTCACAGTAGCTAGGAAATGTCTAGTGTATGCTGGATTCTGTCAGTGTTCCTAGACAGGTGATACAAAAAATCCAGTTCCTCCACAAACACCTGGAAAGTTGGAATGTTTGATACACAGTCCAGCTTTCTCTCTCTAGGGAGAAACTGGGAACTGAGGAGTTTTCTTGCAATTGAGTGGCACTGTGCCATGAGGGATTATGGGGAAAGCATGTGTTATCCATGGTGTGCAAAATAACTGAAGTGTGACAGGGACTTCATTCATATCTAGGTCATACTCACCAGACACTGATTGGATGTATGACATTCATCATCTGGTCTTGAGAAAATAACATGCACAGAATAATCTATTGGAACTCATACTACATGCACACTTTTCTCTGCCCATTTTCCTTTTTCTCTTCACTCATTTGGGGGCCTTGAGCTCATATTAAAAACATTTTTCTCAAATCTATCTCCAGTTCTTAGTTTTGGGTGAGCCCTGAAAAATTATCACTTAATCCTTCTAGCACTATCTCTTAGATCTCAATACCTACCTTATACTGTTATCATACTGCTTCCCTAAACTACTGTAATATTAGTAAAGTTCCAGCCTTAGAAATCCCCAGGATTCTACATTTTCTCAGCTTGTGCCTCTTTTCTTCCTCCTTGAGCTTTTCCTTCCTCTCAGTCCCATGAGTCTTCCTGTGTTGCAGCCTCACATTACCCACAGTCTCGCATCTTCATATTTGAACTTCAGATTTAGATGTCCTAAAAGCAATTTTTCATTCCTTTCTACTTCTAAGTGTGACCCAATCCTTCTTTTTAATGTTTAAATTTCATAATTTAAAAAATAATAATTTTATTACACTAAAATTACATTTAAAATTCAGACTTTAATTATTTAGATAGCTATTTTCCGAGGCACAATTCTGAAAAGAGCATTCAAGACAAAGAAAAGGGCAGATATTAAAGCTCTGAGAAAAGAAAGAATTTGAACATTTGCAGAAACAGAAAAGAGCCAGTTTGGCTTGAGTACAGTGAAAGATGATATGGGCCTGAGAGAAGGTCACCACAGCAAGGAGTATTCATTTTATTCACACACAATAAGAAACCAGTCACATGATTTTAAGAAGGGAAATGCAGAAAACAATACTTCTTTTTAATGTTTAAATTTCATAATTTAAAAAATAATAATTGTATTACACTAAAATGAAATGTCCCTGTGTAACTAAAGACACTGCAAAACAAAATTAAAGGTAAATTGAATTAAACACACATATATACTAGGAGCAAATATTTGCAACATATATTACAAACAAATGGTAAGATGCAGAACATATAAAAATCTCCAAGAAGCTGATAATGGTGGTGTGAGAGGATGGTAGGACTCAAAAAAAAAATAGATATATATTATGAAAGCAAGTCACAAAAGAATGAAGATATTTAAGCAGTAAACAGGGAAATTTCCCTAAGAAAATAGCAATCAGTAAACAACATGAAACTTTTAGGAGACTTCATTTACTACCCATGAGAATTGCTAGTGTTAACAAGGCTTAGGAGAGTGTAATAGCTCCATATTCTGCCGGAAGGGTGAAAACAAACATTCCATCCAGAAATGCTGATATTGGTAACTTTTTATTGCAACATATTTAAAATCGGGCAGTGTATATAAGATGAAATCTCATTGGCAGGAACACTATTGTGTACTACTTTATAGCCTGTACTTTTCTGTTTGATCAATTTCACAGGAAAACAAATAGGAAAAACGGTAAATAGGTCCTAAGAAAAAATAAATACATTGGGTCTACCAGGCAGAATAACAATGAGTCTGTAAAGCAGAGTAACAGAAAGAATATAACTTACATTGTTTGATTAGGACAGTTCTCTCTAGACCTTAGCTTTTAAAATTCAGACTTTAATTATTTAGATAGCTATTTTCTGAGGCATGGTTCTGAAAAGAGCATTCAAGACAAAGAAAAGAGCAGATATTAAAGCTCTGAGAAAAGAAAGAATTTGAACATTTGCAGAAACAGAAAAGAGCCAGTTTGGCTTGAGTACAGTGAAAGATGATATGGGCCTGAGAGAAGGTCACCACAGCAAGGAGTATTCATTTTATTCGCACACCATAAGAAACCAATCACATGATTTTAAGAAAGGAAATACAGAAAAGAAGTTTACATTTTAAGATTGCATTCAATTATGGGAAGACTAGATTAAAGGAAGCAAAAAGAGTCTAGGAAACACCAAATTGAAGGTGGTGGTGGTTCTTCAGGAAATAAATGATGGTAGTGTAGGCAGAAGAATGTGGACGAGTCTAAGATAGTTTGAAGTGGAATGATTGAAACGGGAAAGGTTCCTTTGTCCCCCTTGCTGAGTGTGAGATGAGGGTGCGTGGCTCGCTTCCTCAGTGTCCTGCTGCTGAGACACTTAGGGGAGCATATAGATGGCAGGCGGTGGGACTCAGACCCTATGTCAGTGTCTAGGGGTGAATGTTTACAGCTCAAAATTTTACAGGCTTTACAAATATGACACCTGGATTTGCTCAGCTTCTGGTGAGACCTCAGGAGACTTCTGCTCATGGTGGAATGTGAAGGGGGAGCAGGCCTGCCACGTGGTGAGAGAGAGAGAGAGCAAGAGAACAGAGAAGAGGTGCCAGACTCTCTTAAACGACTAGCTCTTGTGTGAGCTAATAGCGTGAGAACTCACTTGTTACCACCAGTATGGCACCAAGTCATTTATTAAAAATCCACTCCCTGGTCCAAACACGTCCCACCAGGCCCACCTCCAACATTGAAGGTCACATTTCAACTTGAGATTTGGAAGGTACACACATCCAAACCATATCAGTTTTCATACTGTAGTCAACCTAAATATGTAATGTTTAATAGCTCAATTTCTACTCTATCCTTATGATATATTGATGAAAATAAACAGAAGAAAAATTATAATACTCATGCAGTTAAAAACAAAAATTAAATAGTATATTACTACTTTGTCAAATTGTCAAATCTATAGACTTTTTATAAAGAGTAATGTATCTCACTTTACCACAGTAAAATATTGTAAGGTTGCATTTGTCTTAGAACATCAAAACCTTTTACTTTTTAAAACTTTGACACATAGGTTACTGACTATATTCCAATTTTTGGAAATCTCAGTGCACAGAACACTCCACACACACAAAAGAAGTTAATATTTTCATCTTTTCTCTATAAGATTCCCTTCAGAATCTATGCAAAGTTCTTTTCAGCCAAAAGAAGATGGAGCTATGAAAATGTTTAAATTGATTTTTCTTATAATATCAGATCCATAAAATCCTAAATTTGCCATAGTTCATGTCTCTTTTTCTATTCCATGCAATGTTTTCAAACTAACAGATTATGAATTTAGCTTATTCTTGGCAATGTCCAAATAATATAAATGATCTTGTTATCTTATTATTTGACAACATTCATTGACCCATATGCCTAGTGAGTTTAATTGCACTGTTGCACCATAATATATAAGATATAACTGCTCCCCTAAGACTACACTGCTAGAAATAAAAGCAGCACATTTCCAAATATAAAAATTATTTTAAACCTTCCTCACTAATAGCATTATTTGAAAGGTATTGTTATATTTAAATGAAACTTTTGAATTCTTTATGATGGTATAAAGTCTCTACTATTCTTAAAGGGAGCTTTCAGCCTAAAAAGTTTGACTTTTTTTGGTTTTGTCTTTTGTTATTTTTTACATCTAAACAATTTTTCATTTGCACAAGAAGGAACTAGAGACCACACAGGGCTAGCATATTTTTGTGCATTGGTAACCCTTTTAATCTTTACCTTGTAGCTCATATCAAAGCTGTAATTGTTTGCTAGCCAGCAAAATCTAATGGCTCCCTCTGGTCAAAAGCTGTCAACAGCAATCTATCCAGCAGTGGGGGCAATGCCTGAAATAGAAAAAGCATCACATATGGTCGTATTCCTTGGTGAACTACAAACAAGGTAAGGCTTAACATTTCAAACGCAAAACCATTACTAACTCCACATAATAAGACTGGGGCACTGAAATTGCTAGAGGATTTTGCTTTTTGGTTCATTACTGTCCTACAGGTCAAAGAATATAGCAAGACAGTCCAAGTATTTACACTGTTTTTTTCCTCCCTTGATTTAACAATGTAGCCATAAGTCTCTCTTAGATGTTAGATCATGATTTATTAGGTGTCCAAAAGCAAACCCATACTCCAAAATGTATAAAGAAAACAGGCCTCAAATGATCAGTCCAGATTTCCTGCTAAGTGTAAAGACTGCTAAATTCATTTAGAAATCTAACAAAGAAAAATACTACGATTTTTTAGTTTGCTCTAAAAACTGTAAAGTTCTGTTTAGAAATTTCTGAGGTAGGTGGTTTATTTAACATTTGTATTATCACAATAGTATTGTATAATCCTACCAACACAGTTCAGTGTAATGATTCTAAACATCAAACCAGCTATCAAATGTCATGCTGAGTTTCCCATTCAGACTAATTAGAATTCTTGTCTTCTGAAAACATTTGCACTCTTGGCATTCCAGTGGTTTTTCCACTTGTGGCTGGGCCTTTTGGATATTTCTAAATGAGAATGAGCATGCTGCTAGCTTTACATGCCTCTTGGTTCCTTCTGCCCTCTCACCTGAATGTCAGAATTCTTTTAGTAATTCTTCAGAATGAAACCAAATAAAGTTTGTCTTAGCTCAGTTTAAAGGCATCCAAATGGAAGCAGAAAACTAAAAACAGAACATTCACCCAGAAGTTTTCATAGATTCTAGAATCTCCCCTTTGTTAATCCACTTTATATAATATATATAATGTAGGATGAATTGTGGATTGTTTTCTTATTAGAAGCAAAATAGTTCACATATAAATAAGCTATACTGGGCTTGATGTAGTGCATAAAATATGTGTTCAATTTCAATTCATCTAAAAGAATGATAACAT
The DNA here is from genome assembly GCF_009761245.1 of Sapajus apella. Classification (NCBI taxonomy): domain Eukaryota; kingdom Metazoa; phylum Chordata; class Mammalia; order Primates; family Cebidae; genus Sapajus; species Sapajus apella. Next base: position 45,280,938 of record NW_022436947.1, on the reverse strand, counting down.
AGGAGTAGACTTTGGGTAATAAAATGAAGGAGAACATAGTCTTGGATCAGGCAGAAGAGGAACTCATTTTGTACATGTTTGACATGAAGCATAACCAGCATACAATGTAAAAATAAGAATTTGTACTGCTCTGTGTCTATTATGAGACATAATAACGCTCTGAAAGTTCCTGGCATATGGTGTGTGCTCTTACTAACTTTTTTCTAATGCAAAAAATTCCATGTACCACTGGTAGGAAAACCTAATATAAAGTTTAGACAACTCATTAAATGCTGTTGTGTCCTTTTGTGAAAGTCTTCAAAGCATACATGCCCAATTCCTTTTCAGAGATTATTATAAGCAACTGTTGAAAAATTTTATTGGAATCTGCCATTGGTTTAATCACACTAATTCATTTCAGAGCTGAACTAAAAATGGGAGAAGTCTCTAGTAAAATTCAAATGCAAAACGATGGCTTTGGTTAAGTGAAAGCATGACAATATATTCGGTATTTTGTCTGCTTTCCTGACACATAACGCCAAGGTTCAGTGAACTGGTAGTATGTTTTGTTCATTATAACATCTTCAAGCATTTCTAAGATGCCTGGGGTTTGGCAAGCTCCAAAAATACCTTGCCAAGCGCATTTTCTACTAATATTTACACCCATATATATTTTCAAGAAAACAGTTTGAGTGTTTCTGATTAAATAGAGCTATTGAATGTACAAATGGCCTCATTTAATACACTAAAAGTAACTTAATTCAGTTTTGGGGGGAAAAATTAAAAAATAATTCACATTAGCCAATAAACCTAAAATTTCAGAGATTTGGATTGTATCTAACCTTAAATCAAAATATCATTAAATCCTAGAATTGAATAAGACACATTCTTATCATACTTAGCCTTCATGTCATTCTCCATTCATTTTGTCATCTCTGCTCAATTTACCGTATCTCATCCTATACCACAACATTTTAAGTACTTTGACATGTGTAGGTCATTTTTAGTACCAGTGCTTTCCTGATTACCTTTGAATTAATCTAAGTTGGTAATAATAGTCATTGTTCATGAAGAAGGCTCTAATCTCTCTTGCACCTCAAAAAAGTTAGGTCGATTTTTAAAATGTACTTTCCCTAGGCACTAATGTATGTTAATAGTATATTAAATATAAGGTGTACCTATGTATAAGTATGTATAACATAATGATACTGTAGGTGGGCATGGAAGTGCTGGATAGAGAAGGACAGGTCCCTGGCTAGGGCTCCACCCTGAGTCTCTGCCCATGGACCTAGATAAGGACAGCGATTCTTGTTTTCATGCCCAAATGTTGCATTTTCCAAGACCAACCTGGCCTGCCACACCCCCATCCTGTGCCTATAAAAACCCCAAGACCCTAGTGGGCATAGACACAAGCAGCTGGGCACCCAGAGAAACACACTGGCAGAAGAACACATCTGCAGATGCTGGAGGTCATCCTTGGCGGAATGACACAGAAGCCAAGGAGAATTCGATGGAAGGAGAATCTGGTCTCTGGGTGGTCCAAATCCAACGTCCCACTCCATCCCCCTGCTGGCCTCCCCATTCACCTAGAGAATTCACTTTGAGAGCTACTTCCACTCAATTAAACTTTTCATTCATTCTCCAAGCTCACGTGTGATTTGATTTTTCCACTGCACTAAGGCAAGAACCCAGGATACAGAAGTCCTCTGTCCTTGAGAAGAGGCAGAGGTTCTAATTGAGCTGATTAACACAAACCCCCTTCAGATAGCTAAGCTGAAAGAGCACACTGTAATACACGCCCACCAGGGTTTCGGGGGTCTGTAAACACTCAACCCTAGACACTGCCATGGGGTCAGAGCCCTGGCTCCCCATGACCTGCCCATATACATATACCCTCTAAGGGTTTTTAGCAGCAGGGCACTAAAGAAGCAAGCCACGCCCCTATCACACGCCCTGTGACGAGGATAAGGGAACTTTTCCTGTTTTAATAACAGTATTTTAAGCCATGCCTGAAGACTAATATATAACACACTAAGATAAGATGCTAATGCCTACTATATCAAATCTGAAGCCAGTGTTTACCAATGTTCATGACATGTATTTTAAACTCCATGAGGTCTACCTGCCACTATTATAATAAGCTAAGAGCCAAGTTTCAGTGAAGGTGTTCAACCCTTAAAACTTGAGAATCTTTTTGTGTTTGGGGCCTATTTGGATTAATACCAAGAAACAGATTCCAGCTGACTATTTTTAGAGTATTCTAAGGAAAGAGACAAAATAGGCTTCCAGAATATATATATTTTTAAACCCATGATGATTTAAACACATTTGAAGTGCTGTCTCCAGAATTAGTTTATTGAATCTTATCAGCATGTCCTCTATAAACTTTTCTTTTACTTTGAAAGTCACCCTACATGACTTTTTTGGGACCTATGGGCAGTGTTCTTCAAACTGAGAGATATGTGCCCCCTGGAAAACATATTTACCAAGGGAGAAGCTGACATGAACAGTTTTTAGGCGGTCACTTTCCAGATCATATTCTCACTTTCATATTCATACTATTTGCTAAAATCTGTTTGCCTGAGAACACACTTGCTGTAAAGGTGTTCCGTCAGTTTCCCACACTTTCTGACCACCTCCAGGCTGTTCATTCTCACTTACTTTGTACTACTAAACAAAACACAGTGAAATTTGCTGGTGCCTAAGAAGCATCCTTTAACTTCTAACACTTGTATGAAAACTAAGACATTTGATAGATCTTCGTAAAGTCAATTTTTAGACTTTCCCAAAATCAAGGATGTGTATGTCTTTGCTGATTGGGTAACAAATGCTTTAACAATTCAAGTGGTTTTCAGTGTTTGCTTTCAACAAAATTGAAAGATGGTCAAATAGGGTTGTCAGTTGGTAAATCATTAAAAGTAATTTTTGGTAAATGAATACAATATAGTTTTCACATACAATACAGAAGGGACTTAGATAATTGAGTGATACAGCTATATTAGAATTTTTTATATTTTGATCTATTTATTTATTTGAAATGTGAAAAAAGTAACTGCTGACATTTCTGAAAATAAGAAAGGGAATACAATGAAGCCTGGATCTTGATTTTAGAAACAAGTCATATTAACCCATACATGCATAAAATAACTAGGGGAAACATCTGTGCTCTCATTAAAAGGTGAAAAAAATTTTTTTTAATTATTTATCAAAACATGTATTATATATACTCAATAATTCTAGTAAAACTGAATACAAAAATATTTTTAAACTCATAGTATACAATTATCAATTTAAAAAATTGTTCACATATTTTTATTGAATGTGGCTCTTCTTTTTTTCCAGTTGCTTTGTCTGCCTAGAATAAGAGAACAAGTAAAATGAAAAATTATTTAAATCATTCATCTGTCATTAAAATGTCTGCTGATGATATGATTTAAGTATTAATATTTGTATCAGTGTTAAGGCAAGTTCAGACCCTTACCTTAATAATGATGCAAGTATTAATACAGTTTTAAAAATAAAAGTAGATGAAAATAAAAACTGCAATTTTTTTAAAATAGGCAACTATATTTCTAGCTGCCATACATATTTTAAATTTTTAATCTTATAGTTTATTATTTTTATAAAATATATCAATCTACATTAAATAATCATTGATAAATTTTATTTTAATTTATAAATTAATTCTAAATAATTTTAATTAAAATTAACTAATTAAATTTTGATGTATTCTAAATCTTATCCTAAAAATCTCAAGGAAAAATGTACAACAGACAGATCACCTGTGTTAACTTGTGTAGTGACAAATTATAGTACCATTACTGGTGGGTCAAACTGGTATTATATAAATTCTGCTGTGATGTACTATGAAGGATATAATTTTATCATTTATTATTCTAGTCAAAAATGCTTCCTTTGATTTAATAAAACTTTTATATTTAACTTCTAGTTTGCTGAAGATATAGTAAATGAGAAGTAAAGTAAAATACATCAAAAGGTAGCAAGCAGACACACCCAAAAGGCAAAACATTCTTCTGGACAGCTGCTTTATTAACTTCAACAAGCTCGTATAAGTAAAAATGATACCTTATAATAGATATTCCACAAATAGCCCAAATTGTGAATATAAATTTTGTATAAGGCAAATCAGTGAGTAAAATATACTACTTTTTAATAAGATTGATGAAATTGCCATGTAAGAAAAAATAAATTTTGTTCCAGTTCTTACCTATTATGCCAGAATAAATTTTAAATGGATTAAAAATCTAAAATTAAAAAACTATATACCAGTGCTAGGTAAAAACATAGGTTAAGTTCAGTATACATCTAGAATGGAGAAAATTGTTCAAACTATAACAATTTATAGACAAAATAATAGACAATACTGATAAATTTATTCATATAAAAATTTTTAATGCAAAAAAATTCCAAAGTGTAAAAGACAAATGAGAAACTGGAAAAAAATATAATGCACACAACAAAAAAAGTAGTATATGAAACACATTATCTTCTAAAAATAAAAGCTTTAACACTGTACAAAATAGGCAAAATATATACATAGCTCAAAAAGAATGAAAATATAAATGCCTTTAAAGACATGAAAAAATATTCTGCTTTGTCCATAATAAGAAAACTGCAAATTAAGAATACCCTGAGATCCGGCCGGGCGCAGTGGCTCACGCCTGTAATCCCAGAACTTTGGGAGGCCACGGCGGGTGGATCACGAGGTCGACAAATCGAGACCATCCTGGTCAACATGGTGAAACCCCGTCTCTACTAAAACTACAAAAAATTAGCTGGGCATGGTGGCACGTGCCTGTAATCCCAGCTACTCAGGAGGCTGAGGCAGGAGAATTGCCTGAACCCAGGAGGCGGAGGTTGCGGTGAGCCGAGATCGCGCCATTGCACTCCAGCCTGGGTAACAAGAGTGAAACTCCGTCTCAAAAAAAAAAAAAAAAAAAAGAATACCCTGAGATCCAATTTCTCACATATTGAATTGGCTAAAATCCAGAAATTTGACAATGTTCTCTGTGTGGGAGGATGAATAAAACAGTCTCATACATTGATGATGAAAATCAAAATGTTCAAAACCACTTTGGAGGGAAATTTAGTAAGGCCTAGCAACATCTATGCTTTGTCTTGTGACCCAGCAATCCCACTTTGAAGAACATATCCCAAAGATTATATTCCAAACTGACAAAAATATGAAAAAGAGAAGAATATTTGCAAAACTATTTATGCTGCAGTATCTGAATTGTAAAAACTGGGAAAAAAACAAATGTACATTAATATGAGACTGGAGTTGGTTGAATATACACAGTATAGTAACACAATAGAATTCTAGGTAATACTAAAATGACAAAAGGAATACCTCTGTAAACTACTAAGAAGTTTTCTCAATATATATTGTTGGATATATAAAACAAGTTCAGGAAAAGTGGGTATAATATGTGATTGTTTAAGAAAAAGGCAATATATGTAACATATTATGTATAAATAGCAAAGTGTCAGGCTATAAGCAATATGTGTTGACTGGTTTAATATATGTATATGTCTATAGGTATGTTAAAAGCTGGAAAATAATTTTAAATTTAGGAAATATACAGATATTATTGGGAATGGGAGAGACAAGGATTAGAGGGAAAGGAAGAAGAATTGGACTTCACTGAGTATACTTTATTTTGTAAATTTTTTCTATATCCATGTAAAGGTTTTGCATAATTCTAAAAAAATTTAAAGGGGAAAAAATAGCAATTCCTAAAACCTGAAAGCAAATGATACAAATTATCCTATGTATTGAATTGATGATAAAACCACACATAGTAAAATTATTCCAAATGCCTTTAAAATGTAATAATTTGACTATACACCCCTATACATACAGCACAAGGACAAAAACAATTTTAAAAATATTAATATACTTTTTTCAATAGATATTTTTATTCTACTGTACGTTACTCATTATATTAATACTTTTATTCTGACTCATGCAGTCATACATACAAACACACATATGGGAAAATTGTGTGTACAAATATACGTCTTTTTAGATATTTAAAAAAACCATATCCACATGTATGTATATGCGAAGTATATATATTGATGTTATGTTATATTTTAAAAGAGCACCTTTTTGTTTTTTATAAATTTTTTATTTTTATTTTTAATAAATAATAGTTGTACAGATTTATGGCATACATGTGGTATTTTGATATTAGCATACGATGTGTAGATCAAATCAAAATAATTGGAGTATTGATCACCTCAAGCATTTGCCGTTTCTTTGTGTTAGTAACATTCTAATTCCACTGTTGTATTTATTTTGAAATAAACAATATGTTATTTTTAACTATAGTCATCCTACTGTGATACCAAGAACTATTTCTTACTCCTTCTATGTAACTGTATTTGTCTCCATTAACCATAGCCCTTCATCCCTCAATCCCCTGTGCTACCTGTCCCAGACTCTAGTGACCATCATTCTATTCCCTAAAAGAGCACCTGTCTTATACTGGAGTTTTACAGATAAAATGATATGATAATATTAAGACTAAGGTTTACTTTGAATGATATGGTTTTGTTTTATGCAGGGACAGCAAGTATGTCTTTGGGGATAAAGGATTGGCTTGAGTTGACATATGTTGAAATTAGCTGATGAGTACACAGGGAATCATCCTATCCTATTTCATAAATATTAGAAATTCTCAGTGATAAAACATTTTTAAGAAGAGACATTAGAAAAACATGCTAAATTAAAAGAGGTTTAAGAAAATCTAATAAAGAGGAAAAGAAGCTTAAGAAACATTAAAAGCAGAAATAATATTTTGTCTGGAACTAGCTATAGATTTTAACATTTTGGAGTCAATTAAGATAATATAAATGTAAGTTATGTATTTAAAAAGTTAAAATTTTACAGAAATAGAAAAATTGAAAATAGATGCCAGTGGGGGGGGGAAAACAGATCACAAGAGAATGTAAGGTAAGATCAGCAAAAGTATAAAATATAAATACTTATACATAGAATATCTGAAATTCAACATACTAGTAATGCTTTCAATTGGGAGAATATTAATTTTGTTGCTACATTTATTTTCTACAATGTATATTTACTGCCACAATAATAATAGAAGTTTATTTTTAAAAAACATAAATTCAGTTTTTCTTAATTTTTTCTACACTAAAGTCAGTGATATTTCTCTTATACATAAATGTAAAATACTATTATAATCATTAAAATTATCCCTTTCTTTCATGATATCTGAGAATATAAATCCTCTGTATTAAACAGAGCATTTAAAAGAAATATTATCAATCTAATTGAGTCAAAATTTGTCTTAATTATTCTTTTATAATTTTAAATATGTAAAATGTCTCAAACTACTTTGTTCAAAGACTGTGATTTTCTTGAGGTTAGTTTATCTTCTACCAAATGCCACTTAACTCAATACTTATTTTTAGTCATGTAAATAATATTTTCTATGGGGTATAACTGGTGATGCACATGGAAATTGATATCTGCTTATACTTTTCTGTATAAAATAGAAAATACATTTTTCATTTTTATGTAAATGGTGAAAAGAGCTTCATCCTTGCTAAGTGATTTTTAAAAGTACTTTTTATACACTTGTTACTATGAAGACATACTTAGTGATCTAACTCGCACATAACTTTATTAGAGCTGCATGATCTGTTACCATAGTCTTTCCTTTATATTGTAAGCTAAATTGCAAAGTATAAGGATTGTTGATAGGCATTTTACATGGTCCAGTGACATACATGCTAAGAAAGGAATGACATTTTCTGGAAGATGGAGGATGTGCTTCCCTTTCTAACAATTTCCTTCTTTCAAAATTTTTTCTTTATTAACGTTACTCATTAACTTGTTTTATATCTATCCTATTTTGCCCTTCACTTTGATGGCCTGCTTCTTGAGTATCCCTTTCAAATTAGAATTGGAATTAGAAATATATATAGGGTGTGAGTGTGTGTGTGTGTGTGAGTGTGAATAATAGCTACTAATAAACCCATATTTGTAAGTCTAAAAGAATTTTAAGTACTAGTCCTTTGGATGACTGACTGGCAGTATCTTTTCAGTCATAAAGAGTAATATTTTCTTTTTTCATCTCATTTCTGGTAAACAACAGCTCTTGGTTATTTTGGATTGGCCACATTCATTGTCAGCAGTTGTAGCATATGTTATTGGAATTTCATTCTGCTTAAGACTTCTGCATGTTTGAAAAATTATTAGCTTTCTGTATTGTGATTTAGATGAAGGTCAGTTTGGCCGTAACTTTTTTATAGAGACTTTGAGGCCCCAGGTTTACTACTTACTAAACAGTTCTAAATAAAGTACCCTTTATAAAAATTACATCTTAGAGAAAAGTGTGAGCCTTATAAAAATGATGCAAGTGAGTTTAATAAAGGGGTCTACAAGAAAGGGAAGCTATAATCTGCCCCTCTTTTCACTCTGACCTCATCTGTTGTAAATGAATAAAAGCACAAATTGGGTTTTATGCTGAACACTTTAAAGTCCATGGTGGTTTAAAGTTATAAATAAATGAAAACCATAAGGAGACGCAGAAGTTATGTGAACTTATGTGCTTGAAGATACAAGTTTCTACCAGGTAATCATAGTGAGAAAAATGGGGACAAAAAAATAGCTATTCCAATATTCCAATCATTTGCCTGCACTTTGGAGTCAGTCTGTAAATAATTCATCTTGGGTCTGGGCCAAATGAAAACTAGAACATAATATTTAAAAAGTTTTCACAAAGCTAAATTTATTTAAGGACATTTTAATTCTTTGTCTAAGAAGCTTTTCTACTTTTTCTGATGTTAAAATGCCCTTACTTTTGTGAAATTATTATATGTAGTGGTCATTTTGTTGTTATTTTTAACTTTTCAATTAGCAAATTACAAAACTTAGTAGCTATAATGAATTAATATTTATTTTTGAAATGTACTAAGTGAAATTTAAAACCCAGAGAACCACAAAATTGGTCTATTTGCTGATATATGTCTTTTACCCAACTTGTATCTAACCTCCCTAATATTCCCGGCTGAGGTCAATAGACGAACATGTGAAATATAAGGCATGGAGGATTGAGTAGCTCTACCATTGAGAAACTCAAGGACAGAAAAAGAAATGTATTTAAGGGTAGGGTTTCCTTTACCTGGAAAGACACTCTATAGATTCCCATATTTTTTAAGGGCCTTACTCATCTAATATTTGTATTCTTAAGTCTTCCAGGCTAGGATTCACCTCTCTGTACCACCCAGATATTTTCATAAGGAATGTATGCTCTTTAAAAATGGCTTGGCTTGCAGTGGACATTTATCGATTCAACTTACTCACTGCCCAGTTTGGCTCTTGATTCCAGTTACTGTAGAGTTTTCCTGTGTCTCATCTCAATGGGAAGGAAGAAACTCCCCCAGAGTAGTCACACTGGGCTCTGTTTATCTGCCTTGTTTTCTGCCCATGTATAAACAAGGCCTGTAGGTTTTAAATGTTAATTAGGATGTTAACATGTTACTAAATTCGTACCTAATCCTTTTTCCTACTAATTTAGGATAATGGGGGAAAAAACACCCTTGGTTTATATTATGAAGACACAGGTAGCATTACAGCTCTTACAAGATCCACTATCAAATATATTAAATAATTACAAATCTTAAAGAGAGGGCAGAAAAAGTATAATTTTTAGAACTGATGGAGGACTAGTTACCTTGATGGGTCCGTAATTTGTGAAAAAAGCAGTTCTTATGTAAGTGCCTAGACTACAGAAGCTGGCTGAAAATGAAAATGTAAAGAGAGGTGTCTGAGATATTGTGAATTCAGAGATGGCCCCAGAAATGAAAAGAATACTTTTTCAGTTGTGGATCTGACCTCGCTTTTTAATTAAAGAAGCCTGTAAAATGTGCCAATTTAAATTACGTGCTGCTCAGTGATGCAGCGCTATTCCTTGTACACCAACTGTGTTTCTGTTACTCCTCAATCTTCAGTAGAAGTCTCCTACTCCAATGGCTGGGTGGAAGAGGGACTGATTTGGGTGACAAGAGAGGAAAGACAGAAACAGCCATATGCAGAAAGACTTGAGGGAGATGAAGAGTTTACTGAGAAGCAATAAATAGGGACCACATATGATTAGGCACAAAGTTCAAGCCCCTTACTAAACCCAAGGGATGGGCTGACTGGAGCTGGGATGTGAAATGGAGTTTGAACCTAATTGTTACTTAGAACAAAAAGGACAAGGTGACTTTAACATCCTGGACAACTTAAAAGAATGTGTGTCACTAACGTTTGTTTCTGGCATGACATACAGAAAAAAATAAATGTCACTTATAATTTGTTTTTAACTGCGGGTTGTTTTTTTTTGCTAATATTTTGTTTTGCTTGTTTTAAAATTTCCTGTATGAGTTCCTTTATCAAATGGAATTTACTGACTCTTCTGTTTGGTCTCATCAACCTCCAACCAATAAATCCATTTATTTTTATTTACGAAAATTCACTATTAATGCCAACAACAATATTCAAAGACTATGTAAATTGTAGCAGGCACTGTACCGTTTTTGCAATTTTTGTTAAACATGACGGCAATTTCCATCTAGTTTACCCGAAGTCCAGATCTTTAAGGAGTGCTATGCTCTGAATGTTTGTGTTACCACCAAAGTTTTATGTTAAAATCCTATCCACTAAGGAGATGATAATGGTAGGTGTGGCCTTTGGGAAGTAATTGGTTCATGAGTACAGAGCCCTCGTAAATGTGATAAAAGCCCTCAGCTTGTTTGCAAGCTGACTTTATGTGAGGATTAAGTAAGAAGGCACCATCAATAAGCCAGGAAAAAAACCCTCACCAGACACCAGACCTGGGGGCTCTTTGATCTTAGACTTCCCAGCCTCAGAAAAGTGAGAAATGTATTTCTGTTGTTTATAAGATGTCTAGTCCATGATATTCTGTTACAGCAACACAAATGGACCAGACAAGGAGTAGGGAGAACACTGGAGCATGTCTTCTGTACCAGGAAAGGCAAAGGTATTTATGAAGGGCACAGCAAGGATTTAGCAGTGTCTGTGCAGTACTTCTCCCACACTCATTAAATGTCATGGCAACCCAGAAAATGATTTGTTTGTTGTTTACATTGCATACTTAAGTAAACACAAAAGGATTGTCATAACACCCTCCTGATACATCCTAGGTCTCACATACAGACTCCAAAACTAAAAGATGAATATTTGGGCATCCTGAAAACTATTTATTTTATTTTTTTTATTTATTTTTGAGACCGAGTCTCACTCTGTTGCCAAGCTGGAGTGCAGTGGCACGATCTCGGCTCACTGCAATCTCCGCCTCCTGAGTTTAAGCAATTCTCCTGCCTCAGCCTCCCGAATAGCTGGGATTACAGGTATGCACCACCACACCCAGCTAATTTTTGTATTTTTAGTAGAGACAGGGTTTCATCAGGTTGACCAGGATGATCTCGATCTCCTGACCTCCGATCTGTCTGCCTTGGCCTCCCAAAGTGCTGTGATTATAGGCGTGAGTCACCGCACTGGATCCTGAAACCCATATTTGGATGTACCAGTGAGTCCCTGAAACAATTTCAGCAGACTCAATATTGACCCTCCTTAGAATTTGATATCCTAAAGAAACCATATATCTACTTGCAGTGTGGCCTTGTGCCTAAGTTGTATTCTTAAGAAATGCCTTAGCCCAGCTGTATGGTGAGGAAGTAGCATTTTAGGTATGTATTGTGTATATTTACATGGTGTTTTACCATGTTTTAGTTATAAGATATTGCCTAATAGTCTTAGTTTAACATGTAGCCTATTATCATTTTTCCAGTTTAAAATAATAGCAAATACATTCTGTAGTAGGCTGAATAACATTCTCTAGATATTGTAATAAATCCTAATTTCTGTAAATTGTAAATGTTTGGGGAAAAAAAAGGTCTTGGTAGATATGATGAAGTTAATGGTCTGGAGATGAGGAGATTATTCTGAATTATCTGAGTGGACCCCAAAGGCAATTACGTGTATCTTTATAAAAGTGAAGAGGTTAATCAGACATGCATAGATAGGAGAAGGCTATGTATTGGGAGATAGAGGATGGATTATATGGTCATAAGCCAAGGAATGCTGATAGCAACCAGAAACTGGAAAAGACCAGAAATGGATTATCTTGTAGAGCCTCTGGAGAAAGTGCAACCATGCTAACACCTTGTTTTAGGCACAGTGATTTCTGGCCTGCAGAACTGTGGGAGAATAAATTTCTGTTGTTTTCAGCCACCCAGTTTGAGGTAATTTTTTATAGCAGACACATGAAACTAATATAAGCCCCCAGTTAGTATTTTCATGCAGAACCTCTGAATTTTCAAAAATGAATTCCTAATGTTCAGGAAATGATGTGATGTATATATTTCTCTTTCTTGGATGAAAGTCTACTTTTATAACATTTATGTTTTTATGGACCCTCTAGTTGATAAACTTCAACCACAACTTCTTACTCTGCATTCAAAAATGAATCCATATTTCTATGTTCTGTTGTGAACATAAACCTTTGATCCAGAATTTTTTGAAACTTTACTTCTGTCTATCCCATTATCATCTATTACCTGAAACTACCTGGCTAAAGGTGGAGAGTGTTATATATTGAAGTTGAGAGTTTGGGCTATTTTTCAATAGCCCAAATATTGGCCAATTAAGCAACACACCACACTTCATGGAAAGGACACTCAGTAACCTCTTTGGAAAGTAGTCTCCAGCAGAATTGATTTATTGTATTGCCACCTCCAATTAAATATTGAATCTTGGTATTACTACTCCTATTGCTGCTGCTGGTCTATTTGTTTCTTGCGAGTTATGCTGGCTCATTCCATTACTGGAAGAGATCCAGAATGCTCCATACCTCAGAGTGTGGGCTTAGCGTCCTGGTGAATTCAGATAGGGTATTCTTCCTCACCTCAAGTCAGATACTTAACATATTCCTGGCTATAATTAATGACTTCCCAAGAAAAATCTTACTCCCATGCATGATGGTGTGATCTTTCTCCATGGACCTGACAAAGTAGTCACCAACAGCACAATATTCTGCAGTAGAAGCAGCATGTTAGCATAGCACTATGCAAGGCAGCCCACTCTGGGGACAGGCAGCAGGTGATGCATTCATTGTAGAATTCTCCATTATCAAGGGAGCCCGGCTGAGTTCCAGCTCCATTAGGAAGTGGCAAAAGGAGTAAAAGTCGATATTTTGGATGACAGGAAGGCAGAGTTAAACTCCCCTCTTGTGTAGTACTACAAAATTATCATAGGCAAAAAAATAAAGGATGATTTTGTTTCATAATCATGATCTAATAAGGGCCAGGACCTATGAATCATATATTTATAGGAATAACAAGTAAATATTCAAAAATAGTTTTCAAGAGACTGTTTTTTTTTTCAATAGAGCAAATAATTATCTTAACTAAATTATAAGCTTAATAAGAGGAAAAAAGTTTATACATCTTAATGTTTAAAATTATTAATATCCAATCTGACTTTACCACTTATTTGCTAGATGACATTGGGCAAGTTACATAGTGAAACATCTGTTAGTTCATCTTTAAAATGAGGATTTACTCAGGATTAGATGATGCGTAATGGAGTAGATAGAACAAAATCTGGACTTTGAAAACAAGTAATGTTAGTCGTGAATGCTGTTACTACTCCTGCCCCCACTCATACTACTATCACAAATATTATCTGATGTTCTCATGGTGTTTAGTATTAATCACGCATGTTTAAATCATGGAATTAGTTGCAAACTCCAAATTAAGACAAGCCAAGAAATTAAAGCATATTTGTCTTATCAGAAATAAGGTGTCAGAGCTATTAAAAAGTACCAAGACTTCATTTTACCATAAACAAGTAGTAAAATAACAAAATTCTTACCAGGACATTTAGATTACAATAATGGAGCTATCAAATCCGTGCTTTGGAGGCACAGGCACATCCAGTAATATTAACAAGCCTGTTGGCAACTATACATGATGTTCTTTTACCATAAACATTTAAAAAGAAAGTACTCCTCTTGCTTGAGTCACTGTAAGTAAAAGATAACTGTTAATGAGTTATCTGAATTCCTAGAATACCACAGGAGGAGGGATTAGTAAATAACAAAAGGATTTTTTTTTTTTAGATTTTGATTCCCCACCCCTCCCAACTGCCCCTCCTCTTCCATCTAGTTCCTAGCACTCCCATTCAGGGCAGGAAACATGTAGAAAGAGGAAAAAAAAATAGATATAAAAATCATAAAGGAATTTAACCATTTCATAGTTTAAATGCACAATTATGTTGCATTTGGATTATTCTTCATCTGGTTCTCAACCCAATAGTAATGTATTGTAACTTTGTTACTTTCCCTCATTCTTCTGTTTTATTCATTTTTTTCTGCACATGGGCTTATGCTTATAACACTGGCAAATTACCTTCTCTTGGGTTTCATGCCACCCATGTGGAAAATTTTCCTGAATTTGAAAACTGATATTTGCCATGTCTTGACAGTAAGTGCAATGTCTTACCATTTAATTTTTTTAAGATTTCCTTTTTTGTTGGTCTTATTTAACTTGTTTGGCTCCCTCAACTGCCTCTGGCTTGCACATTTAAGTTAGTCATTGATGCTGTTATACTAGATACAGAATTTTAACTTTAACCTAAGACATTGGAAGAGGAAAAAACAAGAATGAAAACACCAAATATGATTTTTTTATATTGATATACCTTTTTGCATTTACTTATTATTGCATTTCAGTTTTAGTAACTATTTTGCTATTTAAAATTATTTGGACTCACTTTGTTTTTTTAACCAGGTTACCAGTGATAAATAATATTGTGTGCACCATGACAAAATTATACCCATTCAGACCCCAAAGATGTGATGATTGTTTTCTAGGAGATATTTTACTGGTAGCTTACCTAATGAGGGGGTCTAATTTATAACACTCATATTGCTAGCTGCTTTATATTCATTATTTATTTTTCAAAGTAATTTTCTAAGTAATACAATTATTCTTATTTTAGAAATGAGGCAACTTGTTGCCATTGCTAAATCTGACTTTAGAGCCTGTTGCTTTCAATCTCCCAAGGTACTCCCTGTCATGGAGTCTGTCGTGGAGTAATAAGGAGCCGCAATGGAACAAATAGATCATGTATATGAAGCCACAAAAAAAAAAAAAGTAAATAAATAAGAAATATGTGGTCATAGCACAATACCTAAAGAATAATGACCAGCATTACCTATTGGGTAGTAATGATCCAGAAGTTTGAATAAAGTATAAACTTAAATGGAATTATGAATTCCAAATCCCAACAATGGTTCCTGCCAAGCCAACAGGCCAACAGAACAATTCAAGAACAAATATCTTACTTAAATCAGAACTACAAAGAAATGGTTCAATATAGCTAATTAACAAATGATTCAATATAGCTAATTAACAAATGCATTACCTCCTATGGATTTATACATGAAAACATCATGTTGCATATGGTAAATGCATAAAACTGTATCTGTCAGTTAAAAAAATAAAAGAAGTAGTTTATGGTAGAAAAAGACTACTTAGGAAATAGTTGTATGTTTATTGTTTTTTCTTTTGTTTGGAGCCTTTCATAAGCTCATTCATTCAATTGTTCATTTGATACATATTTTTTGTGTCCTTACTTTGTGTAAGTTATTGATTGTTCTAGGTGCTGGGCTGTTAGTTTACATATAAAATGTATTTGCTTTATTCAAAATAGGAATGGGTTTCTTCAAAAGATGTTTTGCTCTAAATGTAAAATCACCTTTGTCAAAAACAGTGGAAGAGGGCCAGAGCCCAAATCTTAACTGCAGTCACATGAAAAGAAAGCTGCCAGACAAAAAGCTTTGGATTGCATTATTGGATAACATCTGAGTGTGCAGTGGCAAATATAAAGTAAACAGTAGTAATCACATATTCAAGCAAGCATCATTGAAAGGTAGACATATGACAGACCTCTAAGTGCAATAGAATAGTATTTATTAGTTTACATCAAAGCGTGGAAATGTTTATACACAGTTCGTGTGTGTGTGTGTGTGTGTGTGTGTGTGTGTGAATTTCTATGTCGTCCTTAGAAAAGTCTGTAAACAGATTCCATGGGTGAAGCTTACTTAATGATGTTCAATAGAGTATTTTCTACATTTTCAAAGAATATTATTTAAATAATTTGGCCAAATAGTAAGAAAGTTACAGCATCTGGTTTAAACTCATCTATCAGGCACAGTAACATGAATAAATGGAGACATTCAGCACTATACACACAACAGAAATTGTGTTCTCCTATTGATACAATTAAATACTCATAGAAGCTTAAATGCATAATAGCTTCCAGACCCTTTGCTTAATGCCAAAAATCAATGGCTCCGCTTCCAATGAACTCGATAGGCATATGTTCCTAGTCAGAACCATTGTGAACCCTCTCTAGTTTCTAAACATTTATTGCTGGTACTGTAATAATAAACATCTTGCATTTATAAAATGTAATGTTGCCTAGAATTTTTCATTTTCCAAGAATGCAGAGCACACTCTCTAATGGCTCTCATATGTCCAGTGTGCCCATGAACAATTTGTCTTCTGAGTGGAGTGTTAATCTGACACCTCAAGGACGGACCTGTTTTCAGAAGGACTTAAAGAAAAGCTACACACATTCATAGGATTCAATAACTACTGAAAATCTCAGTAAACTGTGGCTGGGATTACTCAGAGTTCTGGATCACATCACTTCATGCCATATTTTGCTTAAATAAGAGTTATTAAAGATGATAGTAGAATATTTTTGACTCATTGTCAAATATGTACGTGCCAAACACACATTTATTATGAGTGCATACATACGAAATCAAGCTAATGATGACATTTATGGTCTCATTCTTTTGTTTTTATCTGGACTCAGAGGTGGGTGTGTGATAGGAATGTATTTTCCATTTGTTTAACCCAGTTGCACATGATAACCCCACAGCAGTGACGAAGGAAGCAAATATATGCTTTGGTCATAAACACTATGGGGCAGAACAAAATCCCTCCTCTGAAGACAAATCCAAGATTTTCATCTCAGGTCAAGAGCAGCCCATTAAACCTGTGTCTGTAAAAAAAAAATCTATATCTCAAAAAAAGAGAAGACAGAAAATAAATACAATTAAGTTTCCTTAATGGTGCTATTCTGCATGGAGTAAAAGATTAGAAACACATCTCACCAATGGAATAAAAGATTACTTCCTGTAAAAAAAATTGACAGAGGAAAAAAAAATATTCAGCAAAGCTAGAAATATGACAAACAACACTTACACCTGGATCCATAATGTTTGCTTTTCTTATTTGACATGCATTATTAATCTTAACATTCTGGGGTGGCTTGAGTAGGACTTGAATAGTCACACCAGTGCCTTGAACTAGAACAATATTTTATACAGGTACAAGGATAAAATAAAATGAAAGTTGTATCTATCTGGCTCACATATATCTTTTGCTCATTTCTTTAATTCATACTTTATATTTAAGAATAAGATGCTTGCCCACAAAAAAAAAATGTCAACTTTTTGCCTTGGCAGACAATTTTCATACGCTCTTTGCATTTCTTACCACCAAAGAATACTTAATTCAATGGTTTGAAAAAATAACAACTTCTTAAATGGAAAAAGCAACCACTTTTTTCTGGCTGGAACCACAAAGGATATCAAAGAGAAGAAGGTTGTTGCTGTGCCAGAAACCCTTAAGAATAAGTGAAGGAATTTTGCAGACCTGAAGATCAAATGCCTGAGAAAGGAGTTTAGCCCAAAAGATGCTTCTGAAGGCAAGGACAGAGCTTATCTATCAAAAAGTGAAACACTGTCACAAATAACATTGGCAAATGTACAGAACTGATATTCGATTGGCTAGGGTGGCAAGAAAACTGACAGCTTCTATGTACCTGCAGAACCCAAATTGGCATTTGTCATCAGGATCAGAGGTATCAATGGTGTGAGTCCAAATGTCCAAAAGGTGTTGCAGCTTCTTTGGCTTCATCAGGTGTTGAAAGGAACTTTTTTAAGCTCAATAGGCTTCAATTAACAAGCTGAGAATTGTAAACCATATATTGCATGGGAGTACCCGAACCCGAAGTCAGTAAATAAACTAATCTATAAGCACGATTATGGCAAGATCAGTAAGAAGAGAACTGCCTTGATAGATAACACCTTGGTCAATCTTTTGGTAAATATGGCATCATCGGCAAGGAGTATCTCATTTGTGAGATCTATACCTTTGGAAACCGCTCCAAAGAAGCAGATAACACCCTGTGGCTCTTCAAATCATCCTCTCTAGGATGTTCAATAAAGAAAAAGAGCACTCTTTTTGTAGAAGGCAGAGAGGGTGACAGCAGGGAAGACCAGATCAAAAGCCTTAGAAGGATCAAAAAGAGTAAGAAGGATGAACTAAGGTGTATGCTGTGATTATTTTTGTAAACTGATCAGTTAACAGTGTCTGCTTTCAAAAAAGAAAAAGCAACTATACTCATCGTATATGTCGATCACAATTATAGTTTACAGTGCTGACATTCTTAGTTATTAATTTTCTAATCTATAAGTATATAGGCAATGTATATGACCTGTATTTGATGTACAAAAAGACAGAAAGATGTTTAAAGTAAAAACAAATTTTCATGTGAGTTTAGTATTTCAGACTACTTAATTTTTTATCAAGATTTCAACTACTGACATTTCCACGTGGGCTGAATTGATTCACTGCACTTCCAAAGTTTATCTGTTTAAGCTCTAAAAGTGCCCACTATTCACTGCTCACACACTGTGGACCAGACAGACATACCTCTGGAGCAGATCTGCAGAGTTTGGCATAAGCTTTGTGGTATTATCAGGAAGATAACACACAGGGCATGAAGAGGAGACTCTTTAAGGTTTTATTTCCATTTATTTTAGTTTTTCAAAACATTTTCCCCTAAACTCAATTTGATTGACATGACAAAATTTAAAGCAGCTCCAAGCACCACTTCCTATATTTAATAAAGAAACTATGATCAATGGAACAAAACCAAGAAAGAGGTATTCTTTGAGCAAATGTGCTTTTTAATCAAACAGACAAATCCAGAGTGCAGTGAATCATCATCTAAGTAGATATTTATTCTGAAGTTTTCAGTTTTCTACATAACTCTTTGTTGTGATTCCGATTTTACTTGTTGCTCTTCACATGCCTTCTCTTACTGCTTACTTAAAGCCAAATTTATCAGCAGTCTTTCTACTGGCATCATGAAATCTTTTTTTATTAGTGATGTGATAAAAACTAGTTCATGAATACATATAAATGTTTTGTTAATTCTACCTTAACAGTTAGTAGACGTTAAAGTATTTTGCATTTAATTATCAAACATTTCTCACTCCCAGCAAAAATAATAATAATAATAGTAATTCAGAAAAAGTGAAGTAAATATTCAATATGCTACAACTAAGTTTTATAACAGAGGGTTATTTCTAGTATTAGACATCTGATCATTACTTTTTTAAATCAACAGATTGTATATCTTCCCAGACATTTTTATATTCATGTTTATTTTATAAAAAGTAGTATATTCCACACATTATTTTTGAAGCTTAAATTTGCCTGATACTACATGAATATCTTTCCACATACATAAAGAAATATGTACAATATCATTTTAGTGACCAAATAATCCTTTACTCATTATTTAACTTACTTCCTTTTAGGCTATTATCAACTTTTTCATATCACAAATAATACTGTGATGAATTCCTTATTGCTAATTCCTTAAATCCTGATCACTTGCTTCATTCTCTTGGTATAAAAAATTGGGGTCAACCAAAAATACATATTTTGTAAATGTTGGAAATCACTGTTCTCTATAAACAGCCTACCAAGTTACATGCATACAAGCAGTGTGACTCATTTTTGGGGTGTTCGTAGTGTTATAAAAAAGGTAAGAAGAGTATGTAAAAATCTATTATAAGTTAAATAATCATATTAATAGCTGCTAGCTATGCTATCTATGTACTGAATTAAATGTATGATTACTTTTTTATAATAAAAAAATAATACACTGTATAATAAAAAGTATACTTTTTATAATAAAAGTTTAAATGTTACTTTCTGTTTAGATTTTTCTTAACCATATTCATAATTACTTTATAGACTTTTATAGTTAGAAATGAATGGAATAACTTTGAGGATTTGAACACATTAAACACAGAAGAGATGCAGTCGTTTGAGGAGAGGCTGTCTGACCATTTTTCAGCCGTCCTTAGAAGGTGACAACTCATTGACTCTAACCACTTAGATTTAATTTCCTTAAAGACTGAAAAGTGTACCTTAATATTGTGTTGTTTGAAAAATTATGATGCTTCTTTTCCAGATCCAGTATATAACTTACATCAACTACTGAGATTTTAATAATTTTAATATAAGGCAATACCTCAAATATAATGGGAAAAAAATCCCAATCTGTTTTTATAGCAGACTACATAGTCCATCAAAACAAAACAAACAACAACAACAGCAAAAAACATTGTCACATCAATCAGTGTTTTGTCTTGGCCGTCATTGTGTGTAATTTTTTTTAACCTGAGTAAATTTAAGATGAAAACTTTTTACCTTTCTCCCTACCCCAGTCATACTTGCAAATTGTGTTAGGGAAAACCTGAGGGCAATGTAAATTTCCTTGTGAATAAGAAAGAATCTATAAGATTAAAACTCCAAATATAGGGTCCTAGAATGTTTTTACATGATTGTAGAAACTGAAAAGTAAAAGATTTAGATGGTAGTAAAGTAATATGCCTAGAAAGTGAAAGTACACATTATTATTTATGACTTTTGGGAAGAAATTAAAAAATGAATAAGTGACAAGTATTTCATATTTCCTAATTCTCTGGTAACATAGGCATTGCTTGCATTGCCTACATGAAGAATTACCAACTCAAATTCCATAAAACTTCTCCAAACAGCGTGCCAGCCAGCACTGCAGCCCTATTGGCCTGAGAGAGGGATCCAAGAACAGCATATCTGTGATAGTGCCTAGGGTCTGCTATAGATTTTTCATTAACTTTAAGAAAAATTGCTAGCATAACTATATGTGGTGAAAAGTATTTCAAAAGACTAATGTCCCTACTCCTGCATATTTTCTTCTAGTAAAAGAGGGAGATGGATTGCTGGAAAGAATTCTTGACATCTAAATGTTTGGCAAACTGTCTAGCTGTTTCATGTTGTTTCTTTCTAAATTTTGTTGATTTGTTTTTAAGACATCACTGTGCATGTTCTTCCATTTGACTCAACAGGATGCCAACACTGACACTGAAAATGACACAGCAAAAGAGCAAGTTTGCTATAAACAATGATGCTAAGTTATTCATATTATTAATCAAATGCAGTATGTGATGACATAAGAAAAGAACTAAGAACATTGTTTATTTGTAGTTACACAATACACTAGGCAGTGTTTGATTATATAAGCATGTTTCTAATTGTAGCATTAAAACAAGTAAAAAAGGATGATGTTACTTAGTAATGAAATTAGAACTTTGAGGGAAAATGCACATGAGTCAGTTCATGTTTCACAATGTGTTGATTCAGTGAGTGATTTAACCACATAATAAGTTAAAAATAATGTGGATCCTGTTTTGTCCAGGTAATAATTATTATTAACACTGGGGAAGTAGTTTATGAAAAGTAAAATAAGCTTACAATATTAAAATTTTACTGCATTTTCAATGGGTGATGATATATCATTATTTTCAATGTTGTGATTAGGTTGGGTTATTTAAAAGTAAGTTTTTGATTTTCATACATATGCATTCAAAGTCTGTGCCTGCATATTTATACTATTTATGTTTAGAATGAAAAATTGCCTAAATGGAAACTATTGGAAACCTATTCAAGGTATTTGTAACTGCTTTATTCTCAAAGTAGCTAATTTTCGAAATATTCCGCTGTGAAAATTAGAATTTAATAAGTTAATATACTAATGTAATATTGTTCACATTCATTTTGTTTTATTTCTGTAATGATGAGCTGTTATAAAGTAACTTAAAATATCACAATGTGTGTGATCATTGAGATTCACACTTGGTTCTTTTGCAAGTTTCGTGTTGTCATCAGAGGGAAAATGTTAAATATCTCAAAGCAACTCCCAAGATAAACTAGTGTTGTAATAAATTTTTTTAAATATATAATATTAGTATATTCATTTATAATGTAAAGACCATATGAAAATTATGCATTTTTGCTTTAATACCTGAGATAAATATTATTATCCTTATTTATAGAATTACATTATGGGCAAAGACTGGTACATATGAGAGGGTATAAGGATAAAAAAAAAAAAAAAAACAACCAATGTTCTCATTTTCATTTGTGGCATCTGTTATAAACCTACCATATAACTAGTATATACTAGGCGGTATGGACCATTTATGAAACATATATGTTGTTATCCTGAAAAATTTCATAGTTTTTGTGAGGGAAACTATAAACACGAAACAAATAAAAAATAAAATAAAAAGTGATAGAAAATGTAGTCACCATACCATATAGTCAGCATTCCCAGACAAGTAGCCAAAATAAAAAGTGTAGCATATTTAGAGGTTATAACAAACTTAGAACTCTACATGTTTAATTTTTTTAATGACTGAATTTTTAAATTCTTACTTTCTTAATAAGTAAAATATTTACAAATCTTTGAAGTTTTTGCACAAAAATTTCAATGTATTAAATTGCTTCTTTTTCTTTTTTTTTTTTTTTTTTATTTTTGAGACGGAGTTTCGCTCTTGTTACCCAGGCTGGAGTGCAGTGGCGCGATCTCGGCTCACCGCAACCTCCGCCTCCTGGGTTCAGGCAATTCCCCTGCCTCAGCCTCCTGAGTAGCTAGGATTACAGGCACGCGCCACCATGCCCAGCTGATTTTTTATATTTTTAGTAGAGACGGGGTTTCACCATGTTGACCAGGATGGTCTCGATCTCTTGACCTCGTGATCCACCCGCCTCGGCCTCCCAAAGTGCTGGGATTACAGGCTTGAGCCACCGCGCTCGGCTAAATTGCTTCTTTATTAGTAAAGGTGAGCTGAACTGCGGTAACTACCAGAACTCAAAATGCTTAATGACATAAACACAGCAGTAGTTTTTTTATTGTTCATGTAATGACCCAAAACAGACATTCCTGGCTGGTAGGCAGCTGTCTTTCATAGGGCAATACAAGAAATTTTGGGCTCCATGTTTTCCTGTGACATTGTCACCTGCCACTTCTGGAGAGGCAAAGCAGAAAGTCAGAATAGAATGGGCACATATGCCCTGATCTGAGCCTTGACATTTGTTACACTGGAGGAACTTAGTAATGTGGCCATATTCACTTTCAGGAGGATGGGAGTGGAGTCCAGCCATGTGCTTGGCTCTAATTCTATTTCACGGAAAGGAAAATAAAATGAAATTTGGTGGACAGGTAGTAGTATTTACCACATCTTCTGTTAAAATACTTTATTGACAAAAAGAAGAAAGGTACTCAGATTTTTTTTGACTTTTAGTCTCAGGTATTACTGGCACAATTAGGTGTATTTATATATATATGTTTTTCCTTCTATGTATAATAAAGGATATGTCTCTCTTTTTAATAATCTTTTAAAGGTTATTTTAGTGAGTACAACAGATGTTAATTTTGAATGAAGTGAAAGTAATGTAGCTAAAATAAATAATGGTTATATATAATTTCATAAATTATTTGTCATTTTTTAAATAAACATTTCCTCTGTTAACAAAAATTATGTAGGCATATATATAGTAAATCCTGTTGAAATAGCACCTAAATTTTAATATCAAGTTTTCTTAGACTGTAAGTATATCTCAGCAATAGGTTTTTCAACTGATGCTTGTTGAAGAAAAAATTATATATACATAAATGTACATAGATGTACATATATGTTTAAATACACATGTAAACATCTATGCATGCATATGTTTACATATAATTTTTAAATTATATTTTGAATATATATAAATATAAGCTTAATTTAGTTTTGAAGTTTAAACATATAGATATTACACATAGATATACACATATATAATATGTTTTTTATTAAGTTTGGAGGGTCTTTTTGGTGTGTGTGTTTGTGTGTATGTGTATGTATAAAACTCCAAACTGAAATATGTTTACAAAATTATGTGGAAGTAATGTCTCAGGTTACATTTGAAATCTAACAGTAAAATAGCAAAAGCACGTGATATGTTAAAAGGTATTTTGAGTGCTAATAAAAAGATGTGAATATCAAATGTTGCTGGCACCAGGAGGATCATCACAGGATCACACTTAGTGTAACTATTTTCCCTCAGCTGTACAATGTCCTAAACTTATTTTTGCAATGTATACTTATATGTAGCCTTTATTTTAGTCTCATGTTATAAAATGTCTTCATAAGTTTGAAAAAATTTTGAAAAAAAAAAGCATGGAAAAGTTAAGGAAGAGTATGAGGAGTGAATACAATAGAAGAGAAATGAAGTTAATAATATTTTTACAATGGACAGCCAGCCCACCAAAGACAACAAGTGCATACTGCACTATTTAATCATTACCTTGTGTACTATCATAATCAGGAGTGAAAAATAAAAAAGCAAATGTCATAAAGCACTTTGGTAGAAATGCATGCAATGGGGGAAATAATACACCGTTCTGTGTTAGGAAAGCTTAGAATAACCTGGAAAAGTAGATATTAAGCTAAAGTGATCAAGAGACTTTTTTCTGTGTTGTGTTGACCTGGGAGAATGTGAACAATTGAGAAACTTAAGGGGAAGAATGTAGTAGAGAAAGATGAATTAATAAAGGAGGAAGCCCTGAGTTTTGCGGTATAATTTAAGCCATATTCCACAATACCAAGACAACAGGGGAGGCAGCTACAGCTGACAGTGAGGTGAACACCACATTACCATCTAATTTCAGAAAAGTATTGATAAAGGAGTCTATACAACTGAGCAATCATTCAACGTAAAAAAATATAGGCCAAACAAATTTTAATTTTGAAAGTGTATGTCTTTCTCAGCATTTAATTTACTGTAGGAGAAGGAAGCATTGGATCGCAAAGCCTCCAGAAGAGATCAACTTCATTGCTAGGAGTTAAGATTCAACCTTTTTTAATGATCATTTTGTAAACCTCCATGCACTCAAAAAATGTTCAAAAAAATTATCATCTGTCTGGAGTTTCAATATCAATCCTAGATGATGATAAGCTTTTTGTAAATTACATACAATTCTAATAACTGTGCAACATGAAGGAGAAAATAGCCAAATAAAATCTCACGAAGGCTTTACAGATTATTGACAATATTCCTAGACAACCACAAAGTGTTTTAATATGTAGTGACAACATTCAGGTGGTTTTCCTCCTCCCAAACAAAACCTCTCTAATGCATCTTATGAACTAGTACAGTATTGCCTCCTTTATAGCTTCTTGTGCTTATTTGACTGTGCAAACAATGTGTGGTCTACAGTGTGAATGTCAATCAAGAAGCTTCACTGAAAGGTCTTTGGAAATGCTTTTATATAAAAAAAATTAGAGATCATTGATAAGGCATGGCAAAGAGTTTCTCCATGAATAATGAACAGTATACAGAAGAAACAGATCCTGCAATTGTGGTTGATTTCAAAAGCTTTGAAAAGATAGTTGAGGCCAAAAGGAAAAGTTTTTCTCTTGCAATAGTAACTAGCTTTGAAGATATCAAAGAGATAACTTTGAAAAGCTTTTACGTTTTACCTTTTCTGAAGAAGATCATGGTGTAAAAAACCTCAGAGAGCAGTCAATCAAAACACAAGACACTAGTAACTTGAAGAAGTGTGGACTATACAACAATAAGCATTGTTTTTGAATGGACCATGTGTGGCCTTTCTTTTAAAATGGTCTGATGTGCTTTATAACAACATTCACAGAATTTCAAACACACACACACACACACACACACACACACACACAAGAATGTAAGAAAAGCTGTATTTGAAATATTTTTAGTGGATTTAGCAAAGTCTTAAATCCACTAAAAAATTAAACTTCAAAAGAATTTGCTAAATCCACTAAAAATATTTCAAGGTCGTTTTGCTTAGGAGCCTCTGAGTCTTAATAGTTAACCTAAAATTGTCCCTTTTTCACCTGGTGTCATCATCTTTCACACCCAGCGACGCTGATCTACTTCTCTTTCCCACTTTATTTCTGAACTTTTCTTAAAGCTTCAAGTCTCTACCTCAGCTAATAACAGTTTGCTCCAGAAAATTGCTGTTAAAGAAGGGTTCAGCAACTTTTGTCTAATAGTGCCTTAGACTTTGTGGGACATATGTTCTCTGTCACAATTACTCAACTCTGCCCTTATATAGTGAACACAGACATAGACAATATGTAAACTAATGAGTGTGGCACTGTTATGATAAAGCTGTATTTAAAAACCCAGGTGGTAACATAGATTTTGCCTGCAAGTTGTAGTTTGCTAATTTCTGTGGTGGGTGATCTTCAAATACACTCAGTATAAATTATTTTCCTTCCTTATATGCACATGCTCATGCTGCATCTAACACCCAGAGGTAGAATCTAAATCTCCTTCTCTTTAAATCCGAGCTAATCTTAAAATAAACTTGTCACTAAGAAAATGCAACAGAAATAATGTTCTGGGACTTCTGAAGCTAAATAAAAAGGCTTACAGATTCTGCTTGAACGTCTTTAAATGCTTGCTCTGGGAATGTTTCTTATATGAAGTTCATCACCATACCATGAGAAGATCAGGTGTAGGTGCTTTACTAGACGGTTCCAGGTCCTGACCAACAACTAGTATTAACTGCCAGCTGTGTGCATAAACAATATTGGACATCCAATCCAGCTGCACCTTTAGATAACTACAATACCAGCTTCTACCTGACTGTCACCACATGAAAAACCCTAAGCAAGAAGGATCCTGCAGAGCTCAGTCAACCCACAGAACTGTAAGTATTGATAATATTAGGCATTAAGAGATAACCAAACAATCCCCTAGTTTTCATTTGTCATTCTATATTTTTAGATAATTTCATTATATTTTGTACAACTACATTTTTTCTAAATATGTTTATTATATTGCATTTGAAATGCCCTATCATAAATAAATGCTGATGGTAAGGAGTGCAAACTATACAGTGTACTGCATTTACTGCCTTTTGTAAACAACATGTATTATTCTTTTGGTCATCAGGAATTAATGTTTTAAACCACTTAACATTGTAACATGGTAGTTTGTTACTTATGCATACACATTTTAGGTAATGGTTGAAGACTGGAGATTGACATGCAATGCATTATACTTTCTCCCATTGATACAACACGAAATGGACTTCTAGTAATTATTTTCACACAAAGCTTATGATTTTCAGAAGTGAATTACTGACATTAGAGGGGAGTGCCTAGATAACCTACTTTATGCTGTAACTATAAGGCAAAGAATATTGAATTTGTCATTAGTCAGTCTACAAATATAGCTCTGTTTAAATACTGTCTTATTTGATCTATATGAATAGTTGTGTGAGTTTGTAATAAAATTACAAGCAATATATTTGAATTAAAATGTTTTGATACTATTAGATTTGGACTGAGAAACTAAATGTTTTACGATTAAAAACAATCTTTGTTTCACCTGGTTTATTTCGTCCTTCAATAAGAAGTGACAAGTCTGGGGAATCTGATTTTAAGTGATGGTTTACCTATTGTAAGCGCAGAAGTAAACTAAAGGCATTATGGAAAAAAATACTGCAAAGCCATTTATAGTTGCTATTCTGTCCTTCCTTTTGATTACATGGCAGTGAGAAAAAAAATACTGTACATAGTTTGCATTTTAATGGGAGCTATGTTAATTTAGTCTACTTCTCTGTTCACAATCATTCAAGATTTAAAGACACATAAGTGATATACTTGTAGTAATAATTAACATTCCAATCTAGAAAAAAAAAAACCTACAAAATAAAACCTTGACGCAGAGGCTAGAGCATTAAGTGTAATACAGACTTGGTGAGCACACTTGTTCTTCCCCAAGGCATTGTGGTGACCTAAATATGAACAATTTTCTTTACTTCATTCTAGAGTTCTGTAAAAAACATATGTCAGGCTTGGCTTGTAAAATCAGTGAACACCTTTCTATGCTTGGGCCAAAAACCCTGAAACAGATCCAGAGAAAGCAACAGTTCTAATGGGACATTACAACCTGTTTGGACATTCCATATTTCACTGTGTAAAATAAGCATTTGAGTTACCAAAAAAAAAAAAAAAAATGTGTACCTGTGTTTGAAAAAGTTCAAACACCTAACAGATGTCACATGTATTTGGTTGCACCATAAGCAAAAGAAAAATACACCAAAATAGTAAAGACATAATTCTATTAGTAAAAGTAAGCAAACATTTACTTAACACGTCAGAGTTCGGGCTTAATCATTAAATAAAGTCACAAATACTATTTACGTATCTTTCACTATGCATATGTATAAAATATGTAGAAAAATTAAGCCATCTATAAGCTGAAAAGCTTGGAAGTGTGCTGTCCTCAGACTCTATTATCACTGAACCTAGAAGAGCATATTTTGGCAGCATTATTGGATTGATGTCCCAAGGGCCGAATTAAAACCAGATTTATACCGTATGTAGACATACAAAATGCTGCTTGTTGGATACTGCCATAAACAATATCTAACAGGCCATCCCAACCTAGTGCTTCTTTCTCTGGGGCTCCCAAGGGTAGAAGAAAGGTATTTTTCATAAAATGTGTTTTCTTCCTAAGCAGCAGGACATACAGAAGAAATAAATAGAACTATGACAGAAGCAGATACTAGATCCTGGATATCAGAAGCTGTAAAAATACTGGTATACCCACAGCACTGATAGAATAATTGGGGGAAACCTTGTAGGCAACAAAGAAAGACTCTGCAAGGCTACAAGGACATCTCCAGAAATGTCTTTGAACAGTCTGTTTCCAGGTGAATTCCTACTGTATGCTTCATTTATTCTGACTAATTTTTAAATAGGGGCAATAAACTCCAAAAATCTGAAGTGGCCACTTTATAATCTTTAAAATAAACCTAAAAGTGTGTTCAGAGAAAATATAAATTTAATTTGAAATGCACAATTAACTATCTGAATGTTTGCCATAAAATGATAAATATCTAGATTCATTTGTTAGTTCAATTTATAGTTAGTTGAATTGCCAAAATTGACTAGCTGGTATATTACAGAAGTTCAGTGTATTGTAGGGAGAAAATGAGGTTTGCTAAAATGAAATTTGTATTATCAGGGTCTTATTTACAGTTTCTAATATGTTCTTGAGCAGAAGATAAAGAAAAGAAATTATAAACAATCATTACTGTATATTATTCCCCTGAAACTCGCATCTGACTAGTAGCTAATGTTCTAAATTAGAGAATTATCATAATAAAACTGTATTATTTCGTTGCTCACGAGGCAGACTGTATCATACAGGTCATAGTTTGAGGTTAGCTTATATTTATGGTGGTTTCAAGACTGTGAAGAAGCAATCTTTGACGTTACCAGAAAGCATTTCTTTCCACCATCCTAATGTTTTTCTCCTTCAAAGTACATGTTTGAAACATAGGAACACATGAATATTCTTGATTAGATTACATCATTTTTATGAGGTTCCAGATTTGAGGACTAAATTTCCTGTAATTTCTGTTATTACATCTTCCCATGTTTCCATTTAAAAGACTACTCAATTGACATTTTGCTTTACACAAATAATTATTGAAAGATTTTGTGTTTAAAAATTACTTTAAAAAAACAGATTAGCCTAGTTTGCAACGACATTTTTTTCAAAATAGAAAAAAAAATCTCAGAATTTTGAGCATCATTGGTAAAGTACATTAACTAATTTTTTTTCATGTAATGGGAAAGATATACTAATGATGGATTGTCCATCGAAGTTCACTTTTGAAGACTCTCGAACAGCTTGTATACACTTACATGTGGAAAGCTATAGCAACGGAGCAGTAAAATGTTACTGCTGATCACGTGAGATTTAGCAAAAGCCTTTTATGATATTAGGTAACCTCCTGGAAATGTGATTCTACTCTACCTTTGCCAAGTCTAAGATACACTGTAAAGATCCAAATCCCTTGAGATCTTTATGCTGCCATAAACAAAAACCACAATTGTTTTTGAAATGTATTCTGTCATTGTTGAAGGAAAAGGAAAGATTGCTTTTTTTTCCCTGGTCTTCCTTATATATGTAGTTCATATAATGGACTAACACTCTATGAATACAATCTATGAATGACATTGGGAAATGCAGTGTTAAGATATAATAAGAAATGTGAAGCTTTCTAGCTAAAATGGCAGTCAAAAAGAGTTACTTGTATTTTAATGTGTTCTGTTAATTTATAACTCAAGTATTGATTATAATCTTTAAAGAAAAATATATAAAATATTAAAAGAATATGACATTTATTTTAAAACATTTGACTTTGGAATTGCAAAAACTCAATTCAGTTCCTATTATTCCACTTTCCTGCGCAATCTAACTTCCCAGAAACCCAATTTCCCCATTTCTAAAGTGGAAATAATGCATCATAGGATTGTTTAATATTTTCAATAGCAATTATTTATTCAGTATGCACTATGTGTCCAAACACTCAGGCTCAACACCTGTTGACAAAAGAGATATTGTCAACAACGAGATTTTGTTCTGGTCCTTATGGGATATAAATTTCAATGGATGAGAGAGATGATGCTAAATAAATAAATATAAAATTGAATACATAATGATGCACTTTATGGAGGTGAGAAGTGCTCTTTTAGACTACTTTTGCTCGGCCTCAGTATAGTCTCAACCCAGCTGCTAGGATAATGTGGTTCGAATGTAGTACAGAGCATCTCACTTTGCTTAATGTGTCCATGGCTTCTCATCTCAATCAGTGTTAGAGCCTATGGTCATCCAGTCCTGGTGCCCAGTTGCCTGACTGGCCTTGTCTTCTGCTGCAGTAGCCCTTACTCAGCAGGCTCCAGCTATTTGCATTTCCTAGCTTTTTCCTCCTCAGTAGTTTTCAACTTCACATTTCTTCAGCCTGCCAAACTCTTTTGCATATATCCATGTGGCACATGCCTTCACATTCTTGAGTCTTTAGTACAGAACTAATTTTTCAGAGAGGGCTTCCATGAAGAACATTTTTAAACGTACAACCCCCCAAACCCACCGGGTCTTTCTTATTCCCTTGCCTTCCTTATTTTTCCTGTGACTCAGACCATCTGTAATAACAGAAATTTACTTCTTGCTTTCTTGTCTGTCTTCCCACTATGTTTTAAACTCCATGAGGGCAGAGGTTTTTGTCTGTCTTACTCACTGCTGTATTCTCATTGTCTAGGACAAGTTCTGCTGGGTAGTAAGTAACTGTATTAGAGTTCTCTAGAGGGACATAACTAATAGGATAGATGTACATATAAAGGGGAGTTTAGTAAGGAGTATTGACTCACACAATCACAAGGTGTAATCTCACAATAGGCTATCTGTCTGCAAGCTGAAGAAGAAGGAAGCCAGTCCAAGTCCCAAAATCTCAAAGTAGGGAAGCTGACAATGCAGCCTTCAGTATGTGGTTGAAGGTTTGAGGGCCCCTGGCAAACTACTGGTATAAGCCCAAAAGCCCAAAAGCTGAAAAACTTGGAGTTTGATGTTCAAGGGTAGAAAGAATCCAGAATGAGAGAAAGATGAAAGTAGACAACTCAGGCCAGTCTAGCCCATCCATTTTCCTTTGCCTGCTTTTATACTATCTGTACTGGCAGCTGACTGGATGGTGCCCACCCAGATTGAGGGTGGGTCTGTCTCTCCCAGTACACTGACTGAAATGTTAATCTTTTTCGGCAGCACCCTCACAGATGTACCCAGGAATAATACTTTGCATCCAATCAGGTTGACACTCAATAATCACAATAATCAGTGAATATCTATTGATTGATCTATCTGAGGAAGTGGCATTTAAGCTAAGAAATTACTAGGAGTAATGAAGACTAGGAAAATGTATTAACAGAGGAGAAAATTGTGGATAGATAATCCTTGAAATTAGCAAGATCTTGTTCTAGGGAGAAACTGAAGGAAGGCTCTGGATTTGGTGCAGATTAGTAAATAATGGTTTTAGATGCAACAGGAGAGCTGGACAGGAGTCAGAGCACACACAGCAAGCCTTCTTAGTAAGGAATAACATTACAGCAAACTTTATTTTTTAAAGAAAGTAAACAATTCACTTAAAATTTGTAACATAACAAAAGAAAAAACGTTAAAATTATACTTTATTTGAACAATTGAAACAAAGAAAAAGGAGAGAACAAAACAGGGAAAGAAAAAGAAAATGAACAAATGAGAACAGAAAAAGTTTACTGAGAGTTAAAACTGGATTATGGAATGATAAAGAGATTAGTACAATATTCAACAGATATAAAGAAAGAAGTAAACAAAAGGATTTTTTATAAAATCTTTTTACTTTTTAAAAAATGTCTATAAGGTACGACTTTATATATATTAGAGATGAGGCAAAGAATTGAGAGTGGCTGACATAGTTCAGGCAAGAGCGTGAGCAGGAGGGATTGGGCAAAAATAAGACATTAAGAAGGAAGAACTCAGGTGAGCAAAGGGACTAGATGTGTGATGCAAAGAGGATGAAATAGATCACTGTGGGCTTACGTATTAAAGAATGGTTTCTGACATAATTCAGGTCATGAAGGAAAAATAGAGAATGGCAGGAAATAAAGACAAAGAAATAATCTCAAAAATGAAATCAATATTTTATGTTTACATTTATGTAAGCCCTTCTGTTTTCATTATATATCTATGAGTATGTTTTTTTATGTTTTAAAAAATTTGCTTTTTACATTTTGTGATTTGCTAACTATCTCCAAATTTAAGTTTCTGCAGCATGCCTGTTACTTCCTTTCCCCGATGGTGCTATTGTAAACACATTTTCTGCTCCATCACTGCCAAAACCCATTTCTGAAAACTTTCTGCTCTTCCTGGATTTTAGCTCCAACATCTCTCTTTGAACCTAAGACAGCCACCACCTATTCTGTTCCTGTTTAGAATACATTGGCCTAGAACACTCCCCAGTCCCTAGCCCCTTGCCTAACTGATTCCGAGGATAAGTGGCAGCTGCTCCACCACTAAATCCATATTTCATATTTTTATTTTTGAAACATCTCTGCATAGTATGGGCAAATAATCTTTTGTACCAACAAAGGGACCACCAACAAAATGGGATATTGACTGAAACAACAGGCGTGAGCAGAGACTATCTTGGTCATAACTAACTTTAGGAAACGTATCTTGGTTAATCTGTTTGGGTTGCCACCTTTGTCCCTTGGGAATGCCATCTCTGGGTAGAAATAGGGCATTCTTGTATAGGGCATTGGAAACAGCAGCAGCAGCTAACATTGGAGCAAAGATTATTCATCATGCACTGTGCTAAGCCCTTGGCTTTAGTTTCACACATGTATATAATCGTATTTGTTGATTTCAAGGCCAGGGCAGAAAAAGCCAACTAAAACTTCACTTTACATTTTATTTAATGACAGATACAATAACCCAACAGCTATTTATAATATGGCTAAAATTTCTCAATTACTGGTTGATTTTTTTTTAAACATAGCCATTTGAAACAGAAATTGCTTTTCTTTTTTGTTCCCTTAAGAAGTCCTGCCAATGTTTTATACAACTACAGGAAAAGCTTCCTTATAATAAACCCAACTGTTTCATTATGTAATTCAGTGTAGCCTTTTTGAGATATTCAGCCAATCTTCTTTATTCAAGGTAGTTATGTTCTAGGAAGTTGCTGCAAACACTGAATTAGTGAATACAAAACCATTGCTCCTTAGGGAAACACGAGGTTAGGTTCCTGCAAACTTCTGGCTGCAAAATTTTTATCAACCAGTCAATACATAATCTTGTTTTAAGAGTGTTTCTGTTAAAGACACTTCATTTAATATATAGTGTTGATTCATTAACTTTGACCTCAGAACCAACAGCACCATAATTCATGCTTCTATAAAGCTTATCTAACACAGGTATCTGTCCCTTAAGGCACATCACAGACATCTTGCACTCAGGAACACTAGACAACATGTCAGCACTATGGCTGGAGACCGTTTTAAACAACAAAATCGCAACAAAAAGCATCAACATGAGGGAAATGTGGTACTAAATAGACCACAAAAAGGAAACTTACGTAGTATGAGAATTGAAACAAGAAGGCAGAACATCCCCTTGTTCAGCCTCAACTGGGCACATGGACATCTGGAGATTCAAATTTTAACCCCCTGTGTATGTCTGTGGGTGACCATACAAATGCTGTGAGTATAGATTTGGTGGGTATGAGTAGGCACATTCATAAATATGGAATCCACAAATAATGACAGTCGACTATAAACTGAATCACATCACTCCTTCTTTAAAAATCATGCAATTTCTTCTCGGTACTTTTGAAATAAAATATAACCTACTTAACATGGCATGCAAGGCCCTGCATGATGTGACTTTGCTTACCTTTCTAATTTCTTATGCCAGAGTCTTCATAACTCACTATACCCAAAGACATTGACTTGCTGCATTTAAAACTTCTTCCCAAATGTTTTACTTCCATCCCTTGCCTTTTTCTTAGCTCTAAGCCCTGGACTCATATATCCAACTGCATATTGAAGATCTTGATTTAGATACTTATGAAACAATGAAAACTTGACAAAACCGAAACAGAATTTATGACATTTCTTTCTAGTTCTGCTCCTCCCTCAATCTGGTACATCACAGTAAATGTCATCATTTCCAAAAGATGCTGTGTTCACCTCAGACATTGTTCTGGCCCTATATCATGCCAAGTTACTTTCATCTCTGAGCCTTGGCATTTACTGTTTCCTCGGGCTGGAACTTCTTATTTATGTTCACGTCAAAGGTGTCATGCTCATAGCCTCCTTGCTACCAAATCATACTATCATATGAACTTGGTTTATTTTCTTCATAGCACTTTTCATGATCTGAAATTCTCTGCCTCATTTATGTGTGCACAGTTATTTTTTTTTTATTTTTTATTTTTTTAAATTTATTTTACTTTAGGTGCATACTATATCTGGCATTTCTCCCCATGTTATCCCTCCCCACCCTCCCCTCCCTCCCTACTCCCTGATTTCTCTCCCCTACCCCCTCCAACTTCCCCCAGTGTGTGATGCCCCTCTCCCTGTGTCCACGTGTTCTCGTTGTTCAACACTCACCTATGAGTGAGAACATACAGTGTTTGGCTTTCTGTTCTTGTATCAGTTTGCTGAGAATGATGGTTTCCAGATTCATCCAAGTCCCTCCAAAGGGCATGAACGCATCATTTTTTATGGCTGCATAGTATTCCATGGTGTATATGTACCACATTTTTTTTGTCCAGTCTATCACTGATGGACATTTGGGTTGGTTCGAGGTCTTTGCTATTGTATACAGGGCTGCAATGAACATATGTGTGCATGTGTGTTTATAGTAGAATGATTTATAATTCTTTGGGTATATACCCAGTAATGGGATTGCTGGGTCAAATGGAATTTCTATTTCTAGGTCCTTGAGAAATAGCCATACTGTCTTCCACAATGATTGAACTAATTTACACTCCTACCAACTGTGTAAGAGTGTTCCTATTTCTCCACATCCTCTGCAGCATCTGTTGTCTCCATATTTTTTAATGATCGCCATTCAAACTGACATGACATGATATCTCAGTGTGGTTTTGATTTGCATTTCTCTAATGACCAGTGATGATTTATTTTTTAAACTGCCTCATTCTATTGGAACATAATACTCTGTCTGGATGATAGTGACATTTTCTTTTCTTTTTTTTTTTTTTTTAACCATGTCCTTCCCCTTACTTAGATCGGGCCCTGTATCTGTTGCTGCCTGGCCATTTTCTAGGGCATCACCTGCACAAATGCCATTCTGCTCCAGAGCCTTTGTCACAGTGGGGATGGGCAAAGCATAAACATTCTTCATGTCTCATCTGAAATGTCATTTCCTGAAGAAAACCTTTCTAAACCACCCGTTCTAAAATAGTCTTCTTGCTCATCTCTTGGTATTTTATCACATGTCACTCTACTTGTGTTTATATCAAGTTTTTACTTGTTTAATGCCTATCTTATTCACTGGAACATGGGTTGGCAAACTAAGGCCTGTGGGCCAAATTTGCCATGCTGCCTAATTTTTATAAAGAAATGTCTATGGGAACACAGCCATACCTCTTTATTTGCATATTGAATGTGGCTGCTTTTATGATACAACAGCAAAGTTGATTAATTGCAACAGATACCATATGGTCAATGAAAGTCTAAGGTATTTACTACCTGGCCTTTTACAGAAAGTTTGCTGACTCCTGCCCTAGATATGGGCTCACTGAGGTCGGAGATTCTATTGCTTATTCCACAGCCACATACCAGTACTTACCTGAGTATCATACATGGTTATTACTTAACTATTATTTCTTGACTTGCTGTTCAGTTACTTAATATTGTAAACAACGTGATTAAGAAAAATATTAATATTCAAAAATACACAAAATCATTTTTATGAGCATAGGTTGTTCTTTACTTGATCCTAATTTTTTGGACTAGAATTATTCACACATTAGCTACATTAAATATAGTTTTAATGCTACATAACAAATGTATGTAGCAAATGTTTGTGATGTAGCATTAAAACAACAAAAGCAACACGATAAATCCATCTAGTAAATATCTATTGCTGAACTGTCCCAGAGAAATCTTTGTGAGGATTAGGTCCCTAGATTAAATCTGCAGAAAGTTCTAGAATGTGGCGAATTTGTTTTTTTAGTGTAAGGCTGCCATTATAGGTACCATTCCCCACTCTTTTTTTGGCATGGCACCGCTAAAGAGAATATTTCAAACACTATTCTAAATCACCTTTCCCCATCAGTATAAAGATATTGTTGTGAATCCTTTGACATTGGATCTTCGTCTGTGTTGCACTAACTTGAATCTGACCTATTTGAACTTTGTTCAGTTCATCTTCCATTGCCCTTCCAATTTGCCAAGTTCATTTTGAATACTGAATC
Organism: Sapajus apella; assembly: GCF_009761245.1. Lineage (NCBI taxonomy): Eukaryota > Metazoa > Chordata > Mammalia > Primates > Cebidae > Sapajus > Sapajus apella. Next base: position 45,243,848 of record NW_022436947.1, on the reverse strand, counting down.
CCTCTTCCATGAGTCGTTCTGTCTTTATTCTCTTCAGGAGATTGAACTCATCTACAAATTTGATGAGCCTATTCTCTATTTCATTTTCCAGGTCATTGAAGAAACACTTAAGCAGCCCTCAATGTAAAGGTGACCCCTTCAAAACATCACTTATTATGTCTCCCCAGGCTGACACTAATTCAGCGGTAACATTTCTCTGGGTATGAACGGCCATTCAGCCCACTGATTACTGTTGGCATAAAATAACAGAACAGAAAAAAACGAGTTCACTTAAAATTTTCAGGAAAAGCACTTTGTCTTCTGCCACACTAAAAATATGCAGAACAGTGGATCATGCTGTTTAGAAATTAAATCTCTTTTGTTTATATGGAGAATTATATTTTTGGTTTGTGTAGTCAACTTTGCAATGTGGCCTTTCATAAACATTGTGATTAGAAAGATAGTTGATCACTCTTGTTTTGTCACAGAATAGTCTGTATTTATTTTCAAGTCTCTTTTGTATCTGTTATTCTCTGTCCCCTGTGTTTGAGTAATTACCCAAATGCAGCTCATCATGCTATTTCCTGGAATTTTTCTTTGCTCTATTATTACAGTTCGAGCCTCAGCTCAAGTCATCACTACCTGCAGCCAAACTACTGAATTATTTTTTTAATGATAGCATTCTTGCCTCCAAACCCTTGTGAGGCCCTCAGAGGTAAATATCTTGTCAAATACAATGTTTCATGATTCCCATTCTAAGGGTCCACAGTGCCTTCCAATTGACACTCAAAATAAAATAAAACTCTCAATGTGGTATTCAGGGTCTTCTCCTTGTTATCATTTAATCTCTAGTGCTTAAAGCTCAGTTCACACATAGTATTCTGAGGAGCAAGCATGGTTACCAACACAGTGTTTCTAACATCATTTAAAACAACATTTGCTGGCAACTTAGAATATGCTTTTATTAGCAGGATTATTATCATTTTTTTAATCAACTTACTTACCTTTACCAATATATTATCCATAAGCACTAGTAGTTTGAAGCATTCCCATGAAGAGTAATTTTGAACACAATGTATATTTGCAGATGGGCTTTACTAACTGAAAAAATAAAATAAAATAAGACTGTTATTGGCATCACTGATAACACCACTATAAGATAATACAAAGAACCCTTAAATACATTACCTAATATGTTTAATAATTTCATAAAGTCAAAGGACAATATTTTAAAACTACTAATAATTTAACCGCAGTTTGTCTTAGCTAAACAATATTAATAATGTTATATTTACCCCACTGCATTTAGTATAATGACTTGTATATAGTAGATTCTCAATGAAAAACTGCTGAAGAATTATTTGTTTGTATAGGCACATAAAGGCATACATTTCTAACTTCATTTTCCTATATCACAAATGTGTTCAGGGAAATGGAAAAGGAGAGAGAATAAGAAAAGCCTATAGAAACACTAGGTTTACAAAGGGTCTGTTAAGTACCATGCTTTAGGGGCATAATGAACAATTTTTGAGATTGATTAAATATTAATAAGGGAAAGTAGAAGGATATATAAAATTATAAAAGGTTATTTCTAAATTTAAAGAATCCTTTTTTGGATGAAATTACATTCATTCATTAAGCAACAACAGATACAAAATAAATTTTACAGTTCCATAAACCCTAATATATTTAGCATGTGTTAAATATTTAATCAGTTTTTAAGTCTAGAAGATTATAAAAACTCATATGTATGGGAAATCTGAAGTATCAACAAACGATTCTTTTATAAATATAAACATAGTATTGCTAAAATGAAGATTTGAGAAAACTTACATGAGTTTAGATTGGTTAGAAAGTTAGGAAGAGTTAGTTGTGTTTAGATGAGTTAGTAAAATTTACTGATTTGTGATTGGACAGAAATACATATTATAATAAAGATTTTATTCCTTATTATTGCTCTACCAAAAACTGGATTTACTAAATAAATTGTACTTCCTTGCACTTTCCCGTCACATAAACAAAATGATACATGTAACATGCAACTGTGAAATATTGAAGTATTATAGAATGATTATTTGAACAATGAAAACCAGCTTTCACTCCTCTGATACTTCCTGCCTAAAGGATTTTTAGCATTTGCTTTAATTTTTCAAATTCCTTCAATGCTCTTTAAAAAGTGATGTCCAAATAAGTATAATCAAAATGTGCTGTGGTTAACTTCTACTAAATCATGGTGACAAGTTTTAAAAATTGGTGCTAGAAAATGTTTTTTATGTACAAACTTACAGAAACATTCTTGATGTATGAAAATACAGTTAGCTATCCTTTTCTAACATGTACAAGGCAGAAAGTAAAGATTTAGTAATCATTGTGATGGTCAAATGTTGGCAAGTCAAGCTAGCTATATGCATTTGAATGCCCATAATCAATAAATTAGCCCAGATAAGGAGGCAATGTGGCATGTTTCTACTAATTTGTATGTTACCATCTGTCTCCACCACTTCCCAGCTGTGTAACTTTTGGTAAATTATTTAGTATCTTGTAGCTTCATTTCCTCATCTATAAAATTGGGTAAGAGTAGGAACTAATTCATATAGCTATTATGAGAGATAAATGAATTAACACTTGTAAAGTAATGCATTAATTTCCTAGGGATGGTGTAACAAATAACAGCAAACTTCATCACTAAAAATGACAAAAATTTATTCTCTCACAATTCTGGAAACCAGAAGTCCAAAATTAAGGAGTTGGCAGACTTGGTTTCTTCTGGAGGCTCTGAGCAAGAATCTGTTCCATAATTACTCGTTTCTGGTTGTTGCCAGGAATACTGCATGTTCCTTGGCACGTAGAGCAATCTTTGCCTTCATCATCACATGGTACATTCCTCTGTGTGTCTCTGCAGCTTTTTCTCCTATAAGAATACCAGTCATTAAATCTAGAGGTAATCCTAAATAGAGAATAATCTCTTTTCACCGTTCTTAACTAAATTACATCTGCAAAAACCCTATTTCCAAATAAGTTTACATTCTTAGTTATGAGATTTTGTCAAACTGAAGAGCTTCTGCACAGTAAACAATTAGCTAAGTAAAGAGACAACCCATAGAATGAAAGAAAATGTTTGCAAACCACGTACTGTTAAGGTGTTCATATCCAAAACATATAAGAAACTCAAAAAACTCAATAGTTTGAAAAGAGACAACCCAATAAAAAGATTGGGCAAAGGACCCAAACAGCTACTTCTCAAAAGAAGACATAAAAATGGTCAACAGGTATATGAAACAATGTTCAATATCACTAATCATCAGAGACATGCAAATTAAAACCACAATGACATATTACTTCACACCCATTACAATGACTGTTATTACAAAGGTAAAAGATAAATACTGATGAGGATATGGAGAAAAGAAAATCATTGCACACTATTGGGGAAATATTTATTAGCACAGTCATTAGGTAATGACTACACTCCCACATTTACTACAGTATTACTGAAAATAGCTAAGATAAAATCATTCTATGTGTTCATTAATGAATGGATGAAGAAAACATTATATATATTGTATATTTAAAAACATATATAAAGAAAACATTTATAATGTATACAATGTTTACATATATAACATATAATGTTTTCATTCATATAAAGAAAACATATATATATATAATGTGTTATATATATATAATCTTTTATTTATTTATATATTTTATATATTTATTTATTTATATATATTTTTTATTTATAAAAATATACAAAATAAATTTTATTTTATTTTGTTTATTTATATATTATATATATATATAATCTTTTCTTTATTCATATATATATGTATACATGAGAATACTATTTGGCTTCAAAAAAGAAGGAAATCCTGTCATTTTGCAATAATATGGATAAACCTGGAGGACATTATGCTAATAAGAAGCCAGGCACAAAAACACAAATATGCCATGATCTCAGTTACATTTAAAACCTAAAGGGTTAACTTCATAAAAGTACAGAATATAATGGTGGTTAACAAGTTCTAGGAGTGGGGTGGAGTGAGGTTGAAGAGATGTTGAGCAAAGGATACAAAATATAAGTTGGGTAGGAGTAATCAGCTTCAGAAATCTGTTTTACAACATGGTGACGATAGTTAATAATAATGTATTGTCTTTAAAATTGGTAACAGAGATTTTAAGTGTCCTCACTACCAAAAAAAATGATGTGTATGAAATAATACATATGTTAATTAACTTAAATTAGCCATTTTATGATGTGTACATATTTCAAAACATTATGTTTTACATAATAAATGTATATAATTTGTGATTTGAAAAAGAAAATAAGTATTGTTTAAAAAAGTTATCAAGAAAGAGATATTATACGCAATACAGCTATGCAACAAACCTGTGCATGTACTCCCCGAATCTAGAACTAAACATAAATGTAAATCAATAAATAAACCAAAAACAACCAAAAGAAGATAGATTAAAACTGTTTACTGACTAAAAATATTGTGAGTCACATGAAAAACTTTGTTGCCACTATTAAAATAATTAACTGTATTTCTATTAACATGAATAAATCTGTCTGTAATGTTTGGTTTTAAAAAGTAAACTTTAAAACCCAATAAATACTATTAATGCAAATTAATACCATTATGTTTTCTGATTATAAAAACCAAATTAATGATCAGTATAGATTCTGGAGAAAGAGAAGGGGTATAGAGCTTGGGAGAACAGAGAATACCAAAGATTTCAGAGCTTCTGTAATAATTACTCTTACAAATACTAAGCATATTTCAATTTAATTTATAGCAATGATATAGTTTGGCTTTGTCTCCACCCAAATCTCATCTTGAAGTGTAGCTTCCATATTTCCTATGTGTTGTGGGTGGTACCCAGTGGGAGATAATTGAATCATGGAGGTGGTTTCCTCCCTTCTGTTCTTGTGGTAGTAACTATGTCTCATGAGACTGTAAGGTTTTTTAAGGGGAAAACCCTTTCTCTTGGTTCTTATGTGCTCTTGACTGCCTCCATGTAAGATGCCCCTTTCACCTTTAATCATGATTGTGGGGCCTCTCCAGCCACGTGGAGCTATGAATTTATTAAACCTCATTTTCTTGATAAATTACCCAGTCTCTGGTATGTCTTTATCAGCAGTGTGAAAACAGACTAATTCAAAAAGAAAATAGTTAGGAATAATCTAACCCAGTAGGCAAAAATTTGTACACTGCAAACTTTAAAAAGTTACTGAAAGATATTAAAGACACTAATAAAATAAAAAGATGTCCCATGTTTATGGCCTGGAAGACTTCATATTGTTGAGTTCAGTATTACCCAAAGTGATCTATAGATTCGGTGTAATCTCTATCAAAATTTCAATGGTGATTTTGCAGAGAGAGAAAAATCTATCCAAAAATGTATATGCAATCTCAAAAAAACACAAATTGGCAAAACAATCTTGAAGAAAAAACCCACAAAACACAAAGTTAGAGGTCTCATGCTTTCTGATTTTAAAACTTACTGTAAAGCTACTGTAATCAAAAGAGTGTATAGCAGCATAAAAATGGACATACAGAGCAATAAGGCAGAATACAGAGTCCAGAAATAAACTTTCACATACATGGTCAAGTGATCTTCAACAGTGTTGACAAGACCATTCAATAAGGAAAAGGCAGTTTCTTTCCACAAATGGTATTGGTAAAACTGTGTATCCACATTCAAAAGAATGATTTGAACAATTGCCTTATGCCATATGCCAAAATTATCACCAAATGGATTAAAAGCACAAATGTAAGAGCTACAGCATTAATACTCTTGGAAGAAAACAGAGGAAAGTTATCATATCATTGGGTTTGGCAACGAATTTTTGGCTATGACACCTAAAGCATAGGCAACAAAAGAAAAGAGGTGGTAAACTGCACTACACCAAAATTTAAAACATTTGTGCATCAAAAGACACAATCAGTAGTCATCTCAGCTCACTGCAACCTCTGCCTCCGGGACTCAAGTGATCCTCCTGCCACAGATCCCTGAAGTAGCTGGGGTTACAGCCACGTACCACCGTGCCCAGCCAAGTTTTTGTAGAAAGGGATTTTCAGTATGTTTCCCAGGCTGATCTCAAACTTCTGGGCAAAAGTAATCTGCCCTCCTTGGCCTCCCAAAATGCTAGAATTACAGGATCCACTCAAATTTAAAGTCAATAAATTCCAACTTAAAATAGTTCCTTCTCTAAATATTTCTACTTCTCCCAAATACTAATCTTCATTTCAATTGATAAAGAAGAGAATTTTAGTTTCCTGTCCAAAGTATTTAGCTGTACTTCTCAGTAATATACTTCCGGTTTGTATTTCAGGTAGTTAACACAACTGTATTATCAACCTTCCTTATAGTGAAGCCAACATTATATAAGAATTTTTTATTTGGAGTATTTTGGATTGGCCCTTTAACACGTGGTATGGGCTTGTTTTTAGCCTCTCTACCAAACTTTTGGTTACAACAAAACCAATGACCAGAATTCCAGCAGCATTTTTTTTTTTTTTAACCTTGAAAATGACATCCATTAGATGGGAATGGCAGGGCAGAAACAAAGAAGTTGGTTGGTCTCTTATGTTTTGAGAAATGATGTCATACAATACAAGACTTGGAAGGATACTTGTGGACTTCTCTTACCTAAACAAGAAAGAAACATTGAATAAACAATGGTCTTGTTTAATCTACTGTAATTTTCTATTATTTGTCAAATCAGTTTTGACTTAGCTTCTGTCTTCATCTATAATTTGTTACCAAGTATTGTTGCTTTTAGCTTTGAGATTTCTCTTGAATACAATGCTTGTGTTAGTTTGTTTCTAATATCGTTATCATTAACCAAGTCCATTTGGTAATTCTACAAAATTAAACTTGGTAAGTTTTTTGCATTTTTGAGAAATATTATGAAAAATATTAAGATATACAAACATCTGAAAAATTTTGGACATTTATACTAGAATCTAGCCATGATGTTAGAAATTGGAGATATAAAGATATTAATTAACCTCAAATTTCTATTTAATTCATTTTATAAAGATCTCATCACAGCTCAACTTCAAAAGTAAGTGTTGCAATTCCATTTATTGAATAGGATTAGGGAAGTTAAATTTCCATTAAGTGGTGGAATCAGGATTTGGGTCAAAGCTGTTTTTAAATCCTATTCTTTCCAGTGAACCACAAGCACGTGGCATAAACATGGGAGTAGAAATGAGAATGAAATGCAACAAGGACTAGAGTGTATCAGTCTGCAGGGATAGTTTTATGCTGAGGGAAAAGTGACGATCAAATCAAGAAAGTAGGTCAGTGCCTGAGTTATTGCAGCAGCCTCAAAGGCAGTCTTGCATTTTTCTAACCCCTTCCAATTAATCTTTCCCAAACATGATATTTATCATGCCAGACACTTACCAGAAAACTTCTAACAGTGTTTCTTTGTTCTATGCAATCTTGCCCTTCCCACATTTTATTCACGATTCCCCAATTTAACCCTTCTATTTGACAGAGACTACTTTTGTCATCATTTTTGAACCAAAGTCCCTGACCGCTTCTGAATTCATGCAATCCATACTGAACTCTCATTTTCTGACCTTTTATTAAATTTACTGTATATATCATTCTTTCTGACCATGAAATATTATTTAACTTGCTTTTGGTGTATATTTTTATCCCCAGTAGTTTGCAAAATATTGATAACACTAGGCCTTGTTATGTATCAGTGACAGCTAAATTAAAACTTGTCTGGCAAATCTTGAAAACATAGTAAAAAAATAATTTTTATGCAAGGATTTTAGTGTTTGATTAACTGGCTTACAAATAGTCTCCAGTTATCTTGCGTATTTCCCAATGTTGGCCAAGGCAAAACTGTAAAGTTGGCAGAACTTTTTTGAGACCTCTTTCCTTTAAATTCCCTTCTATCCCTCTGTCCTCCACTCCCAAATTTTGTCTAATTTTGAACTCACCCAGATGTACCTTTTTCAAATAATAACTTTCCTTGGCTTGGTCACCTCATGGAGATTTATGGTTTTAAGGACATCAACCTACCTGGAGCCTTTTTGGTCACAAACCTGTGCCACTTTTGACAACCCATGCTATTTATATTCCTCAAAGAAATTATTCCATGATGCAGCTTGTCCTTTGAAAAGTACACTGTACCAGACTACCATTAGCTAACATCCTAAACTAATCCAGATAATAAAGAATACGTTTTAAAAATATTTCATTTAGTACATTTTATCCTTCTCCTAAATCCCTAGCATTTTCATTGCAATAAAATTTTTAGAGAGCATGTTCTTACCTTGGCAAGATTATTTTTCTGAAGATATTTAAGATCTAATATTAGATTGGTGCAAAAGTAATCACGGTTTTTGCTATTGAAAAGTAAAAACTTCTTTAAGTTTTCAGCCTAAAGTTTAAGTGTTAAGCCTGAAGTTCTTAACAGTGAGTTCAGATATCCAGAAACTTCAACCTAATTTACTTAAATCCAATTTTTAAAAGTTGTGATAAATTGCTCTCCTAAGTAATATTTCTACAGGTAATTTTTTGCTCATCTAGTAGTATAATTTCTGTGACTTGAATATTAACACATGCTTATTATGTCTTTAGGATTAGTAAATATTTTTAATGGAAAAAAATGTGATTACTTTGCACCAGCCTAATAGAAAGAGAAGAGAACCAATGTTGGAAATATTTTTATATTGAATAATTATTTAAATCATGCCTAGTTCCATAAAAGGAGTTACCCCAAAGGTTAGTCAAATTCTTGATTATTCACACCCAGTTGGCAAATCTCTGTATACTCCTTTCAGATCTCCTCATAGAAATAAATCCTTTCCTACAATTCTATCCAATGCTTTTCTATTGACAGCTCATGCTATTAATGTAATATCATAATGTTAATATAATATTAATAGTCTGATACCTAAATTTTTACTTTCTCTGCTCATTGCATGATATATTTTAGAGCTGGTGACTCAACAACATAACATTTCAGTCTCATTTTCTAAAGTTGGTGAATCAACAACAACAAAAAACTGTTTTATCTTCACCTTACATATAATCACACCCCAATAAACCACACTGGGAAGAAGATATAGCTGTAAAAATGACAGTGAACCCTGTGCTTTAAGGAACTCCATGTGTTTTATATCCTTGGATTAATGAGGCACAAAATTGAAACTATGGAGTAAAAAAGTATAAAAATATGGAAAGTTTTTTGTTCGATTTTTGGGTTTTTTTTGTTGTTGTTGTTGTTTTTTAGAGACGGAGTCTTGCCCTGTCTCCCAGGCTGGAGTACAGTGGCACAATCTCGGGTCACTGCAACCTCTGCCTCCCAGGTTCAAGCAAATCTCTGCCTCAGCCTCCCAAGTAGCTGGGATTATAGTACCCACCACTACTCCCACCTAATTTTTGCGTTTATAGAGAGATGGGTTTTCACATCTTTGTCAGGCTGGTCTTGAACTCCTGACCTCATGATCCACCTGCCTTGGCCTCCCAAAGTGTTGGCATTACAGGCATGAGCCACAAATCCTGGCCGGAAAGGTTTTTAAGGGAATTTATATCAAGTGTGTTTAAATTCCACTGTTTTCAAAAATGCCAGCTTGATACTAGGGATCATCATGGTGTTTTGTTATTTCCTTAAAATCAGAAATAAGAGGATTGGAACTAAAATTATTTACCATTTGAGCTTCAAAAGCTTGACCAATGCAAGACACATGTCTAAAAGAGAATCAACTCTTAAACAAGATTATTAAAAATACCCTAAATTTTTGCTTCAATGATGTATTGTAAATACTTGAACATATTTACTAAGCAGAAATATTTGTACATAATTTCAGCAAACCATTTTGATATTTAATTGGAAATGACAGACCATATTTGAAGTTCGTTAAAAGAATCTTGTTAATAACAGCTTCACAGACAGCCCAACCACTGCCATAGTCTCCATCAGTAAAACGAAAGGGGAATTTGTGAGCTAATAGAATGGGCATAAACTCAATTGAAGGCAGGTTGAAATCAGGAATGATGTGGCCAGCTAGACGTGTTGGTGGGGAAATTTTGATTTTTGCCTTCCTATAGGAAAAAGAAAAGTTAGTAAGCATTCATAAATTAGACAGTATTTGTTAAAGAGTAGTCCCGTGTGAATACACTTGTGTGATGGTTTGGGGAAAAAAAAAAAACAGATATAAATCAAAATAAAGACTGTATGCATCTCCAAATCTTATCCAAACTTTGGTATAAAATTTAGACTGGAAACTTTTCAGGATGTTTTTTCTTGGGATGTTTCCAGTATGTTTCCTTTTCAACTAAGATAGAAGAAAATATTACAGTGAAAATCTTCATGGTACATTATGTGAAACCATGAAAATGCAGAAGTTTTGTTTGTTTTTCCAATGAAAATTTTTGAAATCTGAAAATGCTAAAGTTTGCCTGAAGTTCATAACAGAGAGTTCAGATAGCCAGAAACTTCAAATCCAATTAAAGAAAGTTATGATAAATTGCTCTCCTATATAATATTTCTACAGGTAATATTGTGCTCATCCAGTAGTGTAATTTCTGTAACTTGAATATCAACACATTTGTAATGTCTTTAGGATATGAAAATCACACATACATACATGTACTTATACGGAAACACTCTCTAAAATAATCAAACATTGTTAAAGAGACCCTCTTCTTATACCACAGCCATATACAAATGATAGTTAGGAACCATTTAGACCTCTTCAAATTGCCTTGGCCCCTTGGGCTACGCTGAAGTCGCAATCTGTTTATCTGTTTTTTTCTTGAGTTCTGTTATCTCTGGTGTTTGCTTCCATCTGTCTTTTCCTTACATTTTTTCCATATATTAATTTTCTCCTTTATTACGTTTTAACACTTCCCTTAAAAATGTTTTTGCATTTTGAAGCCTATTTGTTCTTATTCTTTTCTTTCAGATGGAATAACAGAGAAGACACTTTTCTAATTATTTAGTGTGATTATTATAAATATCCAAAATCAGAAGACAAAAGAAATGTATGCTAGTATGATCTGCCATACAGCATAAGAGAATGCAATTATTTAAAAATCAGGCTTACATATTGTTGTTTATCTTTTATAATTTTCAATAAATGTTAGTCTCATAATTTAAATACAATTTTTAATTAAGATTAAGTTACTTTTTTTCAGAATTATTTTCTTGTCTTGTTTCCAGCAGTGAGTGAAATGAGGTTTTTCCTTTTTTTGTGTGTGTTCTAAATTATATAATTTTACTGATGAGTAAAATAAGCTTCTATTAGGATAAAGTATTTATTTACAGAAAAATGGTAAATTATAAAAAGAATAATCAGAAATTTTCAATCAAACAATAAATGAATTTTGGCCAACTTATGGAAACATGAAAAATCAATCGATAATTTTTAATTTTTAATCCTGTACTTTCTTCTAACAATTTTCTAAAAATGAATTAGGGATATTAAAGAAATATTTGCTCAAGAGATTTTCATTATAAAAATGTAAGACAGTGTGGCGATTCCTCAAGGACATAGAAATAGAAATTCCATTTGACCCAGCAATCCCATTACTGGGTATATATCCAAAGGATTACAAATCATTCTACTATAAGGACACGTGCACACGAATGTTCATTGCAGCACTGTTTACAATAGCAAGGACCTGGAACCAACCCAAATGCCCATCGACGATAGACTGGATAGGGAAAATGTGGCACATATACACCATGGAATATTATGCAGCCATCAAAAACGATGAGTTTGGGTCCTTTGTGGGGACGTGGATGAACCTGGAAACCATCATTCTCAGCAAACTGACAGAGGAGCAGAAGATCAAACACCGCATGTTCTCACTCATAGGCGGGTGTTGAACGATGAGAGCACATGGACACAGGGAGGGGAGCACTACACACTGGGGTCAGTTGGGGGGAAATAGGGGAGGGACGGTGGGGGGTGGGGAGCTGGGGGGGGATAGCAGGGGGAGAAATGCCAGATGTAGGTGATGGGGAGGAAGGCAGCAAATCACACTGCCACGTATGTTCCTATGCAACAATTTTGCATGTTCTTCACATGTACCCCAAAACCTAAAATGCAATAAAATAAATAAATGGGGAAAAAAAAATGTTCCAATAAATTATTTTAAAAATATAAGTTCTTAGGCAATTCTTAACTTGATGGGTCCCTCTATCATGGGTCTAAATATCTATCAGAGGACTAGACTATATTTCTACTATGTTTTTGGGCACATGAAGTTAGAGTATCTTCTTCTAAACTATAATTATGAATATGAATAAGAGTTTATTTTATATTTTCTTATAGAAAAAAATCAATGATAATCATTTGATTTTGTACTGGATAAAAATTATTCTTCATGGAGAGTGCCTGACATTGAGAACAGTGAGAATTCTAGAGGCAGATCAAATTGAATCCTGCTTCCAACCATAACAAATCCATGACCTTGGGTAGAGTAACCTCTCAGAGACTTCCTCATCTGTTAACAAGAAAAAAAAAGTGATAATAATAGTAATATTGACCTTACAGTGTCTTTGTGGGACTCAAAAGAGATGATGTGTGTAAAGCTCTTTACATAGTTTGTCATGTAGCAACTGTTCAATTATCATCATCATGATTAACAATAGTAGTGCACACTGTTTAACACAGGGAAATAACTCCCCATGACATTGACATAGGAAAATAGATCCAACAGCCTGATTTTTGGAACTTAATTATACTCATTCTGATACTTGTGCATTTTTTTTTCTTGTTAAAAGAGTGGTGACACAGAAAACCCTAAAGTTTTCATGGATTAAGTTGCCTGAGATAATAAGCAATATACAGAAATACCCAGATGAGAACATTGTCCATAAAAATTGGCTTCAAGAACATTAAAATAAATGTCCAATTGCAGAATGTCAATCTGCCTGACAGTGTAAATCTCCTTAAAGCAATTTAATTCAGATTAAAAAGATAACTTGGCTTATGCAACAGAATGAGGGATCTGTTTCAAATCCATCACGTTAACACTATCAATAACCCACTATGACCCATGATTGAGTAGTTTTAATTAAGTTCGGTTAGGGTATTGGGGGAAGGGTGCATCACTTAATCCCTCATTAATAAAGTGATTATTATAAATATCTTTATAACTTTTGTAGTTTGAGAATCTTTTTTTATTGAATTTATTGTTTTCTTTGCTACAGAGCAATACCATTTGGGGAACTCTGTCTCCTAGGAGTTTCAATGCTACCCCACTTCCAGCACTATAAAACAGAGGCCTGCTGTTTTAATCACGCCTCTCTCTCTCTCAATGTTGTTTGCGCCCTGGTACAACCCATCTGCCTTGAATCTAGTGCTCCACTGGGGCTGCACACATCTGCCAGCCAGACTACCTTCGTACACAATTACTCAATCCACCGTAAGGCTCTTTAATAGGAAACAAGTGTGACAACGGCAAGCCTCCTTTTTTTTTTTGTTTTTTTCGTCCTCCCTTTTAAACCACAGAGTCAAATAGCTCTAATAGAGAGGAAGCCTGATAGATCCGCCCAGGTGTAGGTGAAATGGTAGAGCCTCAGGGGTAATAGATGCTGTGCTCTCATGCTGAAGTTTAGCACTTTGTCCTGACGGGCTCTCTAGCATCAGTGCGATGGGCTGCTCCTGGTACAGTTACAAAGTGAACATGCTTCTTGCCGCTCACATTTAAGCCTATTCCAGAGGGCAACCTGGCGCTAGGTAAGAACAGAACAGCCCTTTTATTTCAACGCATGGACAAAGGACAACAAATGCTGTAAGTGGAAAAATTATCTTTCTTTCTTTTACTTGGGAATTAATTAAGGGTGTTTACTCCCAGGGAATCCTCTAAAGACTGTGTAAAAGTGAACCAGGACAAAGCTTATGTTCATAACCCCATGAATTTTCTCCAGTTTCATTTTGCACAATGCTCTGGCACTGTCACTAATGCTGAAATACTCCTGAAGTGACTCCTCTTTCAGAAGGTCTCGGAACTGAAATGTGGTGCTAATAATACTGTTAATTCAATCCTGTATTTTGGCGTATTAACTGCTATTTCTGGGTGAAATGTCCTTTATAAGTGTCAAAAATGATGGTGGCAAGTGCTTTGTACCAGTTTCAAGAATAGAAAACAAATCTTTAAGAAGCACATACCCTTCTTGAAAATGGATTTCAACTTTTATATATAACTGTATTGCTGCTACATTACTCTTCATACATTAATGTGAGGAATTTGCTTATATTTTTTTCTTAACAAATCTGTTCCATAGCTTCATCTCTTACTAGGTGTGACACTAAAAACCCTAAAAGTAGCATTAGGTTGTAGCAGCAATGACAATGATAGCGAATTTTTTAAACAAAACAAAACAAAAGGTCATTTGTCTGATAACATAAGAGGATATATTAAAACCAGATGTACGAAATCTCAACTTTGACTTTTTAGTCTTTCATGCTTGGTTTAAAGCAGCCTTCACATTGCGTTTATTTTGCATTTACAACTTTGGATTCACCATTAAACTATGTTTGAACTTGAAGTTCAGATTTGATCTGAGTACAGCCTTGTTCCTTGAGCCCCCTACTCTGAGTTTTACTTGGCTATGGGGAATCTTTTTACTACTATACCATATATCCTGAATTGTGTTAACAAGCTAACTGTGGTGCACTTTCAGGTGGAATGTCAGCCAATGTAAAAAAATGTATTTTTTGCTCAAATGTATGATGCTTCATATAAGAAATAAATACATAGAACATATGCCCTGCCAAAAATTCCAGTTATGATTTCTAAATTAATCCATCCAACATTGCACAAAGCTGATCAGATGAAAGAAAATGCAACAAAAACTGTCTGCACTTTTTATCTATTAATAGTCATTTGAGTTGATTTTTTAAATTTAACCATTGTTAATATGAAAAATTAGTCTGGAAGAAATTGTCATCTCAAAGGACAATGCACATATGTTGAGTAGATAGACAGGCACAATTAGAGAAAACAGTATTGCACTGTTTAAATAATTCCCCATCAGCCAATGTTTTTTTTTTTTTAATCTTCTGACTATTATAGAATGGACATCATTTAAAATGATGATTTAAAAGCCATGACAGTAGAATCCTGATGACTCCTTTGTGTATATTCATAAATGATTTAACTTAGACAAAGTTGCTGCTATGAGAGGTTTAATTAATTACTTCTAGTTAAATATATTTCTTTAAGAATTGCATCTGACATTACTGATGGTGGAGTAAACGTAGTTTCAAAGTCATTCTTCATGAAATACTTTAACCGACAACCGTTGGCATTGAATAGCGGTCAATGTCTACCCCCTACAGGGAGAGATTCTAATTTCACTGTGCCTTCCCCAGTACATGAATGCCATAGAGTACAGTTCACAAATGAATGCTGTAACCGTGTCAATGACTTCAACAAGTGCCCCTTAATGAAAAGGTCAGCCCTGTGATTAATAGGAAGCTGGTTTCAAAGGCTGGACTTCACTTCAGCACGGCATTTAGATTTGTTTCTTCTTGATTTACTCCATTTGCCTTTCAAAGTGTAATAAAAATCAAGTGGTATTATATTGCACATTTTTAATGCATTGTGGTTCCTTTTTTATGATAGCAACACATCAGTTAATGTATTTGATTTAGTAAAGAAAAAATAACAACTAAGTGAAAAAAATCAATTGAGCTAATAATTGGTGAATGAAAATTTTACTCTTTATCCAAATAGAATATATAGCCTTTGCTTAAGTTTCAGTTAATTTAATAAACTTTTAAAAGGCACTGCAGGGGTAAAGGTAGAGTGAAAAGAAGGTTTTTTCAACCTAGGTTTATTATGCTTAGATGCTAGCTATGTGCTAGCAAGTAAATATACACAGGTAACTCATAAAGATAATGATTTTTCACCAATGGCAAAAAAATATAGCTGAGTGAGGATGAAGAAACTAATTTTAAGCCTAGTGACAACCTCAAAGAAGCAAATTTATAACAGTGGTGGTGTTATAGTCTTTCCAGTTATTATTATTTTTTTTTTTTTGCTGGAAAACATTGTGGTTAAATTCAACGTAAATTTTTTAAATGATTCTTTTTTACTGGAATTATATTTTGTTTATAAATATATAAAATTAAGGCAATTAATAAATTAAGTGGTCCTTAAATATCTTTAATTTTTTTCTTGTATGTATGTGTTTTGTGTCCCTGTGGCTTTACCTTGAACATGTTTTCATATGAGTTTGCAATATAATTAAATAATACAAACAATATAAGTATATAGTCTATTACACATGAAAACTGCTATATGCTTTGAGGAAAATTTTTAGAAGACATAGGATATATCAACTCAATCTAAGGCATATTCTCTAAGAACTTTTTTCTTAACCACATATCAACACTTAATAACTTCATGTTCATTTCTGAATGAATTATATTAGACATCGAGATTGAAAGTGTAAAAAGAAAGTTCAATTTTGAATGCCAACATCGCACAAAAGGAGCTTTCAACAGCCACTCAAGGAAGAGAAAATCTAGTAACTGTAAAATGGGCACAGTGCTTCCTAGATTTGTCAATGGCCACAGCTATGTCTTCCCAGTTCTGTATTAGCGGGGCTCTCACAAACTAAATTCCTTGAAACTGCCCTAAACATGCCATGATTTATTTAGTCCTTATAGTCCAATGAAGTAGGTAGTATTCCTATGTCCATTTACAAATGTGAAAAACGAGTGGTTAAGGGACTTGCTTAGTGTCATGCAGGTAGTGAAATGGTTGGACGCTGTGTCCCCACCCAAATCTCACCGTCAATTGTAATAATCCCCATGTGTCAAGGGCGGTACCAGGTAGAGATAATTGAATCACGGGGGTGGTTAATCCCATGCTGCTCTCCTGATAGTGAGTGAGTTCTCACGAGATCCGATGGTTTGATAAAGGGCCTCCTTCTTTGCTCCGCACTCATTCCGTTTCCTGCCGCCCTGTGAAAAGGTGCCTTCCGCCATGATGTAAGCTTCCTGAGGCCTCCTCAGCCATGTGGAACTGTGAGTTGATTAAACCTCTTTTCTTTTTAAATGACCCTGTCCCGGGTATTTCTTCATAGCAGCGTGAGAACAAACTTATACAGGTAATAAATAGTATTCCTTGGGTTCAAATTAACTTTGCCTGAGGGAAGATACTTCCCCCAACCACCGGACTCTACTACCTCTCTAATACAGGACTTCATTATCAATGGTAAGCTGACTTTATCTCACCATCTTATCAGGACTGCTTGAATTTAGAAAGAAATTCCAAAAGGTAATTGATGGAATGGCCAATCAACAAAAGCATAAATATTTGAATGTCTATCAGTGAGTACGATCTCACTTCAGGTTACATCATTCGGTACTTTACCCTATTATTTTTAGAGGTTTTGCTATAGGTAAAGAAGGAGTTGCAGTTACATTCCTGATATGTGAGGAAGAGCTGACCCTTCAACTCTCACTCATTTCAAATGTCCACACCTGTTAATAGTGGGCCTCTGGGAAGTTTGTCTCCTCAGGCTATTTCCAACCCAGCTATAGCTGGCTGGCTGACAGAGATCACTCTAATTACAATAGTCTTTCAATGAGAGTCACCTAAACACATTCCCACCTGCAAGACACTGAAAAAAAAAAAAGAGCTGTCAAACACCTTCAAGGACTTTTAGGCCTCAGGTATTCAATAGGACTATCTGGATATTTGTGATTTGAAAGATAGAATGCCAATTGAATTTTCTCTTTTTCTGTGGGGAGAATATATATATTCATATACATATTTCATATATATATATAAAATCTTCATATGTATATGAAGAAACATAGCCTGGAAAATAACTCTTTATAATATTTCATTTAAAATATAATTTCCTAGAACCTACATCTATGGTATATTTATCTAGTGAAAAACATTCTTCTCAAGACAGACATTCATCATTATGATTGAGATTCTTTGTGAAGAAAATAAAAACAAAATCCATGTATCTTATAATTTTAATATTATGTGTTTATGTATCCTCTCCCATATAAACACAGGATATTCATTTTAAAGAGAGGTTTTATTTTTAAATAGTCCATATTTTTATAATTATTAAACCAACACATAGTTTACTTTTACAAACACGAGCAGACTCATGCAAGGCAAATGGAATGAACATGAGGAAATGCCTTCAAACCTGAGCAACCCCTAACTCATTTTCTACAAGACTGGGTAGAAATAAATGTTCCTTTAATTCTCATTTTCCTTTTTTTTAAAATAAAAGTTATTAAAATATTATCAGCATTTATAAATTCATAGACTATTCTTTTTTTTTTTTTTAAAGAAAAAACGGTTTTTAAAAACTAATCTCACAGTCTTGGAAAAATTAATCTATGATGACAGGATCTGAAAGCTCTAAATACCTTGAGGATTGATGATTACTTAAAAACAGTAGTCAAAGATTTCCTCCATCACTATCATTAGTCAAAGAGATCCACAGGTTAACTTCTTGAAGTTAATCTTATCCTCATAAATCCTGTTTGAATTATCCAGTAGCTACTTCATTTTTATTTGTAGGTTCATACTAAGTGGAAAAGTATTTCTCTGCCTCTTTCTGTTCTTCCTTGATGTTCCAAACCTTTCACCAGCAAACCCATCTAGAATTAATTCTTATACTAATTACTTCTGGCTCATGTTACAGGGAAATATTGGGAACATTGCTGACCTACACATTGCTAGTGGACACTTCTGCCCAGATCCGGGTGCTAGCTGTCTCTTCTCACTGCCTCAGTTTCAAACATCCTGAAGCCCAAGCCAGCAGTCACAAAAATCAACCCAACTCGTGGTCTTCCCTTTGCATGAGGGGCTCTTGGTCCTAGTTTTCCTACATGAGTCAGACTCCTGGCCACCTGGGTCTGGATTTGCAGGCAACCAAAATCTAGTAGTATTTCATTTCTAGACCTGCTTAATATTAAATATTTCTTTTCATTTGAGGTCAATTAAATTATCCCATTTTTTAGCATGGTTATAAGTTTTTAATATTATCATTGCTATATGTTCACAGTAGAAGTTAGCTGCAGGTATGTCTAAAGCAAGAAATCAAAGAGGCATCTAACTAGTAGTACCTTCACTTTTGCTTTATTACTTCATATTGTGCATTTCAAATTTGTATGGAACAGACAGAAGAATCGTTAGTATTCTATTTGTAATTCTATTAAAAGCTTGAGGTTTAACCTTTTTTTCTGGTGAGATGCGCCAATATGCTTGAATTTTACCTGATACATAGTCATTTATTTCTGATAAATAATATTTTTGTTCACTCTGGAATTTATTTTTTCTGAAATAAATTAAATGCTATTAATTATGCAATATAATTCTGTGCTTATAATTATACTTGAGTAATTCACAAATCTAAAATTCTCTATAAGGAGAACAGTGAGCATTGAGTGAAAACACTGGGGCTCAGGTCCTCCTTGTGACAATCACTGCCTCGTTTTCAAAATGTACAGAATATCCGTCATGCAACATTTGTGTGAATACTTGTGAATAAATTTTGCAAAACTATTTGTAAAATACTATAGGAATTCTAGGAAGTTATTATAAGATAGAAAAGTACATAGGAGCATGTACAAGCCGTATATATGATGTTTCCTGTAATATTCTTGGTAGACTTGTAATAGATTTTAGATGTAGTATAGAAATAACTGTTTGATGTAATTTGTTTTTTGTTTGTTTTTGAGATGAAGTCTTGCTCTGTGGCCAGACTGGAATGCAGTGGCGTGATCTCAGCTCACTGCAACCTCTGACTCCCTGGTTCAAGTGATTCTCCTACCTCAGCCCCCCCCCGAATAGCTGGGATTACAGGCATGCACCACCACACCCAGCTAATTTTTATATTTTCAGTAGAGACGGGGTGTCACCGTGTTGGCCAGGACAGTCTCAATCTCCTGACCTCGTGATCCTCTCATCTCGGCCTCCCAAAGTGCTGGGATTACTGGCATGAGCCACCATGCCTAGCCTGTAATTTGTTTTATATCATATAAAGTGATATAAAACACTATTTTACCCTTTAGATTAAAATATGTTGTAATAATATTTAATCATTAAACATTTTTTCTGAATCTAATTTCCATTTCACCAATAAATCAAAATGTCTTTCTCAGGCCAAGAAAACACTTATCAAATCTTTCCCCAATTTGCAAACTTGATGAAGGACTCATATTTGATAAACACTGTTTCTAAATGAGCTCTTCTCTACCCAGTTTTCAACAATTTCGGAAATGAAAGAAAGTTAATAATGGGAGCCCCAAATCTTTATTACTTGAAAGTAAGCCCTTACAATACTGAACCTTTGAATTAAGTTTGGTTTACTCATTCAATCACAGCAAATATGTGTTTGAAAATTGTTCATACTGGTAAGGATGTCTGAAATTCACATAAGGCTGGGAATAGCGACTCACGCTTGCAGTCTCAACACGGTGGGAGACCTAGGCAGGAGGATTGCTTGAGCCCAGCAGTTCAAGACTAGCCTGGGCAACATGGTGAAACCCCACCGCTACAAAAGTCAAATACAAATATTAGGGGTAATATGTGCCTATAGTCCCAGCTACTCAGGAGGCTGAGGCAGGAGAATTGCCTGAGCCCAGGAGGTCAAGGCTGTAATCAGCCATGATCACCCCACTGCGCTCCTATCTGGGTGACAGAGTGAGACCCTTCTTTCAAAAAAAAAATTATATAGAACATTAACATGTTAATTTGCTCTCAGCTACCTCATGAAATAGTACCCAAAAACTTGGATTTATTTCACTTCTTAATTGATAGAAGTATATTTTATCACATCTAATACTGTAGCCAAATATTTAATTTATACATGAAAATTTGAATAAAATGTTTGCTTATGTGCAAACATATTTTATTTAAGGTATTAAAAATATGTGAATAAATATGGAGAAGGAACATTAATGCAGAAACTACTATGTGTCATGTGGCTTACATTATCTTATGTAATCTTTATATTAATGAATAAAAGTAGATTTGTCATTCCCATTTTACAGATGAGCAATGCGTTCTATTTTCTTGACTTTCTAAAGAAAATTAAGCATACAGAAATCTATTCAGGTGACTAATCCAATAATGAAAGCAGTAAATGTGTACAAACATGCCAAGATGCCCACATGCAGTGCAGGTTGCAATAGAAACTGTTTGTATTATAGTTCCATTCATTTAGACTGGTATTTAGGGACTTGAACTACTTGAATACATTATGATCCTTAAGGATGAGCACACATACTTTATATGAGTCATAAATGTCTGAAGAGCATCAGTATTGCCATCATATTTTGATTCAAGAAACGAGTATTGCCATTCTTTGGAATGTATTCTACTACCTTGGCACTTTTATGAGGATATAATGCTAAAGATTATGTCATCAGTGGGAAATATTATATTTTTACATAAAATCCTTACATCCTATGTTGCTATATTTATTAATTTCAGTGTTACAATGTGATAAAAACTTGCTCTATGTGTGTGTGTGTGTTTCTGTGTGTATGTGAACGTCAACAAGTGAATGTGTGCATATATAAGTAAAACCCTATACTTGGCAGGATTCCTATTAAATATTCCATAGTGATAGGTTTGTTAAATTAAAAAGGAGAATTTTTATTTTGTTTAAATAACTATAGTCTATAACTTTTTTTAAAAAAAACCTCTCATCACAAGTTTTTGTTTGTGCCAATAAGAAAAAATGTATACATTTAAAATATTTGTTCCCTATTTCATTCAGCCTTTTAAAGTTTTGAACATTTAGGCGAATCACTTGCTATTCTCTGCCTCTTTAGGAACACTATATTTTTATATTATTTAATGTGTAACTTTAAACTGTGTTACAGCTACCCACAGCCTTAAATAGTGGCCTTCTAGGTAAAGTATAATATTTTTAGCATTACATTATTATCAACACTGTTTTTTTTTAAAGTAGTCCACTTTGGAAATTGTGAACTTTTCTTTTTGACTGTAACAAAACTCAGGTTTTTTTTTTTTTGAGATGGAGTTTTGCTCTTGTTGCTCAAGCTGGACTGCAGTGATGCGATCTCAGCTTACTGCAACCTCCACCTCCTGCGTTCAAGGGATTCTCCTCCTTCAGCCTCCCAAGTAGCTGGGATTACAGGCACGTGCCATCATACCCAGCTAATTTTTTGTATTTTTAGTAGAAACAATGTTTCACCATGTTAGCCAGGCTGGTCTCGAACTCCTGACCTCAGGTGATCTGCCAGCCTCAGCCTCCCAAAGTGCTAGGATTACAGGTATGAGCCACCTCACCCAGCACAGATTTTGTTTTTAATTAGTATGATATGGGTTGAATATTCCCCAAAATCTTTTAAAACTTTCCCTAACAACTAGACTCACAAGACTGGCTACATCTGACGCTACACTACTCAGAAGCTAGAACAAGAATGAACCCTGGAGCAACAGTAAAACACCATTAGGGCACCAATTCATGCAGTCATGAAGTAGTCCAACAGCTCAGCTGGAAGCAGGCAAGATCAAATGAGGCAGGTGAGGGAAATTCCAGATTTGAAAGCCTCCTTCTCTATAAAAACTAATATGATTTATAACAAGAGAGACACAGGTTCTAGGATTCCTGCAAGGGGCTTGCCCAGTAAAAATCATCACCATATTCAGGGTTACCGAACGTTAGACTTAGGATCAGGTATTTACAATTGTCTTAGTCCTGATTCATTGTAACACTTAAGGGTCATTTTTCTTGTAGGTAAATTGTCCTAGTAATGTGGTTGACATTCTAATTTTTATCATTTTCAAGGGGAATGGAACTAGATAGTTAACAAAATGTCAAATTACCAAGAAGTAAAAATTTTATTGTTAGCTCTTGATCCATAGCTAGTTATCATGGAGTTTGAGAAAATTAATATTAAGGACTAGCATGGCCTATTCCCATTTGTCTACAATGCATCCTCTGCTTAATTTACTGTTATAGTTATTGCACATAGCATTTTCATTATTTATAATATCGATGTTCTTCCAAAACATTTTACGTATTTCTGCCCCTTCTGCAAACTTTAAAAACTATACCTACAAATAAACATTTCAAAGGGCTGACATAGATTTAGATTTATTAATTAAACATTCCAAGGGGATTTTGTGTCTTTTAGATGAGACTAGACTAAGAAAGGTTGAGACTACACTCCAAAAAACTAGGATTTGGAGTTTATCATGTAACTTTTGAAATAAATAAGATTTCACATAAGAAAAGCATGGATTTTCTTCTCAAACTCAGGATACTAGGTATGCAACATTCTCTTTAACAGTTGGAAGAGGCTATAACAGGACCTAAGCATCTAACAGCAGTTGTGACCACAACAATAACCCCATATACAGCCACATGAGGTAAGCATGCCTTGAGGGAAAAATGTGAATGTGGCAGGTACTCAGAGAAGTTCTATAGAGAAGCAATGTAATGGACAAGTAACACCTTGTAAATTCCTACAACTATGATCATCAGTGTTTAAAGACTGACTCCAACTATTTTTTTAGGAGAGGATATGGGTTGAACAGCCTCAGAATATTTTAGGTGCATTTACTGTGTTATTGCCAATACTAATTATTAAATTTTAAAAGAACCACTAAGAATTCAAAAGAATAATATTTCATTAATGAACACTAAATACATGTAAAATGAAATCGAGTCTATTAACTGTTTAGAAATAGATACTAGTTATATAATAATTTTAGAATTCATATGCTTTTATGTATACATTGTTTTATAATAAATAGAGAATAACCAAAAGTTCAGGGATTCCACCATAGTAAAGTCAAAATAAACATGAGCCTGGGCAAGTAACATTAATAGCACTTACACACTTATTACACTAATAACATTAATAATACTACCTCAGTATTTTAGCTTGTAAAATGAGAAGTTTGAAATAGATAAAATCGATTTTCTGCCTAATTTTTCAAATGCATATATATATAATTTCATTTATGATGTTAACATCAAGACATAAAACATTCTTTTAAGAAAACTTTAGGTAGAAGCTATATTACTCTTCAGAAGATGTGTACTAAATTAAACAAATCTTTTATGATGCTTTTTAATGACTTACAGTCAATCATGACTAAATTAATAAACTACTCGAGTAATTAAATATTCTCATTACTTGGATATTGAAAAATGAGGTCATTGATTCTTTTAGTTAATTTTTCTAGCTCTTGTTGAATACTTATGAATTAAATAATTAAAATGCATTTCTCCCATTTTAAATAGATAATAATTTGCCTTTTTTCTATTAAAGGTAATATTTTATTCTGTCAAGCTATAGATGATATAATAAAATGGAGATGGTGCAATGTGATTATCTGAAAAGAGTGAACTTAATTTAGCTTGAATTATGTGTAATAAGAAAAAACATAAAAAATCTTAATAAGCATTACTTAAGTAAAAAAGGTATTGAAATTATTTCATATTCCTTTTGAAATCAAAGATACAAATCTTTGGGAAATATCAGAGATATATGAAGTTTATGCTAGATCTTTTTTCTATTAAACACTACATTTCTTATTTAACAGATACTGGATTTCAACATCAGTTATAGCTGGCTCTTTCAATTTGGATGAATAATATACTTAAAGAATTTTTGGACTTGCTTCTTTTAAGACAACAATTCAAAGTTACCCTAAAAGAGCTTTGAAATAATGTTCATTATTAATTAGGCTTGATCCCACCCTATGCAGCAGAAGCCATTAATAATAAGACACATGCAAAAAGTCAGGGTAGTAAATATTTGAAAGACTAGTGGATCTCTGAATATTTAGATTTGCCCTTGTATCTTTTCATTTATCAACCCCATCATCAGGTTGTATCTTTCTCTACTTAGAAGGCTTTGGAGCTAGAAAATACAAAGAACAGGATTGCTCCTTAGCAAATTTCAAGTGTCATGAACTTTATCTTTGACACTCTCTCTCTTCACATTTTTCCAAAATCAGGGTACCCTCTCTTCCCTTCTTTCAAAAATGCTCACCCTCATGCCGTAGGCTTCTTACTGACTTTAGAGTTTCCCTATACTGAACTTCTGCCAACATCAGAGTTTTTAATTCATAACGCTCCATGCTATCAAAGTCTTTATTTTGTTGGTATTGCTTCCCTCTTTCCCACTAATTCCTAAGTCAAAACAGTCACCCTATTTCTTTAATACTCACTGCTAGGTTATGTGAGGGAAGATGATTAAACATAGACACAGTATGTTGAAAAATATAGTTTGATAGGATATCCTTAAATTGACAAAGTTCTAACATTCAGGGGGTAGGTACATTTTAAAAAGTGGACACTTCCGATTAATAACAGATAATTATTCAGTTTCAGAAAAATTCGAAAAGACATGAATTTCAGGCCAAGATGCTGAGGGCCCTTCAGTCTTGCCTTTGAGCTCTAATCTTCTGCCCAGGCGAGCCCTAAGCTAGGACACTGCTACCTGGACAGCATTCTGGCTGTCAGGAGACCAGGATGTATTAAAATTCACTTTGAATTTCTGGTACTCATTTATCTTTGTCTGTTTTACGCTGATGCTCGAAACATTTTGAAATTAGCCAATGGAGGAAAATTACTGAATGAAAATATTCCCTATGAGCAGTTTTAACATTTACTTTTAATGTTTATGTGTTACTATTTTTCACCTTCTGCTCCATTCCAAGTGTTTCTCTTCAGCCCCTTACCTTCGGGTTCTCCATTCCTAGTATACCTTCCTTCTGCAATCAAAATTCAATCCTGCAGTTGGAAATTCAGAGAGAGTGAAAAAGGTTAAATCAACAAACAAACAGCTAAAAAATCCCAGAGCCCTGCCTGAATGTTGCTAATTGAGTGAAAGTGAGGCCGTTCCATTTATGAAGCACTGTTGACAGTGGCTTTTGTAGAAATGGGCATTAATCTTGTTTTATTTGTATAATTAATCACGTTGTCATTTGAGGGCTACTTCAGACCCTTATATTAGCTTAAACTTTTCTGGTTTGCCTGGCTTCAGAAAGTTTGCGTTGGATTCAAAGTTAATGCACTAACCTAGTTTTGCTTTGGCTCTCTGTGTTGTGGTTGTCATTGCTTCTTTAAATTGATCTTGAGATTTTGTGTGTGAAAAAGAGGAGCATTCACATATTCCTAACTATTGAGCTTCTTATTTATTTGTATTGTTAAATCGTTGAAGTCCTTTTAATGCAGAGCAGTATGTATGGCCATCATGTCACTGACGTATGTTCGCATTATTTGAGATTTAACTTTTTAAATAATAAGCTCTTGGTCAAACATTAATTTTAAGGCTTATTTTAAATATCCTTCTCAATTTTCTGAAATCTTGAGCTACATAGTGTCTTCACCTGCTCTGAATTCTGTAGCATTTGCCATCTGTGTCATTTATTTGATAGCTGCCCGTACTGACGTATATTTCCATACCGAGTTCTGTTCTCTGCTGGACACTAAGCATTTTTAACACAGGGGCCACGATGTCTACTTTTTGTGTGCAACACAGCCATGACAAAATAGGTGTTCAAGAAGTACTTTTTGTTTGAAAGTTGACCATTCCACCCTATAAATGAAAGTTAAAGGGTCTTTACCTATGGTCTCTATCCTCCATTTGCTGTTTAATTGGCTATTAGCTAGAACTGATTGATAGACTTTATAAAGACTTTTTTTTTTTTAAGGAATTGACAGCTATGTAAATATAGCACTTAACCTTAAGCACTTAGCCATTAACCTTAATCACTGTCCATTAACCTTAAAGCACCCCAGGTTTCTCCGCTTACAATCCCCCAAAGCAGACCCTACTCAATGCATTTTTTACCATGAAAAAGAATCTTAGTAGAATGTTTTTATTGTTCTGTGCATAGCTGAAAAATTATATTTTGAAAAAGAACATTTGACCCAATTTTTTTGTAGATACTAATGTACTTTCCAGATGTCCAAAGAAAGATAAGAAATTGGGAAATTATTTTGAGGAGCACGTTAGTATATATTTGACAAGAGATGGACTAGATGATGCTTTTATAAGTATGATTTTATATAAGGTTGATAATCGTAAGCAGTTGCTAAAAATATTAATTACTATTAATTCCAGGCATGTGGAAGTAACTAATAATTTTAATAGAGACTGCATAACATTTTCTAACTAATGTCAAATTATAACGGGGAAAAAGAATAAATGAAATTTCTTTAAACATAACACTTTAGATTTGTATTTTAATATTCTTGTCCCTTACATATAAATAATTATATTGAAATAATACCTTTTAAAATAATCCTTTACAGTCTACAAAACCTATATTTTCTTTTTTGGGTGTTTCACAAAGACCATATAAAATAATAATTATACATGATTGGAAAGAAACAAAATTTCATGTTAATATATTCCAATTTATTGTATTATTTTTATATCATGGTTTTGTTTTCACCAAGATCTACATTCACTAAACATGAATTTAGTAAAATGACATTACAAAATTGCAAAAAGTTTTGTGTGTAATTTTATATGCTATTATGTTTTATGACTAATCCTTGGGGTGAAAACAGTAAGTCAGAAAAGTTCCCATTGTATTCTGAACATAATACATCTCAGGGTGAGGTCAGGTAGAGTGTGGGAGGATGACTGGGGATGGGGAGGGAGAACGAACACCTTGCTATATTCAGGAAAGCAACTTGATACTAATGGACTGATTATTTTTAGCTTTGCCAGAGTGCTCAGTTTTGCTCCAAGTCCCTCAGGGAACTGACACTGGAAGGTGTGAGCAACTGAGGGCAGGGGAGGGTCTCTCTTACCACTAAATTTCAAAGTATATTTTAACAAATGTGAAATCTCACTGGAATAACAAAGCACTGTAACATGATGACTTCAACTCTAAAAAGATGTTACCTCAACAACAGGCTGCTTAGCTGTTCATTTGGAATTTTACAGTTACCTAACCTAGGAGGAAGGTGATAATGAGGGTGACTTGGCAAAAGAAAGTCCAGGCAGAATGAGCTCCACAAAGGCAAATCAAATGCCAACATGGACCATGTGTTTTGAAAATCAATAAATCAATAACTTTCACAGAAATTGTGGGCTATATGTTTATTTCACTCACAAAGCATTTTTACCATGCAGTCATTCATGACCAAGAGGATGCTCTCAGAGGTACACATATGCTAAGGGGATATTAATTCACGGTTCATTCTTTATTTTGTAGATTCCATACCCTCACACCCCTAAACATATGGAAATATATTGTAGTTATATCACTATACATAGATATTCTTTTCACACAAGGTGATGAAAAAACAAGCAAATTTAGGTGAGAATCTGAGCAAGTAAGCGAGAGTAAATTTCTATCTTTTCATAATGTCTTCTCCGATATATGCATTTTATTTACTTAAACCACATTGCCTGAGGAACCATTTTACGTAAAGAATATTTTGTCACTTTTATTGTTGAAATAGTGATGTAAACATGAAGAATGTGTTTTTGAATTTTTTTTTCACCAACACATGGCAGGTACTTTACCGTACTGCTTTTTACTTACAGAGGAACAACTAGAAGTGAGATAAGTCTCTTTCCTTTAGCACAAGTGTTAAGTCTTATAAAAGAGGTTAATTAAATACTGGAAAACTGATCAAAATGTTATCTTATTATTTTTTCTCAAGAACTTGACTAAGAATTATTAATAATGGTAGCCATGTCTCTTAAGTTACAAGAAGTAGTCAATGTCAGCACAATGAAGAGCAAAGTGTTGATATGGTGCAAGTTTGTGTCTTGCATTAGATTTCCAGCTACACTTTAAAGAACCTGGAATAAATAATTTGTGTGTTATTTTCTAACATTATTTTTTTCTACTTTATCACTTTTTGATTAATTTATCCATTTTAATTATTATATCTAAGGAATACAAGATTCTAATATCTTATTTTTCTAGTTAATAGCAATATAATACATTCAGTATTTATAAATAATAGAATTTTATATTTATTATTTTTATTTTTTATTTTAGGCACTTGAATGCCTACCATGTCATAGGCATTCATGCTAATTGTTGAATGTTGTTTGAGTTAAGCACTATTAGTCTAATTTAATGAAACTAACTTCAAGTTTAATAGTCTACTGCACTATTTTGCAGACTCTACATGGTTGTTGGCTCTACATTTAGACAACTAAGACACATTGAAAAAAATTTTTAAACAGCTTTCTTTACCTTATCTCTAGGTTCTAAGGAAATATAAAACTTTTATGGAAATTGAAAACTGCCACCATGTATATTGTATCTTTCCTGCAAATCTGGCTTTATTTGGGTGTTTTACTAAGATGTATTTCAATCTAGATTCATGTGAAAACTAAAGATTCAGTCTACCATGATATCAAAACCAGTCCAGAAAAATAATGCTGAGACATTTTAGGGAGAACTCCAAAGGTTGAGACTATTCTACAGGGAGAGGTGTGGAGTAGGGCTGTATTGCTTTGATCCAAGTGTATAGGGATGAGAGCGGGAGCAAGTGCACAGGTAATCTGGATTTCTGTACGTAAACCCATATTCCTGTACTCATCATCTGTAATTAACAAATTATTTGCTCAGCACTGGTTACTTACACTATATTGGAAAAAAGTAAAGCAAATAGTGGCCCTCCAACTGTCCAACTAAACCACCAGGTTGCATGTTATGTGAATTATCTTTTTAAAAGTCTGCCCTTGAAATTCATTTTGATCATGGTTTTCTGTAAAAGATTTAGGTCAGCATGTAAAACCCACCCCAATAAAGTCTGCTCTGACATCTGTATGGCTGCATTTCTCACTTGAGATTTTCTCGAATGCTAAAAATTTGAGGAAATTCTGTCTGTTTCATATGAGTTTTTTAACCTTAAAACAGCAACCCAACAAACCACCACTACTCCAAAAGCAATGACAAGGAACAGCATAAGCACTCATCACATTCACAGACACCCTCACACTGAATGAACAAACATATAAGCAGACAAAAATCAACTGCAAAAACAGACTCTCTAACAATCATTGCTAGGAAATTTCAGGTTGAATATACATAGAAAAAAAAAAAAAAACTCTTTCACCAGGGATTATGAGAGGGGCTGTACCACTCCGCGCTGTCCCAGCCCCTGCATTCCTGGGACCCTGAACTCTTGGGGGTGAGAGGAGGAGGGGGAGCAAGAACTCTGGCGCCTCTAGCCCATCTGAGGCCTTAGGTAAGAAGAATGACGTCACAGATGTTTCACTGTTTTTTCTTCATTTTATTTCCTTCTTTTCTTAGGCCTTTAAATATTTTTCTCTCTTTATAGTCTCTCTTCACTTTTTTAAAAACCTCTAACATTTCTCCAAAGTTCTCTGATCACCTAAAATAGAGAGACAATTCTTCTAACTAAATATAAACATTTATTAATACTGGTCCTTTGTATTTTCTTTCCATTTTTACTGTGGATGGGACTGCTTTTTTCTCAGGGTAGAAGCAAGGGTGTCAGGATCATCAACAGCAGTTCCCATCTCTAGGGATGTATTGAAGAATACTGGCTATTAATTAACATCTTATGATATACCACACACTCTGCAGAGGAAGCACTCTATATAAATGCCAAATAGTAGTAACTCAGCTCTCTTCTTTGAGCTCTGAACCCACCAGCTCTCACACTCCTCATAGGGAAAAAGAGCCATCTTCCTCATCATACCTACCTAGAGGATACGGTGTCAAATATAACAGCTGCTACAAGGAGGAATAGTTACAAGTATTTAAAATGATTCCAAATGTTACTCTGGGAGACAGAGATAAAAAAGGAGCAGTTCTCCACATACTATCAAAGAAGGGAACTACACAATCCGAGTACACAGCAGAATTTCTCAAACAGTCCTTTTACTATCTGAGAAACAACCTGTCTTAAGAAGAACAAGCCTCAAATTTGCTTGTTTCAAAGTCTGTATTCACTACACGAGAAGGCCCTGTCCTAGGTGAAGCTTCTGTGTAATGCTGTTTCTGAAATGCAATTTGCATCTTTTTATTCTTTTTTTAAAATTTAATACAATAGACTGGTTTCTGCAGTAAAGTTCAGGTTTAGCTCCTTCGTTTTCTCTAATCATATCATTTTGTAATATTATGTTATAGTCAGATAAATCAGAAAGAAACTTATTTCCAAGGCTGAGAGATAAGAGAATTGAAAGTTAGGACTCTCCCACTTCTTAGTAGATAAAACTGAAAGCCATTGTTGCCGTGATGGAAAACACAGAGCCATGGAGGGTTTGCAACTGCTTCAGATCTCCAACAAGACTGTGATTTACATGTGGCTCAGGGATCTGGCCTTTTGCTTAGTAAAGGTATGGAAAATAGAACTATAACCCATTCCTGACTCAGTACAGTGCTATTAATATTTACCTTTTTAATTTTCTTAATTTAAAATTTTACTCTTATAACTAATGTTTAGTATAATTTCTAATTTTTGGCTCCTAGTCATTATTTAAAATGTTGCTGTTAGCTTCTGTGTAGTCTGATTTATTAGATATTTATATCCAACCATTCCATAGAAATTAAAATATTTAGGCCAGGAACAGTGGCTCTTGCCTGTAATCCCAGCACTTTGGGAGGCCAAGGAGGGTGGTTAACTAGAAGTCAGGAGTTGGAGACCAGCCTGGCCAATATGGTAAAACCCTGTCTCTACTAAAAATACAAAAATTAGCCAGGCATGGTGGTGCACAGCTTTAATCCCAGCTACGCAGGAAGCTAAGGCAAGAGAATCACTTGAACCAGGGAGGCAGAGGTTGCAGTGAGCCGAGATCACATCACGGCACTCCAGCCTGGATAACAGAGTGAGAGTCCATCTCACAACACACACACAAATATATATATATATGTGTGTGTATGTGTATATATATATACACATACACACACATATATATATTTCATACAGAAATAAATCTTATATAAGATTTATCTATACATGACATTTTAATATTTCCCAGTTCTTTTGTTCCTGTGGATAATTTTATTCATTTTAAATTTATAATTATATAAAATAAAAAGTGACTAAAAGCAAAAATTTATAATAAGACCTTCAGAGGAAATAACAAGGAAGGAAACTAATACTTAAAATTATGTAGGTTTCACACACACACACACACACACACACACACACACACACACCCATTTCTTTTTTCCCAGTAGGCCTAAACACTTCTCTGAAGCAATTTTGTATATGGTAGTCCAAAGAGGTTAAGTAAATTTTAGAGTTTCTTATCCTATATTCAGTGGCAGAGCTGTAATTTAGACCTAGACCTAATTCCAAAATCAAGGTTTGTAACACCAAACATACAGTACTGTTTTTACTGCCACTAATGGTGTCACATGACTATCTCTAAACCAACAGCAGTATTAAAAGCTGTTGTTAATTATATCTACCACTTTGGGGAGGTAATTCTAATTCTTAAACGTCAATATTTCCTTTAGTTTGAGGTTTATTTTTCCCTATCATAAGCTACTGATGATTCTATCAATAGCTTTGGTTTAGTGGGATTATGTTCTTCTGAAATAATATGGTGAATTATGTCATGAGTTTAAGAGCTGGATATTGATTTCTGATTGAGTTCCTCTTATATTATTCTGTGTGGCATATAAGTTTATTTTTAACAGAAGACTTTATTTAGCTCTAAAATATTTAAAGGTATTTTGAAATTGGACAAACATTGAACATTGTATCTGATATAAAGGTGGTGGCATGTTTTAGCTGAAAAACAGGATAAAAAGACACGCAAAATAGATTGAAAAATGGAACAAGCACTGGGAAGAGCTTCATGATACATGCACAATACACATAATACAATACAAAGCAGAAATGCATTTTAGCCTATTTGTCTCATAATGAAGATGTTAGCTAAGCTCTCCTTGCAATTTAAGATCTACGTCTTTACCTCAACTCCTCCTTGTTCCAAACCCACATCCCATGAAAGACCAAAGTCTTCCTCAAAATTTCTGGATATTCCTGAAGCATGTGTTCAAGTAGGGGAGTGGGAAAATATAACTCATGTTTGTCATTGTAGCTCTTGACTGTAACCTGACTTTTCCTCATTTCATAAACAATATTACCATTTTATGACTGTTACTTGTATGAACATGTAATCACATAGAAACACTCACACATGCCTTCTTTTCTATTATAGCCACATATAAAAATATTTTATTATAGAATGGACACTCATTTTAGGTTAAGAAATCCTCCGAGATATGTACTATTTATTCATTGAGTTAGCCTCTTAAACCTGTATTAAATTTGGTTAGTGATCAGTGTCAGGTCAATGCAATTAATAATAATCATGGGCACTAACCTAAGATACTAATGGAAAAAAACCCTGAAAGTCAGATGATTTGAAGATCCACTAATCGTAATATGCTTTTTACAATTAGAAGCAGCAAATTTGTATTGGAATAAGAGATCTAAAAAAAGATTTCCCCAGCCAGCCTTATGTATAAAAGTATGTTTCCCTAGAAACCAGGAAAAAAATGCATAGAAATAGGAATGGTTTAGACTGTTTCTTTTTGGTTGGGGGAATTGGGGATTTTGTTGCACTCTAGCAATTCCAGGTCTAGATTTCATAACGCTTTCATTCTCTTTTTCTCTCATGAGGATATAAAGCCTTTGGGATAGGTTGCTAACACAATTTCTATTTTTATCCCTTAAAACCCTGGTATTATTGTCTCACAAATCTAAGGTTTGCCTTTTTAACATCACTGTACATTTCAAGGTCTTTTGATTCTTCCCACATAGATGTGTTTATGTGTGCTTCAGAACGACAAGATGTATTACACTAAGCAACACTGCTAACATTTTATTAAAAATCTTACACTGAAGAAAGACACTTAAATATCTCCTTTAGGGATGTCCTTACGCCCTTTTGAAGCTTTATATGTCTGTTTGATAAGTGAAATATAAATATGATGAATCAGAAAGATTGTCAGTCTTTTAAAATGATATTTAGTCAAGCAGTTACTCTGATTGCTAAAAAGAAAAACTGTTGGGGGCGTGAGAACCAACAACATAGTTTAATATCAGTTCCCCTGCAAGGCCACTCATAATCACTAATACTTATGACCCAGGACAGAAAAGAAACTTTACAAAAGATAGATGGGGGGAAATGGCTTAGTCTGTGTTAAATAGGTTTCAAAAAGCTGTCTATTTTGTGTATTGCTGGTTATGAACCTCAATTTTTTT
Organism: Sapajus apella; assembly: GCF_009761245.1. Lineage (NCBI taxonomy): Eukaryota > Metazoa > Chordata > Mammalia > Primates > Cebidae > Sapajus > Sapajus apella. Next base: position 45,209,665 of record NW_022436947.1, on the reverse strand, counting down.
GATGGAATGCCTAATTAAAGTATCCTACTTCTCCATTTCAGTTTCTTTGCTTTTTGGAAAGCCTATTAAAAAGACCCATCTCTCTTTTTATCCTGTCTACTCTCAATGTTCCCATCTTTACTGGTTGCAAGCCAGAAGAGAATCATAATCTATTTTTCCCTCTGACCCAAATAATTTTACATGTGAAATCCAATTATTTAAAAAAAGATGTCAAGTACACTCTATAAGGAGAAAGAATTAAAATCTTAGGCAGCCTAATGGGTGAGTGGGGATGAGGTTGAGCTGGGCCTGCTTTTATTCTTTTAGTGCTCTTTCTAGAGCTTATGCTAAAAACTAATACTAAATGAGAAATGTTAAAAAATAAAAGATAATTGGAGAAGAGTTCTGGGATTTGTGTGTATAAACCTTGCTATGTACCATAAGTAACTGTTAGCCATGATCTCTATATGTGCCTTACATTTTTAGCATCAACTGACAGTCATAGTCTTATTCATAATGCTTTAAATTAAACCACTAGGATACAGCAAAGTTAAGTCTCATCCACAAAGGCACAGTGTGTACTCTCCCATCTTCTCCCCTTCTAGAATTTGTTTTATTAGTTCATTTGTTTTAGCAATGTTTTACAACGGTTACTTTTTCTGTTCACAGAATCATATATGTCTCCAGAAATACTTCATCACACAGCTTTGTAAAACTCTAGAATAAAATATATTTTGATTAGGAAGATAAATCTGGCCAAATTAATAGAAAATACAAATGAGGTTTGTTATGAATATTGTTTAGAAGGAAAACACTTCTCCTTATTTAATTCTGACCTTGAAACTTATGATAATGGAAACAAAAGAAGATTTATGAATTCTTTAAAATTATAAGCTTAGTAGAATCCAAAGCACTTAAGGAATCTCCTAAGAAGTTTTCCTCTCCTCTCATTCTTTTTTGGTTATCTACTAATAAATTTAGTAATTGGCAAATACATATTCCCTGTACTAATGCCAGAACTGATAAAAGTATTTCAAAATAATTTTTGTTTAGAATATTTAATGTTTTTGTTTCATTTTATTCTTTTTATTTCATTAACAATTAAAAAATCTAATAGCATATAACCATTATTTGGGGTTATATTTAATGTTTACATTTTTCTAACATTTATGTTCTTCATGATAGAACAAAATATCAGCATGGCTTGGAAATAAAATTCATTACTCTTATTATGTGTAAGAACTCCTTAACTCTTAGCAATTACAATAGATTCATCACCAAGACACCTCATTTTTCATTAGTAATTAAACCATTTTGTAAAGGGAAGCAAATTGTATGTAAGAAATAATAGAAATTGATTCATGTAACTCATATTCATTAGAATAATGATTTTACTTTCTTCAAAAGCATTTTTTACATATACTTCATTAAGCACATGTGGACAATGATTTAGGTTAACAAAAAAATTATTAATGATCATCAGTAGCCTGCAAAAAGCACAAAAATTTTCCTTATGTCTTGGAACACAAAAAAAGGAAGTAACTCAACCTGCACTTTATTATTTTGTATCAAATGCAAAGCTTTCTCTAAACTTTAAGTCCAAGTGAAAGCAGCTGCTGGAAAAATATCATTACACTATACCTTAAGCTACGAAAACCAATTTAATGGTGACATTTTATTTTGTTCAGATGGTCTTCTCTTTTCTTCTGTTTAAACCAGTAAAGCTTATGGAAACTATATCTGGATGAAATCACTGGAAGGTGAAGGTCCATGACTAAAAACATTCTTTAAAGCTTATACAGGGTTACAGTTGAATGGGATAGCAGCACTAACAAGAGTGAAGGTCTCCCAAAGACAGGAAGTAATATTACATCATTTAGCTATTCATATGTATAAGCACACATTCTCTTTCCTAGAAAAGAATAGACAGTTTATTATTCAAAAATAGAAATACATAAAACATGGACAGTACTTTTAACATACATCTGGCATGCTTTTCAGTTCAGCCTATTCTGGTTTTTTAAATGAAATAATCAATTTTCTATCTTCAGCAGATCAAAAATTTTCTTTAAATTTTCACCATTTTATCTACCTTTTCTGAAATAAAATAACAGAAAATCACCTATGCTTTTACTATATATCTATATAACCACAAGCAAAACTTGAAAACTAAAATTTAACGCTAAGATTGACCTAGCTGTTATGAAATAAAAGTATTTTACTAAAGAGAGTCATTTTTTCTAAAAACAAAAACAAAAACTATTCTTGACATAAACCCAATACTTATGAATCATTATTAGAAAAACCTGGGAATCATATTGTTTAATCTAGCACCAATTTATACTGAACATAAAGTTAAGAAATCTCTTTGCCTCACACCTATATTTAATTCATTCTTCTTGACATTAACATGAGTTCATTTACTCAGAATTTTTACATTAGCTCTAGAGAGGACTCATGTTAAAAGTCATAGATAACAAAAACATAATTGATAACAACAAGGAGAAGAAGCAGTCCAAGTTAACACTGTTAGTATGACGTAAGCATTTAAAAAAGATCAAAACTTTATGGCATCTAAGAACCTCACCAAGTGCTTTTGTAATGACCTTAAATGCAGTAAACTAGGCACCTGCTATGGATTTAGTTATAACCTTTACATAAATAAGACAGTCTTACCACTTAGGAATGAGTCCCAGGTGGTCCTGGCACAGCCTAGTCACATCTGCTAGGTCTTAGGAGGATGGGGATAAGAACTCTGCATACTGGCATTGTGCCACATGATTTTGCACAATGAAAGCTTTGCACAAATAAGAAATTCAAAATATTCCAAGATGTGGAGGAAGGGAGTATTCCACTTCAAAATACAATTTTGGATGCTACCAACAAGTAACTTTTCCTCCCTGGTTTTAAATTTTCCAGACTCTTCAATGAATTTGTTGGAATAGATAATTTCCAAGAATTTACTCTCTAGAATTTTTAGCAAGTATTTAATCTCTCTAGTGAGAGCCTAAATACAGCCCATCACTTTCTAATTCAACAGACATTTTTGGTAGGTATTGATAAATAAAAACAGTTTCTGCCTTGGGCCCAGAGTTTTAGCAGGCAAGACAGAAATGTAAACAGATTATTAGAGAATATAAAAATACCATAATAATGTTATACACAGTCTTGTCAAAGGAAGTACTTTAAGACTTTTGGTGAGGTTAAGAAAATAGTTGTCTTAAATAAGAATTCATTAGATGTTCTCTATCAAAGGAAAAAAGAGGCAGCTATTTCTGGTAGAGAAAATAGCCTATGTGAAGGTAAGAAGAGAGGAAAGATTGGTAAATGGAAAGTGTTCTTAGAAGGTCAACGATGTTGGGATGCATGGAAATGGGAGAAAGTAGCTTTAAAAGTAGATAGAGGCAAGATCATAAAAGAAATTGCATAGGAAGTTGTGTAGTTCAGTGTTTAGGGTCATAGACTCAAGAGTCCAGTGCCTGGAATTGATTTAAACTTTAGTCATTTATGAGGTCCACCACTTAGGAAAACATATTTAATTCATCTTATCCTCAGTTTCCACAAGTGCATTGAGATGATTAGATTTTTTTCTCTTGTGGAGTTGTGCTGAGGAGTAAATCAGATTATGTATACTGATATTTAAATTTCAACTAAATACCAAAATCCCCAAAATGTTAAATTTAAAATTGATGTACTGAATTATCACATGCAGATGTTTGAAGGCAATTTCTGAACACCAACAATCCCATCTGAAACTATTTATGGACTGAGAGAGAAGAGTGAAGAGGAGAGTTTATGAATAATTTTCTTTGAAAAGAGTAGTTGCCAACCTGTGAGCATCTATTCCTATTAAAGTGAGGGAAAGAGAAACTATAGGTGAGAAGATCCCAGCTGGGCACTTCAGAATCACTCATAAAGTCACCACAGTAGAAACAATCAGCTTCTAGCTTCTTCCAGGTCCAGGGTACCATCTAGTCTTCCAGCCCAAGGTTGGCCTGTGCAGGCATATGGGAGAAGATCTGATGGTTAAGTGAGGTTCATCTTGGATGGAGACTTATATTCTAATACTAAATTGAGGCTGTGTTTTCAGTTTTTAGTGATCATAAAGCTATCTTACTTAAGAAAGAGCAGAGAATTCATATGCCTGCTAAAATTTACTTCCATGGATAGGGAAATATAATCTTCATGTAAAAATGTTATTGAAAAGTAGTTGGAGACAAAAACCAAGTTGCATTTTGATTATGTCACAGACTAACTTGTTGCAAATACTGGTTTTGCATTAAAACAACAAAAGCATGATTGGCACAAAGTGAGTGATAAATACCTGAGGTGTCGGCAGCTATGTCAAGCTTGGAAGTGTGTCCTGGATAATTTGTGAAGCCATTATATGGAAGTAAAAATGATCAGCTTCATGTAGCAGAAGATGGTTTTGAGATAAAGTTTGGATAAATGTATTGGGGAAGAGGAGGAAATTAGAGGCAGGAAGCCCTTTACGAAGCTATTTAATACCCTCCAAAGAAATGTTGATGCTTGTAATGAAGGCAAAGTAGTCAAAATGAGCAAAGTAAATTTGGTAGATATTTAGGAGGTAGAATATAGGGCCCAAGGACATACATTAAAATGAGGGAAATGGAAAATATAGAATGACTTTTCTGGTTCTCTGGCTTAGGCAATAAAAATTAAATGAAGATATATCAGATATTTTATTTGTAGTATGTTGAGTTTGGCCTCTTTTTGAGAGTTCCAGAAAACCATATGCAGTTAGAAATAATCATCCACATTTAGGAGGTAAGGCTATATTAGAAATACAAAATGGAAAATTTTCTTTATGTGGTAATAGCATACATGAGAACATATGAATAAATATAAGCAAGCGGAAAAGAAAGTCAATGATAGATCTACATAACATTAAATCTGAAAGTAACCTCAGAGATTATTTAGCAATTGGTTTTCAATGTTCTTTAGCCTCATTTAAATGAGATATCCATGTCTAAAACATAAAAGTGAAAAAAATGTGTGATTTGATTGGGGTATGATATGGATCCTTGCTGATACAGTTAACCCTTTTCCCTTTTGAAGACCCTATGCTATTCCTGCAGAACATTTAGAACTCCCAAGAACAATTAGAAAATCACTGGTTGTATATAATCTTCCAAATTACTATACATGAAACTCATGCTAGAAACATTTAGGTTATTTGCTTAATATTGCACAAAATCCAGGCACATTTGTGTATAATTATAGAATTTAGTAATGGCAGACTAAAATCTTCAGGATTAAATCTCTTTATCTTTTGGGGCCATATATGAGAGGGCTTTCATGTGACAGTCTCTGGGTCTTTTTACTCCTCACATAGGTCCCTGTTTCCAAAGAAACCTTCTGTATAGTCACATGGCCTTGAAACAATGCTTCCTACTTTAATCATCTCTGTTTCTTTATTTAATTGATAGGAATACATGCTTCTGATTCAAAAAAATGTATTGACTATATTATGAAAAGTTTTCCTCATACCGCTGTCTTCCAAAACCAACTAAATATGACGTTCTTAAGTATCTTACTTATTCCTAACTTTCCCCATTTTTGATATCTGTTCTCTCTAATCTAATTTCTATGCATCAGTTACAATGATCTTTTGAAAACAAAATACAGATTATATTATTATTCAGCTTAAAACCTTTTAATGAATTTCTATGGCAATTGGGGTAAAATGTAAATTTGTACCATGAATTATAAGGTTCTAAATGATGTATTTCTTGCCTACGTATTTGGCATTATTTCGCTCTATGAGTCCTTTCATTTACTTCTTCATTCTTAAACATATTAAGCATGCTGTTTTAATTTAGACCTTTGTATGGTTTTATGTTCTGCCTAGAAAGTTCTTTCCCCATATCTTCCCATGGCAGGCTCTTCATTCTTCAGAGCTCGGCTTAAATGTCAACTCCTCAAAGCAACCTTCTCTTCCATCTTCACTTCATTATAACTTAGTACACAATTTTGGGGAGAAATATTTGAGTTTCACTTTGTGTTCTGCAACTCGCTTGTGATGTAAAGTCAGGCACGTGACATTTTTAATCTTGACTAAGCTGAAAAAATATGGATAGCATTACTTTTTTTGTCTGGGTTGTTGTAAAATTAAGAGTTCAGTAAGGAAAAACTGTTATTTGCCTTCATTTTTGTTTTCTGTCTCTCCTTAGCTTAAAAGGAATTTGAGTTACATTTTCTGAGTTTAAAGATTAGGAAAACTAGGAATATGAGTATTTGAATGGAAAACTATGTCAAAGGATGACTAACATTTTTAGGTCATCAGCCATGTCCAGGACCTACCATTAATTAATTAATTAATCCATTCATTCTTCATTCATTAATGCTGAGTGTTCACTATATGTCAGGTACTGACCTTGTCTCTGGAAGAATAACAGTGGCATATAAAATATATAGAGGAAAAAATACATAATTATATTATAATATATGTTAGGAATACACTTATTTTACAGTAACGTTTTATGGGAAAAGGAAGGATGGGAGGGAGAGACGGTAAGTGAGAGAGATGGAGGGTGGGACGGCAGGATGGTTTTATATAGGTTCAATTTTAGTTGATTCTCAGAAGTCGAACATGTGATTAACAGGGAGAAGAAAAGTTATTTCAAACAGAAATCCAAGGATGTAACCTCAGCAAATTCTAACACTGACAAGAATGCAATAATAAGTTTTGGAAGTGAGTTTTAAGGAATAAGGGTCAATGGAGCATAAGCTTTCAAAGCTAAATAGTTACAAAATACTAAAGTAGTTATAAGCTTTGAATATAAAGAGGTGCCTGGTAAACCTTTGAACAATTATTGTGTTAGAAAAATGCATGCAGAATGTAGATTCTGAGTGCTGAAAAATAGGAGATGTTAAAAAATGAAAAACAGTTGAACTGCTGATTCAGTATGTTGGTGGTTAACAAAAGGAGAAATATTGAATGAAAATGTGTAGAAACTATGGTCATGAGAAGAAATTTATTAAGATGGAAGAATTTTCTAACTGTAAGAGGAAGGGCTGGCACACAGAAGACATCTGAAAATATCAGGAAGCAAGGCCTTGATGGAAGGACTCAGATACACATTTCTTCTGGAAAAAGATGAAGATTTTCGTCATAAATATTTTGAGACCTTGTAAGTTGAAAAACTGCTATCTATCTATCAATATCTATATCTGTATCTATAGATGATATTTCATTGAACCCCTCTTACCTCCTTTACTGTGGGTTTAGTCTGATTACATGCTAAAATGGTGAACTTTTCTGCTAGAGTAGAGTAAGCATTCACACATGATACCTACTCTCTTCTTTAGAACAGGTCTTATTATTACAGATATACTCACAATAAAGATCTAAGGAGCATGACTAATTCAGAGTGCCAGACTGTGAGGAAGAATAAATGTGAGTTAAAGGAAACCAGCCAGACCAAAGCACAGACCATAGCTATTCTAATTTCAAAAACAAGGGTCTGTAATGATCCTGTGGAGTTAGTGTCAGTATCAGTGATCACGGAAAATTAGTTCCTCACATTCTTTCAGGGACATGTTGGCTTCTTTACGTAAAATTCCTTGGGAAGACTCCAGAAGTCACAGTTGTTATATGTAAAATTTTGTCATTTCTTGTTACTTGATTAATTTCAGCTCTCTAAATTATATGCTATCCTATAAAATATTGCAATAATGATATCCTGAAAATGTAATATTCACTGAAAATCAGGCCATATATCTTTTTTTAATTCCTCAGAATGCTTCAGTTAGAAGGTATATTTTTATGAAAAAAAAAATCACCCAGTAAATAACATGTCAATGCTTAATGCTACATGGTAAAATGCTTTATAAATTTTAAAGTCTAGTCTTGTAGGAGATATTTATGAAGAGAGAGAAATTGTTAATATACATTGGCTATCACCAGTGCTTAAAAATATCCAAAAGATATTTTGAAATAGTTCGGTATCAAAAGAAATGTTCAAAAGACTGAATATCACATCATTGTAACAATATGGCTAGGCAGTAGAATCTTCCTGAAACCTCCAAATCCTACTACTGAAACATCTTTACGCCCAAGATGGTAAATATAAACTGAAAGAGTTGAGCAATATAGAATTAAATGAAAAAGAAGATTCAAAGAAAAATTGAATAAATCTTAAATTTGTTGTGCATAATCATGAACAAATCCACTTTCTCAATGTACTTTAGTTTTCTTCTATATGAATCAAGTCTACCCTAACGGTATATGAATTAGCTAAACAGTAGTAGATTATGTATTCTAAAGTATATTTAACCCTTGTCTGAATGTCATTGTTTAGGTCCCAAAAGGTCTGTACATAATTTTAAGGAAGTGGTGATGGCAGACATCTCCATTGTTTGTTCATGGCCTTTACTTGATTATAATGCACAAAATATTATCTCTTCATGCATAAGTCTCCTAAATTATGCAGGCAAAGTTTGTCTTATTTAAAAGGGAAGACAGCTGTTAAAAAAAAAAAAGAGCTTTCCAAGTATTTATGCATCAAAAATACATATTCATGATGGAAAATTACCCACCAAAAATGTGCTCTTTTCAAGGGGCGGCATTATAATTTTGAAAAAGTTACAACCTGTCTTTTATTGTGGTATTGTGTCCTTCCTGGAGGGACACAGCAGTACGTACAGTGGATATCCTTGAATTTTCACTCTGTTTAAATGTTTAAATACATTGAATGTAAGAACAAAATTTAAGGATGTAAATGACTGAAACATAAGGCAGATGCAGACTGCTCTCTAAGAACATTTATCAACATATTTAGTTGGCAATTCATTTCACATCCCATGTGTAGAGGCTCTTGTCTATTACACAGCATTTAGAATGAAGTTTATTTGAAGCATATCACCCTTTTGTAATAAGCAAAATTTCTTATACCCTATGAATTTTAAGGTCCTAGTTAGGCTAATAAATAATTTTAAAGAAAGAAAAATATTTTAAAAGCATTAGAATAAATAAGCCTGCTGTTCAACTGCATGTCTTGGGAATTCTCTTGGTTTGAATGTAAGGCAATCTGTGTGTATGACTGCAGGCATTTTAGTGAAGCTATGTGACTCAATTTTGAACTTTGGAGTACTTAGGTGCCAGTTGCAGAGAGTCACAAAACAACACCTGAATCCAGGAAGCTAAAGCCCTGGTTCCTTCCACTTCCTTTTGGAGCCTCAGCTTCCTTGTTCTGGAATAGGGAAATATAATACCTGTCTGTCCATAGAGCTTTGTATGTCTTAAACTACATAGCACATAATAAAGTTTTTGTTAAATTGTAAAACACTGATCAAACAGGAAAGTATATTATAATTCAAATTGCTGGTTTCCGTGTTATGGCCAACCAGTGGACTGGGAACTGTGCTAAGGCTATTATAACTTTAAATTGTGAGTAATCATTTAAGTTGATTTTACCAAGTGGTAAGATTTGAGGAGTAAACGAGTTTATATTATTTTCTTCTTGGCTAAATGGTGGAAAAATAGTTGTATAATAACGTTTAAGTTGCATGAAAATAATCCAAAATGATTATTAATATTCTTCTTCTTCTTTCTCACCATTTTTTTCTGAGAATTAATTTGCAAATTATAGCTCCCCATGCTTCATTATATTTTTGGAAAAATGCCCAAAAACATAAGTCCTGATACAAAGATGAGCACTATATGTATAAATAGTTCCTGAATATGTTAAGAAAACAGAGACAAACTTATCTCATTGATTTGCCTTTATATTTGCAGGATTAGAAAATTTATCAGAACGATAAATCTGGGATTACAATAATTTCTTTACAATGGCTTAAAAAAGTCTATACCAAGAAGTTGAATTAATAGCATTATTGAACTGAGTTGATCAAGTCCTATTTAATGCCTCTGAAAAGTTATATGTAATAATGTAATAAGGATTAGATTTTTTTTTTTTTTTTTGAGATCTCACTGTGTCTCCTGGGTTGCAACGCAGTAACATGCTATCTCAGCTCACTGCAGGCTTGATCTCCTAGACTCAAGCGATCTACCCACCTCAGCTTCCTTAGTAGTTGGGACTACAGGCATGTGCCACCATATCTGGCTAATTTTTGTAGTTTTTGTGAAGACAGGGTTTTGCCATGTTGCCCAGGCTCTTCTCAAGCTCCTGAGCTCAAGTGATACGCCCACCTCGGCCTCCCAGAGTTCTGTGATTACAGGCATGAGCTTCCATGCTCTGCCAGGATTAAATATTTTATTAATTAAATCAAAATTAATTTGGAATAAAATTTATTCCTTAAGATTATTAAAGTTATCTGAGGAAATTACAAAATGCAAAAATCCCTTTTCAGGCTGTCAAGGAACTCTTCAGAAAATTTGTGATTCAGACCCTCTGTTGTTGATTTTCTTCACACTATTGATTTAAATATCTAGTTTCTTTCACTTCTACTAATGTTAATACTTACTGTCCACCTGCTACAAAGAGTACCAGTTATTGTTTGGAAAATACCTTGAGTTCTTTAGGTAGAATTGTAAACAGTTGCAACTCATCATTACTACTTTTGCTGTATTATAGAAAATGAAACACAAATGAAACACAATGATCAGCATTCTGTGGAGAATTTCTTTTGTATCAACAGATGTAATGTGAACCCTTCTAACTCTTAATATTTCAGTAGCTACATTCTCTCTTTTTCAAACCTGGAAAAAGTATTTAGAAATATGAGTATGTCTTTTTAACTGCAACTCATTTATCATCTTACGTGGCCCTTTTATCCTGATACCACATCAACTCTTTGCAACTAGACAATAAGTCACATGTTGGAAAAGTAATGGGTCCTTAGAGGATAGTTACAAGTAAAAACAAAATTATACATATATAAAATAAAAAGGCAGGTGCTGGGAGGGTATGATATTAGTGCTACAGACACATATTAAGTTTAGTAAGAGCTGGGAGATAGCGAGTTAAAAAATAATTTTTAGAGGCTAAGAAGGGTAGTGGGAGAGGAGAATGAAGAGGAGTTGGTTAATGAGTATGAAAATATGATTAAATGGAAGGAATTAGTTATAGTATTCAACAGTAAAGTAGGGAAGCTATAGTTAACAATAATTAATTATATATTTCAAAGTATGAGAAGAATCAGAGGTGATAGATATACCAAATACCCTGATTTAATCCTTTAACATTGTATACATGTATCAAAATATCACATATACCACCAATATATGATCAACTATGATACATCCATAAGCAAAGATGATTTCTGGTGATGACAGGGCAGAGTGGTAGGAGGAGGATTTTAGCAACAAACCTGACAGCCTAGAGGATCTTTTTTCAAAGAAAGGGAAGGCAAAAAGTTAGAAATCTAAGCTTTGGTTGTGCAAAGTATGTAAGTTGAAAAACAAATAATTCCACTAAAGTACATTGGAAAATAAAATCGCTCTTTCCGCCATCTTTCCGTGCCGCCACAATGGTGAGCATGAACGTCTTGGCTGATGCTCTCAAGAGCATCAACAATGCCGAAAAGAGAGGCAGACGCCAGGTACTTATTACGCCGTGCTCCAAAGTCATCGTCCGCTTTCTCACTGTGATGATGAAGCATGGTTACATTGGCGAATTTGAAATCACTGATGATCACAGAGCTGGGAAAATAGTTGTGAACCTCACAGGCAGGCTAAACAAGTGTGGTGTGATCAGCCCCAGATTTGATGTGCAACTCAAAGATCTAGAAAAATGGCAGAATAATCTGCTTCCGTCCCGCCAGTTTGGTTTCATTGTATTGATAACCTCAGCTGGCATCATGGACCATGAAGAAGCAAGACGAAAACACACAGGAGGGAAAATACTGGGATTCTTTTTCTAGGGATGTAATGCATATATTTACAAATAAAATGCCTCATGGACTCTGGTGCTTCTAAAAAAAAAAAAAGGAAAAAGAAAATAAAATCAAAATTCACAAATAAAATAGACCTCCTGTTTAAATCATTTAAATAGTCACAATAGTTAAAATTGACTTTTTTTTCTCTGAATTAATATGGCAATAATACATTGAATAATATTAAATGAAGATTTTTTAAACATGAATTTCTTTTATTTAAAGAGAGATACAAATAAAAGCTGGTACACATTTTCAATGAACAGCTAAGGTATATTCTTTTTACCAAAAAGCTACAGAAGGAAACTCACTCCCTTAATATAAACATGAAGCTGCCTATAAACATGAGGCATGTCATACCAGAAACTCAGAATCTTCCCATGTGTATAATGCTTCTGTGATTAATTATTCATAAAATTTGAATTATATCATCCCCAAATACAGAGTTTAATGTAACATCAACACAACTGAAGAAACAGGTTTTAAATATAGAATCTTACCTACAACTGCATAATGGGTCTGTAGAAGCACTAAGACTAAAAGTCAAGTCTACTTAGACCCTTGTAACTTACCAAGGTGACTTTCTTCATTTCATTTACATCAGCTAATACATTTATTTCTTTCTCTGTTAACTTCCCATACATCAGCTAACGTATGATGTATATACGTTTCCCTTAGCTATATAATGAAAGTGAATTGTTTTGTCTAATAATTATGTCTTTCTCTAATGATTCACTGACCAACATATTTGAGAAGAAATGAGGAATAGTTAGAAATGTATTTTCCCTTATTTATAATTAGATACATTTGTATTCTCAAGTCAGAACACTTCAAATGGATAATCAGAGGTTAATTACATCAACTTACATTTAGCAAATGTAACAGTTGATTAAACAGATGTTTAGATGTTTTTTAATCTGGCAGAAATGCCTCATCTAAACAAAATATTTTCTAGCTCCATTTTCAAAGGATTTATTGGGCAAAAACTTCAATTAAAAGTTCTTTGAATTTAAATTACATTACATTTTATAACATAAGCACTATTTTTGAATTTTCACAGTTACTAAAATAAACAAAAATGTAAAAGGCAATTCACCGTCTTCTAAATATCAAATCTTTCACCACTTACTGCAGCCCTTTACCTAGTATTAGCAACTTCCAAGGAGGTTGTTCTGATGTAGATCTTGTTTATTCATGAGAGAGCAGAGGAACTACAAAATTGAAATTTGTAAAACTGTCTTGGATACTGATAAAATATAGAATGTACTGGTATATATGAACAAGAGCATATTTTGAATTTGAGGAATAATTGACTCAAATTGACATTTTTCCTATTCATCCACTCATCTTCATACTTCATTCTACACTGGCAACAACCTTATCAGATTTTTTTCAATGGTTCCAATTATGTCGTTGGTAATTTTGAAACTAGGATCTACTTATCTTTGATACTAAAATGCAAGTATATTTATATAAGGTACACAAAGCGGTGTGCTTGGTATCTGAAGATCTGAATTGAAGTCCTGTATTTATCATTTATTAGCTGATACTAGCAAGTAACTTAGGGTCCATTAGCCTTAGCTATTTTTTTAATCATCACATAAGAAGACATAAGAATATTTAACTTACAAAATTGCTCAAAGGTTAAACGAGTCTTTTAACATATACTACAAATGGATATCTATTTGCTTTGTGTTTCTGTACCCCTACAAAGCATTGAAATGGCATGATAGATATTAAATGTGAATAAAGCCAAATACACCATAGTTCTTTGTTTTATTTTTGAAAATCAGACCTTTGTTTTTCAACTGAACAATTTACCAATTAAGTTATTTTCTAAAGGCTTTACTGTATGTATAGTTATGCAGCTACTGAAATCAATATATTAATGATTATTAATAAATATTTGGAAAACTTAAATCTATTTGATTAATGTCAGACTTCTAGTTTTACAAGGTAGAATGATTATTATTTAATATCTGGACCATTCAAAGTTAAATGGTTAAGAGATAGTGCTTTTTAAATTATATACTTAATCAGTGTCTGATATGTAAATGCTGAAAAAATCGATGAATGACTCCTGTATTGATTTAGAATTCTGAGGGTACTATAAACTAGATTAGTCCTTGGGCCTTCAATAGGGAATAATAGATTTTACCATATTAAGACTTATCTGTCTCTTATTCTTGATTCAAAACATTCTATGTATTGGAGTATCTAATTTATTTTTATAAGCATATCTTTATAAGCACAGATAATTACAAAAAAGGAGGATATTTACTGCTTTGTAATTTTTTTCCCCATAGGAGATCTTAAGTTGTGAAGTACATGAAATAATTTTGGAATATTGTCTCAAACATCCTTACTTTTAGGCATCTCATTCGCAAGTGTTAAATCTACTTTAAGGCCTGAATTGCCAAGGATCACATAAATTGGGTAGCTGCCAAATTTCCATTTCAGTTTATGCTGTGTAGACAGAATATGTATCCATATGACCTGCATGAATCAGCTATTCAGCTGTCTCAGAAGCTATTTCAGCTATTGCCTATTGCCAAGTAGGTAAGAAAAGATATTCATTAACATTAAAGTTGGAGTATTTTTTGGATACCACACTGGTTAAATCTTTTTTTGACTTTTCCCACTCCCGTATATAACAAAACAGATGTTTGCTTCTTAAAATTTGGAAAAATAACTTTTTGAAGTTGTTTACGGTTATGAATTTTAAAAAATTATTATCACTTAGTTCTAAACTTAAGACTATTCTTAATTGTACACAAATGTACTTCTAAGAAGCTTCAGACCAAACTGTAAGAATTATTCACACTGAAATTGTAGAAATTATCACTCTGAAAAAGAAAGTCTTCAAATGAAGAACTGAGTTTGCTAAATATTGATATCACTAACTCAGTTTGCCTTCCTGAAATTAACATGTAATATATGATATTATCTTATAGCTTCTAAGCTATTGTGAAGAGGTTATAAAATGTTTTTATTAATCAAACATATATTGAGCATTTAGAAATCTTAGTTTAACATACAGCCTTTTAAATATTATTGTTCAATGGGATGGAAAATATTAAAATAGTTTTTAAAAGCACTGTAAAATAAACATTGAAGTCTTATTTCAAAAGAGTGCATTGAAAGTATTTAACTTAATCAATGTTCATGTAAATCTATATTTATTTTAATCTTAAACTACCTGTGTAATTTTTAAGTATTGTTAGAAAGAGCTTTTCTTCTTCACCTCTCAACTTCATAAAAAATTATGAGTATTCATATTTCTGTCATATTGTTGAAAAATTATCTTTCATTTTAATTGAATTTAATTTTCTAATAGAGTTAATACATTACAATACTATCTACTTCATTTGTAATAAATATTCAATGTCAAAAATGAGAACTATTGACCTACAAATGCCATCTAGCTACACATTCAGATTTTATTTTTATTATATTTTAGTGTTTATTTTATAGTTTTAAAGGTTATATTAAACCTTAAGGTGCTACTTGTTAATGTAATTAAAACAACTTTATTTAGATTGTACATGAAATTGCTTATTCAATCTATTACTGGGCATATAAAATTAATTTGAGTGTACTTTGACAGTTATAAAAAGATTTAAAATTGTAGAGCATTGTTTCTATGATTAAATATATATTGCCTAAGTTTTGATCTTGCCACCAGATGGCAGGAAAAATCAGAGTCAAATAGTTTCTATTAAACAACATGAACAAGGGTTTTTGGTTATTTTTTTCTTTTCATTTTGGGTGTTCTTCTATCAATATTTTGTATAAAGTCCAAGACATTATTTGTATACATGAATGCACAATATCTCACTGATAAATGTTTTCTATTATTTTCACTATAATGGTGCTATCATTTAATATATTCATGCTATTGTTGTCATCATGAATTTATAATTAAATTTAAAGTTACTGTTTTAGTAACATTCAAATTACTATAATGATTGGTACTATGAATCCTCAGACTTTCCAGGGTCTGACTACTGGTTACTCAGCTCCTCTGTACACAGGTGGAAAGAAAGTGCATGGAAAAGGTAACTAAGCTGTCACCTTAATGCTAGTCACTCTTAAGGACTTATCTGTGTCTGATGTATGTCTTACTAAAAATGGCAGAAGAGAGGAAATATTTTCCAAATTGTAGCAAGATTCCACAGTTCTTTTATATATATATTTTTTACTTTTTAAAGAGTTCAGATGTCTTAACACTTTGAATATATGCAAGCTACAAGACTGAGACAAATATTTTGAAAAAATTAAATCCCAATGTACTTTAAATAATTGTAGCACATGTATTGTGGATACATTTTTATTGCTCTGTTCAGAATAAGTGCTTTAGCTCGTCTACTTCATTTTTTAATGAAGTAGTATTATTTTAATTGCCATAATACATCACTGTAATATCAACAAAGTTAGGTAATATTTTCCTCCTTTTCTAGAAAAAAAAAAGTGTAGCTAGAATTAAATCATTGAATCAAGTCAGGTTTCATTTATTGAAGTGATCTTTGAACAACAGCTGTCCTTGGCATATTAGCAAAAACAATTTTCCACAAGTTTTTTGGGAAGAAACGCAGAGAGCTATTCTTGATAAGTTACAGAGTACTTATTACTGAGATAATGTAAATGATAGAAGAATATTGAATACAGACAATGTAGACTTTAGGTAGAGACAGGGAGTGTGTCTTTCCGGTGACTCCATTATATGCCATTTCTTGACATTATGCAGAAGAAAGTAACATTTCACTATGTGAATTAGGGTGCATTCTCACTAACACTCAGCTGAAACAAAGTCTCATGAACCATAATATTCCTTGAAACCAGATTCAGAGGATCTGTCTTTCCATGTTTCTCACTGTTTAGTTTGCTTAGCAGCAGGTATTCAATGTGTATAAGAATACAACTATTTTTTTTTTCTCTCCAGATTCCTTTATGTTTGATAAAGTTGAGATAAAACACTGGAAGTTTATGGATTTGGTTAACCTAGAAAATTCTAAAGCTATTACTAGTAAAAATTACCTGCTACAAATCTATAAGATGTTACCATGCAAACTTCCAGTTTTAACAAGAAAGGGAAAGATCTTGACAGTTTACAAAGATTTACTTCCAAAAAAAAGGCCCTTGTTTGCTTGCACAAATCGTCAGACAGAGTGACAAGTGACCCAGTGCATCAAGTTCAGACAAGTTGCAAAACAAAAAGAAAAATGACACTTCTGGTCAATGACAGAAGAACTTTGCATCCATCATAGGCTTGCTAGAAGGAAAGCAGCTAGGTGAATTGTTGCTGCTGTCTGCAGTCTTTCATCAGTAGCACCCTATGGAGGTGTGCCTGTGGCAAAATACATAGTTGTCCCGTGAGTGTCCAACTACATATTCTGTCTTTTAAAGACTTTTAAAAGTAATTCTTTATAAATAGTAATATAACAGTATTGAAATTTTATGCTGAGAGCTGATAAAGGAACCCGTAGGTGTGGAAAAGAAGCGTACACCATATTTGTATTATCGATCATGCCACCACATAAATAATGAAAGTGCTCTCAAGTGTCCATATCATACTCACAAAGTGCTACTTATCTGTTTTGCTGGCAATGTCAACTGTTAAACAATAGGATTCATTCTACACTAACGTGCTCATGGCCTTGCTGTTGTTCATAAAGCAAGCCTTATGGCACATCACTTATCCAAAATAACATCTAAGTAGGTTCAAATTTAAATTCAATTACTTTTGTATTGGCTATTTAAAAAATATTTTCTTAAAATAGTAACTTTGACTCTATTTATTATGTGATAATTCTGTGTTGCCAAATACTAAACTTTAAAGCCTTAAAAAGTGAAGGGACAAACGTGTGGTCCTTACTTGAATGTTTTTATTCAGGCTCTTCTCAGGTATGTAAAAAAACAAATGTTAAAGATAAATAAGTAGCAAGTAAAAATAGAAATATATTTTTTAAAATACATTTGAAAAATGACCAATTAAATAAACACCATTAAATTCACTTATAAACAGTAGGAGAATAGAGATTGTAAATTTAACACATGTAATTGTTCCTTTCTATGTGGAAAATATAATGATACTAAAAAAAGATTATATAGACTACAGAGTTAGAACAAAACTGGATTTTAACTTCATCAAACTAACTTAGAAGAATTTAGAGGGATAACACACCTTTAAAATTGAAACTATGTTCCTATTTGCAATAAAGTGTCCAATGAAACATGAACTAAACATAAAACTGAGTCATTGATGATTTTCCAACAGAAGTTCTGCCAAGGCATATTTTCTGTGATAAATTTCCTGTAACATTTCAAACCGTGACAATTTGTAAAGTAGTGCTGGATTTCAAAGATTGTAGAGGCTTTATAAACAAGAGAGCTTAGTTCCTTCCCCACCAAATATTCATGCATCTATGAGGCAAATCTCTATCTATTGTCATACTCTATAAAAGTCATTACTATCACAGGTAAGAGTAATCCAAATCTCAGGTTAACCATTTAGTTTTGCTTTTCAACCATATTTTAGGGCCATAAACATCTGTAATCAATTTAAGAGTTGTGATAGCTGGGCAAAATTTGTTACAGAGTGATTCAAAATTGACAACAGCATCTTTTCTCTTGACTACCCGTGGAAATGACTTTAAATATGACCCCAGGGGGAAAAATTATCTACATAGTGTTAGAAGAAATGTTATGTGTACACATATTTTTTTTCTTAAAAAATAGTGCTGGGAAAACTGGATATCCGTATGAAAAAGAATAAAATAGAACATTTATCTAATATCACACACAAAGTACAATTCAAAAGGACTAAAGACTTAAATCTAAGAAATGAAACTCTAAAACCCCTAGAAGAAAACATAAGAGAAAGCTTTATAACATGGGTATGGGCAGTCATTTCTTGGCTACGACACTAAAAGCACAAGCAACAAAAGTAAACACAGATTTGGAATTATATCAAATTAAAAAGCTTCCACAAAGCAAGGCAAACAATTAACAGAGTGAAAGGCAACAATACAGAAAAGGAGACAATACCTGCAGACTATATATTTGGGAAGGGATTAGTATCCAAAACATAGAAGAAACTCTAACAACTCAGTAGCAGAACACAATTTAATTTTAAAAAATGACAGAGGAATTGAATAGATATTCCTATAGAGATGACAAACAAATAGTCTAAATAGTTCATGAAAAGATGTTCAATATCACTAATCATTGGGGAAATGCAGATCAAAATCACAATGACATATTTTACACCTGTTAGAATGTTGCAAAACTTTAGATCTAGTACAATGAGACAGAACCCTCCCACAATTCAGACAAAGCAAATTTATTACTTGCAAATAGGCATCAAGATTAAATAAATTCCACAATCAATGGCAAGCCCCACAGTTCAGGAAAGCTTTCCAGAATGGATGGAATCTTGTCTACATGTGCCACACATTGCATCATAAATGAGTGCTCCTCAAAGCACTAAGCTCTAGGTTCTATACTTTGAACACATTCAGGTCACCGAGGTCAAGAGGTGCAGAGTGTCCTGTCTGGGAGGAATAAGGACACAGCCCAGGTTCTTCCAGAAAGCCCCTCCTTATCTCAGAATATTGCATTCTTGGTATATTATGCCCCAGAATCATACACAAGAGTGGAAGAGCTTGGTTATCCAAGACCATCTGAGACCTATCCTCCTGCAGATGTCTGTTATCAAAAGACAGAGAGCGATGAAATGGTGGAGAGAATGTAGAGGAATTGTACCCTTGTACACAGTTGGTGGGAATGTGTGAGGTGCTGCTATGTAAGTATGGAGTTTTCTCAAAAAATTAAATATAAAACTACCTTATGACCCTGCAGTCCAACTTTTGGATATTCATCCAAAAGAATTGAAGTCAGAATCTGGAAGAGATATTCACACTTCCATGTTCATTGCAACACTATTCATAATAGACAAGATGTGAAAACAACTCAAATGTACATGAATGGATAAAGAAATGTTGTAACAGATACAATGAAATATTATTTAGCTTCTAAAAAGAAGAAAATCCTGCCATTTCAACAACATGGATGGACTTTGAGGACATATGCTTAGTGAAATAATTTTGCCACAAAACGACAAATACTGCATGGTTCCACTTAACATGAGATATCTAAAATAGGCGAACTAATGGAAGCGGACAGTGGAATGATGATTGCCAGAGGATGTGAGGAGGGGGAAATGGGGAGTTGCTATTTAACGAAAAAGTTTGGGTTAGGTAGATATTTCCTCCCTCATTGTATGAGACAATTTACTGGCATGGCCATCTAGATCCGAGGTTTTCTGTGTAGGAATGATTTTTATAACAAATTCAATTAGTTTAATTGAATAACAATGTTCACTATATCCTCTTATTAATCTTTTTATATTTTTATGATCTGTAGTGGTGTCCCTTTCAGTCCTGTGTTTGCAATTTGTGTTTTCTCTTTGTTTTTCTTTTTCTTGGTTAGTCTAATAAGAGGTTTAACAATCTGTTGATTTTTCTCTATGGTTTGTCTGTTTTCCTTTTGTTGATTTTTACTTAGTTTGTATGTAATGTTCTCTTTTTTATAGTATCCTAAAGATGACTGCTTAGATAACTCAAACTTTTTCTTTATTTACATATATATTTCATTCAAAGCCCTGCATTAGCTATAATTCACATATTTTGATATATCCATGTCTTAACTTTCTGGGTTAGAAATTTGGAAAGCGCTTGTCTGGGCAGTTCTGGATCAGAGCTATCATGTAGTTGCTGCTGTTTCATGTGGTAGCTAGTCCAGTAGTAGTTACTACTGGAGTATTACAGTAGCTGGAGATGCCCAAGCATATCTTTCCTTCTACTTTCAGAGCCTCATACAGTGTGATCCCACCACATGAGTTTGTTTTGAATTCCTCATAGCTTTGCATCAAGATATTCAGTCTGCTTATATGATGGTTCAAGACTCCAAAGGCAAGTGTCTCAAGACTAGTATGTAGAAGCCATGTCAAGATATGTCACTTGTAATAACCTAGCCTTCGAATGTTACTTCAGCTATAGTCACAATCTGCTATGATTCAGAGAGTGAGAAAATAGGCTTCACTCTTTGATGATGGAAGAAGTTGAAAAGCAGTTACATTTTAAGAAGAGAATGCCAGATGGAGATATTACTGTACCTATGTTTGAAAAATACAACCTGCTACAATCATCTTTGACCCATGATTGTGTATTGCTTTTCCCCCCACTTTTGTATTGTGGTAAAATAACATATAACATCAGATTTACTCTATGTGAAAGTATATTTCCTGAGTCTTTATTTTATCCTGTTTGTTTACATATATTTACATCAGAACTGAATTGTTTTGGTTATTGTAGTTTTGTACTACATTTTGTAATCAGGATATGTGATGCCCCCAGATTTGCTATTCTTCTTTAAGATTGCTTTGGCTGTTGGAGTTTTTTGTGGTTTCATGCAGGTTTTAGATTTTGTTTTCTTTTCTATAAAAATGGAATTTTAAAAGAAATTGCATGGAATTTGTAGATCACTTTGTGTAGTACTGACACATTAACACTATTAAGCGTTCAAATCATGAAAATGGAATGTTTTCCATTTATTTACATTTTCATATTCATTTTAGAAATGTTTTGTAGTTTTCCTTTTATAATTCTTTCACCTCTTTGTTAAATTCCTAAGATGTTAATTTTGTTTTTTATGCTATTGTACATGAAATTGCTTCCTTCATCTCCTTTTCAGATTAGTCACTGTTACTTTATATAGAAATACAACTAATTTTAATGTGATGTCTTTGTATCCTGCTACATTAATGATTTCATTTATTAGTTCCAATAATTTGTGTGAAATTTTTAGCATTTTCCACATATATCAGCTGCAAACAGAGATGATTTTAACTTCTTCCATTTCAACTTGGATTTTCTTTCTTTCTTCTAGCTCAATTGCTCTTACTACAACTTCTAATACTATGTGAAATAGAAATAGTTTCACGGGATAATTGGGGTGTCACTTCGCCAACCAGAAACCTCTGTGGCTCGTGGTGCCTTCGCCTGAGTTTTGCTCATACCTGCTGGGCTCGTTCCTCCCACTCGACCTGGCAGGCTGCGTTGGGCTCACACTACTGGCCGGATCCCACACCTGCCAAGGGCGAGCCAGGCAGGGAGCAGCGAGGGGTCTGGGGGCAAATGAGTGTGGGGCCCAGTACACCACAGCCAGGCACAACAGGGGCAGCAGCAGGGTGGGCAGCAACAGGTGCCAGTTCCGTGTGAAGCTGTGGCTGGACCTGATGCACCACATACGGATTCTGCCGTGGGCACCTGTGTCTGGACTACAGGAATGTGGTGGCACCCGTAAACTTGGAGATGGCAGGAGGTGCTGCAGAGCCCCCAAAAGGGTATCCCTAGGTCTGGGCTCCCTGAGGGGCTACAGCACTTCTGCCCTCATCGTCCGCAACATGGCGAGCTGGCGTTGGAGGAGACGTTTCTGCCCTGTTTGTGTTACAGCTCCTTCAATCCCATGTCCAGGAAGAATGAGGTATGCGGACAATTGGAGGGTGAGCAAGGTGGAGAGAAGATTCACTGAGCACAGAACAGCTCTTAGGAGACCCGAAGTGGGTAGTTCCTTTCCGCAGGCAGGTTGTCTCAACGAGTCTGGGAAACCGAAAGCGGACAGCTCCTAACCGAAGCTGGGAGTTCTGGCGTCTGAGTCTGGCTGAGCTTCGGCGCTTTTATGAGCTCAGAAAGGAGGAAGTGCGTGCTGATTGGCCCAAGGGCGGCCACGGGCAGCCAGGAAAAAGCACAAGTTCTCGCTCTGCGCGGGAGGACGCCAGCAGGATCTGACAGTCTGGGCCCTGGGCTTCAGGCCATCCCTCCTGGCTTGACGGTAGGGCTTCCCTGGGACCGGTCTCTCCGCCCAAGGGACTATCTGCTTCCTGTTACCACCAGTCAGGCTTTCCACAGTGCTTGGGCTGTTTGTGCCAAGGGGTGCCTGCAGGCCCACGCCAAGCCACCCTCAGCCTCCCATTGGCACCCCTCCCATACTCGTCAGCACTCAAAGACCAGAGGGCGCCGAGGCGGCAGGAGGCTGGCAGGTCAGCATTTTCCCACTTGCGTGCACACTTGGGCAGGTCGTGACAGTTGGACAGTTGCTGAGCTCGGCTTCAACTTTGCTCTGAAATTGGAACAGGCACGGGGAGCCAAGAGACGCCAGGCAGTGGGAACAAGCACTTCCGAGCCAGCAGAGGGAGGGGCTTTCCCGGGACCTCAGAGTGCGGGATGCCTGGGTCCGCAGGTGTGGCTGCACCAGGAGTGCGAGACTGCTGCCCCACCAAATTGGAACCGGCTGGGGCTTCCATCCTGTTCCTGACTCCGGCCAGCACCACCGAGCCGATAACCCCGCTGTGCCTCCCGCACTGCAACTGGCATCCTTGCAGCAGCTGCTCCAAATGGGCCACAGCTACCATCAGTAGTGCAAACAGGTATTTTAGCCTTTTTCCTGATACTGGAAGAAAAGCTTTTAGTCTTTCACCACTGTGTTTTCGTATATGACCTCTATGTTGAGGTTATTTCCTTCTATTCCTAGCTTGTTGAATGTTTTTTTGTTTTTTTTTTTTTTTTTTTTTATATCATGAAAGCATGTTAGATTTTGTCAAATGCTTTTTATTCCTCTTAAGATGACAATTTTTCTTTTGTGTGTCTGTGTTACAAGATTAATTTTTCTTCTGTTGAACCATTTGTGCATTCCCAGAATAAATTCCACTGAGTTTTGGTGTATAATCCTTTTAATATGTTGCCAAATTCAGTTTGCTAGTATTTTGTTGAGAACGTTTGCATCAATAGACATCAGGGACATTAGTTTTTGGTTTTCATGTAGTGTCTCTGGCTGGCTTTGGTAGCAAGATAATACTGGCCTCATAGAATGTTGGGGAGTGTTCCCTTCTATTTAATTTTTTGGAAAATTTGAGAAAGATTTGTTTTAGTTCTTTAAATATTTGGTAGAATTCGTTGGTGAAGATATCAGAGCTGATGCTTTTCTTTATCAAGAGATGTTTGAATATTGATTTAATCTCTATTTTAGTTATTGTTGTATTCAAATTTCAATTTCAAGATTGGTAGATTTTTGTTTCTAGCAGTATGTGCATTTCTTCTAAGTTATTCAGTTTATCAGCATATAGTTGCTCATAGTGACCTCTTCTAGTCAATTTTATTTCTGTAGAATTGCTAATAACGTACCACTCTCCTTTCTGATTTTACGAATTTGAGTCTTCTCTCATTATTTCATAGTACATATAGTTAACAGTGTCTATTTTGTTGATATTTTTATTTTTTAATGTATTTATTTTACCTTAGGTGCATACTATATCTGGCATTTCTCCCCATGTTATCCCTCCCCACACCCTGCCTCACTCCCACCCCTCTTCTACACCGCCTTCACCCCCCCTCCCCTACCCTTTCCAACTGCCCCCAGCGTGGGATGCTCCTCTCCCTGAGTCCACGTGTTCTCATTGTTCAGTACCCACCTATGAGTGAGAACATTCGCTGTTTGGCTTTCTGTTCTTGTGTCAGTTTGCTGAGAATGATGGTTTCCAGACATATTGAAGTCCCTACAAAGGACACGAACTTTTCGTTTTTTTATGGCTGTGTAGTATTCCATGGTATATGTGTAGCACATTTTCTTTGCCCAGTCTATCATTTATGGGCATTTGGGTTGGTTCCAGGTCTTTGCTGTTGTACGCAGGGCTGCAATGAACATACGTGTGCATGTGTCTTTATAGTAGAACGATTTATAGTTGTTTGGGTATATACCCAGTAATGGGATTGCTGGGTCAAATGGAATTTCTATTTCTAGATCCTTGATAAATTGCCACACAGTCTTCCACAATGGTTGAACTAATTTACACTCCCACCAACTGTGTAAGAGTGTTCCTATTTCTCCACATCCTCTCCAGCATCTGTTGTCTCCAGATTTTTAAATGATTGCCATTCTAACTGTCCTGAAATGGTATCTCAATGTGGTTTTGATTTGCATTTCTCTAATGACCAGTGATGATGAGCATTTTTTCGCATGTTTGTTGGCCTCATATATGTCTTCTCTTGAAAAGTGTTCATATCCTTCGCCCTCTTTTGAATGGGGTTGTTTTTTTCTTGTATATCTGTTTTAGTTCTTTGTAGATTCCGGATATTAGATTTTGAAAGAACCAATTTTTGGTTTTGTTGCTTGTCTTCATTCATTTTTTTTCTCTACTTTGTTTTTATCTGCTCTAGTTTTTATTATTTCCTTCCTTTTGCTGTTTTTCCTAGTTCTACAAGTTGTGAAGTTAGGTGTTGCTTTAACATCTTTCTCTATTTTTATGGTAAGCATTTATAACTATAAATTTTCTCTTTATCACTGTTACCACTCTGCACCATGAGTGTCAGTGTATAGTGTTTTTGGTTTCATTAATCTCTACATATTTTCCAATTTCCTTTATGATTTCTTCTTTATCCCTTGGTTAATAGTGTGTTAATTTCCATGAGTTTGTGCATTTTCAAGTTTTCCTTCCATTATTGATCTCTAATATCCCATTGTGGTCAGAGAAGATATATGGGACTTCAAAATGTTCTTGGAAAATGCTTATTATTAAAAAATTACATGTGGTTTCAGAATTTATTTGCATCAGAAAAAATTATACTAAATTGGTTATAACATGTCAGAAAACAGGATCTAGTTTGAGGCACTCAGAAGAAATCAGTTTCAAAAGAGCTTCTGTCAGAGCAGAGTAACATGAATTCTGCTGAGATTTAAGCAAGAACAAACATCTAATTTGTGGATAAGCTTGAGTGGAAGAAAGTTGAAATCACTGATGCTTTATGAAAAGTTGACAAACAGTGCCCCAAAGAAACGTGCAGTTTACAAATAAGTAAATCATTTTGAGCATGCACAAGACTATGTTGAAGATGAAGCCTACAGCAATGGCTCTTCTGTTTTAATGTGTGAGGAAAAAAATAATTTTGTCTGTGCCCTAATTGAAGAAGACCAATGATTAACAGCAGAAATAATGATGAACACCAAAGACTTCTCACTTGGTTTTGACTGAAAAATTAAATTTGAGCAAACTTTTCACTCAATGGGTGTCACAATTTTTGCACCTAGATAAGCTGCAGAGTAAAGAAGAGCTTTGAATAAAAATTTTGAATAAGTGGGATTATTTTGTACTATTTCTTCAAATAATTTTAACAGGAGATAAAACATATCTTTACCAGTATGATTCTGAAGACAAAACACAATCAGGCCAGGTGTGGTGGCTCATGCCTGTAATTCTAGCACTTTGGGAGGCCAAGGTGGGTAGATCACTTGAGGTCAGGAGTTCGAGACCAGACTGGCCAACATGGTGAAACCCTGTCTCTACTAAAATACAAAAATTAGCCAGGAGTGGTGGCAGATACCTTTAATCCCAGCTAGTCAGGAGTTTGAGGCAGGAGGATTGCTTGAACCCGGAATGCAGAGGTTTCAGTGAGCCAAGACCATGCCACTGCATTCCAGCCTCGGCAACAGAGCAAAACTCTGTCTCAAAAAAAAAAAAAAAAAAAAAAAAAAAAAAAAAAAAAAAGACAAAGCATAATCAAAATGGCTACCAAGAGTAAATGTCCACTCAAAGTAAAAGTAGACTGGTTAAGAGCAAAGATCATGGCAAGAGTTTTTTAGAATGCGCAAAGAATTTTGCTTGTTGACTTTCTGGAAAGCCAAAGAATGTCTGTAACATCTGCTTATTATGAGAGTGTTTTGAGAAAGTTAACCAAGTTTTTTAGCAGAAAAACAGCCAGGAAATTTTCACTTAAGAGTCTGACTTCACTCTGACAATGTTCCTGCTCATTCCTCTCAACAAACAAGAGGAATTTTGTGAGAGTTTCAATGGGAAATCATGGGGTAGTCACTTTACAGTCCTGATTTGCTCCTTCTGATATTTTTTGTTTCCTAGTCTCAAAAATTCTGTAAAGGGCATTAATCTTCTTTTAATAATGTTAAAAAAATAAAGTCGATTTAACCATTCACATAGATTCACAGGACCTTCAGTTTTTTAGGGATGGACAAAATGGCTAATATCTACATTCAAAAGTGTCTTGACCTTGTTGGAACTTATTTGAGAAATAAAGTTTATATTTTTAATTTGTATCTTTTAATTCCATTTTATGAACATTTTGAGGTTCCCTTGTACTTTGTGTGATCTAGCTTTTAAAATGTTCTGAGGCGTAGTTTGTTGCCTAATGTAAGATATAGCCTGAAGTACTTCAATGTGTACGTAAGAAGAATGTATCTGCTGCTATTGTTGGACAGAATGTTCTAAATGAGTCTTTTATATCTGATTCATTTATTGCGTTGTTTAAATCTTCTATTTGCCTATTTCTCTCTGATTGCTCCGTTCATTGTTGGTAGGGGTGTATTGAAGTCTCCAAAAATTACCATAGAATTATCTATTTTGCCCTTCAATTTTGTCAGTTTTGCTTCATCTATTTTAATGGCTTCCTATTGAATGTATAGATGTTTATAATTTTTATAGCTCTTTCATTTAAGATTTTGTTAACATAATATTCTTTATTATGTCTTGTGACCGATATTATTAAATCCAGCTCCTGCTGTCTTTTTATTAGTACTTTCAAGGAATATCTTTTTATAGTCTCTCTCCTCAACCTATTTTCATCTTTAAATATAAAACCGTGTCTCTTGTAGACAATATGTGGTTGGCTCATGTTTATTTGCTTGTTTAATCCATTTTGCTAATCTTTTAATTTTGATTGGAGAGTTGAGTCCATTTAAATTGAAAGTAATTATCGATTAGGAGGGATTTCTGCTATTTTACTATTTGTTTTTTATGATATAGCTTTTTGTGTTCCTCACTTCCGACATTTTCTTTGGTGTTTAGTTGATTTTTTGTAGTAAAAAATTTAAATTTTTTACTCATTGCTTATTGTGTTTATTCTTCATCTATTTTCTTTCTTGTTATAATAGGAATTATCTTTAAAAATTATAGCATTCTAATTTGAATTTATACCAGCATAATGTCAATAAAATACAAACTCTCTGCTCACTTAGGAAGCTTGTCCCCATCCCATTTAGTTTTGGTTGTTAAAAATTAACACCTTTATACATTGCATGATTGAAAACTTAAACTAATAATTTGATAATACGCTAGTCTCTTAGGTAGAAAACTAAATGCAGATTTATAAATGAAAGTTACAATGCTATTAGCTTTTAGGCAAATACATACTTTTGTAATTTGTCATCTACAAGTTGTTGAAAACAAAAAGTGGAGTTACATGCCATAATTACAATACTAGATTTTATAATTGCCCATGTGTTTACCTTTACTGAGATCTCTATTTCTTTGTATGTCTTTGAGTTACTATCTAGTGTTTTTTTCATTTCAGCCTGTAGGACTCTGGCATTTCCTGCATAACATGTCTATCAGTAACAAACACCCTCAACTTTTGTTTATCTGGGAATGTTTTAATTTCTCCCTCAGATTTATTTATTTTTTAATTTAATTTTATATATTTTTGCATTTTGAATTTAGCCTATTGCCTGTAGTGTCCAAAGTTTTTAGCAAGAAATTTGCTGATGATCTAACTGAGGATATTGTGTATAGGACCAGTCACATCTATCTTACTTATTTTAAAATTCTATATTTTATTTGGTTTTCAGAACTTTAACTATATCTACATGTGTGTCTCTGAATTCTTCACATCTGAACTTCATTGAAGTTTCTTTAATGTGTATATTTTTTTTGAGGGAAGATTTTGCTAAGGGAAGCTTGGCAATACCCGAAGATATTTTTTAAAAATTGGGGAAGTTTTTGCCATCTTTTTTGAAACATTTTCTATCATGCTCTCTTTCTTCTCTGTATGTTGATCTGCCTGATGGTGTTTCTGTAGGTCTCTAAGGCTTTGTTCAGTTTTTAATTTTTTTTCTGTCACTTCCTTATACTAAAAAATTTCTAATGTCTTATCCTCAAATTCACTATTTATTTTGCCTGCTAAAATCATGCTTTGAATCTCTCTAGTAAAATTTTCATTTCTGTTATTATATTTTTAAGCTCCAGTGTTTCTTTTTGGTTTTGTTTTACATTTTCTATTTCTTTATTGATGTTTCCATTTTACTCACACATCATTTCTTGACTTTCTTGATGTCTTCTTTTAGTTTTTTTTGAGCATATTTAAGACAGATCTGTTGTAACGTGTTTGTCTAGTAGATTTGTAATAAGATCTTTTCAGGGTTAGTTTCTGTTGATTTATTTATTTATTATGGCTGACTTTTAAGTCTGCCATACTTTCCTGTTTCTTTGTGTGCTTTGTGAATTTTTGTTGAAAACTGGACATTTGAATCTAATAACATGTTAACTAGAGAACAGATTCTCCACTTTTTCAGGATTTGCTGCCCTTTTTTGTTGTTTCCTTCTTTTTTGATTATTGTAAGCCATCTCTCTGCTGAGGACAAAATTGTGGTATAAACTTATGGTGTTCTCATGTCTTCTCTGCTTGTGCCTCCCCCTGGGCACGCATGATGCATTCTAATATCCTCTGAATATGCAGTTGCTTTTGAATGTTCTAGTCTTCAATGTCTGGTGCTCAAGCTCAAAAGAGGGGGAAAAAAGGCAGAGGATTTATAGGTCCTTTAAGTCACCTAAAAGTCATTTCAGCCAGAGCTTGCAACAATGTCTGCACCTCTTTGATCAGAAGAAACTATCAGGGATGAGAGCACAGATTATGACATTTGGAAAGCAAGATTCATTTTAACTACACAGGCTTACAAAAGCTGTGTTCAAACTTCTCCAGGAACATGTGCATAGCTTCTTGACATGGTGCTGAGGGGTAGAAGATGGGTAGCTACTATTGTGCTAAGAGCTGACAGTAATCAAAATTAATCACAGTTTACCATCCAAGTCTTCCCCTAAAGATGTAAGCCATCAACAAACTCCAGATTTCTAAAAATATTTACATCAGACAGATTGTGCCATCGTAATTGTTGCCTGGGTAAGAAGACAGATCCATGGTGCTTTACATGCTGCCATTTTCCCAAAATCTTCTGTATTACTTTTTAACAAAGTACCTTATCACTTACTTGTGTCTTTTCTGTTCCAAATGTAATTGTAGTGCATATTTGTTTACTTCTGTATCACCTTATCAAGCATAGTGCCTAATACCTGGTAGGTACTCATAAATATTTGAATATATTAATTAAATCCATCTTGCATATCAGAGTTTACTAATTAAATTTTTAACTTAATTTTATTCACCTTTAAATTTTCATCATTTAAAATACTTATATTCTTGATTTAATAATCCATTATGTATTCCATTTGCCTTATTTCTATTTTATGATTCTTAGAGCATTGATAATGTTGTCATAAACCCTCACATGTACCATCATTTCACCCGTTTCTTTTGTGTTTATGGATTTAATTTCTTTTCCACTTTCTAACAGTGAGTAATTCCTTAAGCAAGCTTTTTATAGCCTTAATCTAAATCTTCTTAGTGGGTGGTTAACCTTTGACAGTCACTGTTTGAAAAGTCTCTTCAGAAATATCTATTTTCATGGCTTTGTTTTAATATAAGACATAATCCAGAAATTTACATAGCACACATATTTGTTCTGTCAAAATAAAATAATCAGAACTGCTGCCTTGCTTATGCTCAACGGAAACACTGTAAATAAAACCAGCATTGCAGTCAGTAATCTAAAATAACACAATGGTTTTACTTTTTGAAATATAATCAAGATTTAAGGCAGAGAGAAAAGTAAGGTAAAATTTATCCATGTAGGCACATGAAATTTCATTTGTCCTAACTCTTTCATGCTTCCTTGTACTTTCTATAACCTGTCACAGAAAATTCTTCCGGGGTTTAAAGTGGGAGGCTGTGTGCATATTCTCCTTCTCTAAATTCTGACATATGTTCTAATAGATGCAAATAATAATAAGAAAAGCCATTTGCCATTGTCTTATTTGTAAGTCAAATCACAATATCCCAAGAAGTACAGGTAGTTAATGTGTGTTATTCTGAGTCAATACTAGGTTTAGCAGAGTAGTCAATGTATGTAGTTGATACTCTCTTACTTTTGCTACGACTGCATCAACGTGTTCAGACACAACAGTCCATGAAGTAAGTGCCCTTTCCTTTAGTTTCTTTTGCACAGTTGAGACACACTGATACTTTTAGATTGTTGCCTTATTACATATCTAAAGGTAATTAACTGAAATAAAGAAGTAACATTAATGAAATCTGTTACAAGCTGAAATATGAAACTTTAAAAAACATACAGTATACAGATTATGTGCTTCCAAAGACTATGAAACCTCAGAATGTGGTCATTACCTTGATGATATTATTTGATCTCTCAAACTCTTGGTTGTTTCTATGTGGTGGGTACCATCTTATTATTTACCATACAGAAGAAGTCTTCAAGATAGCAAGTCCTTGTCCTTATTCAGATCATGGAGAAAATGTTATTGCTTTTCAGTTTTTGGTTGGAAAGGCATGAATTCCCAATGGTTTTCCGGCAATCTGTGATAATTTACATAATGAAGTAACTTACACTTCACGTTGATGCCAACATCCTGCCATGAGAAAAGTTATCTGGCTCATTACAGCTTCACAGACTAGTAAAATTTAGCTACCATAAATTTCAGAATTTATGGTAGTAAATACGACTACCATACGTACTGTGGCACACATACTGTTATTACTGTATTGGTCTTCTATGGATTCCATTGTAGCACATTAGTCTGGTTGCATGAAGTGGTAGGAAAAGTCAGCTGAATTGATCGAGACTAATACAAAATTTCATAGGGTCATCTTCCTCTGGCTATTTTTATTTTGTATTATATGCCTGCACACATACATAAATACATATAAAATCATTTCTAAATACTAATACTTGAGCACAGTATTTGTATCCAAGTCATTCTGGGCTTTCTATTTTATGACAATAGTAGAGAGACAGCAAATAAATCATTGTTGACTGCTGAGAGAATAGTATTTAACCTCCTTATATTTATAAAGTATACCCCGTAGTCTGAAGTATTAGGAAATTTCTGAAAATATGTAATTCTTACAAATTTTTATCTACGTCTTTTCTGGATGGATTGCTTGGTTCACAAAGACTTTCTTTCATTGTTTATCTGTTTAGCCAGCAACTTTCATTTTCTGTAAAAAGGAAACTTGTTTTAGGTTTTTAAAAAATCAGCTGAGGTTTGTAGGGGAGTAATTAGTGCCATATTGGTCAAAGGAAATGATAAAACTGGACTGCAATATAGTTTATATAAATTATTTCTGAAAAGTAGCATCTATATACTACTGATTATGCCAAATATTTTGGAAGATTTCATGTTACAGTTTTCTGATGTTCTATTAAATATTTGCATTCGTTTTGTCATTCTGATTACTACACCTTTCAAGATAATTTCTTATTGGCATTCCCATTTTGAAATCTTCTCTGGAATACTCTGTCTCCTGTATCAGGATGGATATCCAGATTTTCAAAATCTTTTCTTAATTTTTTTTCTTTAAAGCAGCTTTTTCCTCCTTTACTTAAAAAAAAAAAAAAAACCCAGCATTAGAAAGCCAAGGATGTGAAGGCATCAGATCATCAGATGATATTTTAATTTATAATTTTTTAAAATGTAATATGCTCTAATAAAACAAAAAGGGGAAAATGCATTTAATCTTATGAGCTATTAAAACTAACTTAGTAACAATATTAGTTTAAGTAATTGATATTCATGTTGAACTGTTAACGGAGAATAAACATCCAAGGGAGAATGGCCAAAACAGGGAGTGACTTTGAATACTGGCAATAAAACTAATTACTAGCTCACATACAACCAAATTCCACCTTCCATTTCTGTCTACTTCAGTTCATTATTCCTTTTTGATTGTAGTTGATCTCTATGAAACTTTAGCCATTAAAATATACTTTCCTTTGAATTACCATATATCATTCATTATTTAACCCTTTAAGAATCACCTCAACCCTCCAGAGAGCCTATTGTAAAAACCCCTTTTGATCTTTTATTCTAGAGGATGACACATAAAAATACTTAGAGTTTTGAAGCTGTTTTAGGTGGCAGTCACTGCAATTCTGTTTTGTCTGTGTTCCTGTCGTGGAATTAAATTGCTGGTATTTAACATAAATAGCAGTTTAGAACTTTTTTAGGAAGGTGAATGAAAAGGCTTTGGGATTAACAAATTACCTTTCAGATTAAGTAATTTTTCATTGTTTTCATATGCACATAAAATTTAATGTTTACAGCTTCAGAAAACATAGGATAAGTAGTTTATGAAGGAAACTGTGGCTTAAATCTAGTCCCTATAAATTGTGAATGTATTAACTTTTCCACATTTGCCTAAGAAAAGCATTCTACAGGTAATTTATGTTCAGACTTACCACTAAAACATTATCTTATAGATTGTTTCATGAGAAAATAACATAAACACAAATTTACTGTCATATCAAAGCAAACATAAATATAATTTTAAAAGCATATTATAACACAAAGAAGTTTGAACTTATGTCTGAGAAGCTGAAACTAAGTTTAGACGTCAATCTTGTAAAGTTTCAGCATTTTACAAAGAATAAACCAAAGGCTTTGGTACAGTAAAATGCTATGCACGTTGCATTAGCTTAGAAAATACTTTTCCTTATTGAATTGCTTAAGTTCTTTATAGATTGTGGATATTAGACCTTTGGTGCATGCGTAATTTGAAAATAGTTTCTTCGATTGTGTAGGCTGTCTTTTTACACTGTTGTTTATTTTGCGGTGCAGAATCTCTTTAATTAGGTCCCACTCATCTATTTTTGTTTTTGTTAGAATTACTTTTGAGGATTGAATTATAAATTCTTTCCCAAAGCTGAAATTCAAAATGGTGTTTCCTAGGTTTTCTTCCAGGGTTTTTGTAGTTTGATGTCTTACATTTAAATCTTTAATCCAGGTTAAGTTAATATTTGTATATGGTAAAAAAAAAAAAAAATAGGGGTCCAGTTTCAGTCTTCTGCATATGACTAGCCAGTTACCCCAGCACCATTTATTGAATAGAGAGTTCTTTCCCTATTCAAGTCTTTGTGACAGACTTTGTTGAACATCAGATAATTTTAGGTGTGCAGCTCTGTTTCTGAGTTCCCTATTCTGTTCCATTAACCTATGTGGCTGTTTTTATACGAGTACCATGAGGTTTCGGATACTGTAGCCACTCCCCCCCCCCTTTTTTTTTTGAGACAGAGTCTCTCTCTGTTGCCAGACTGGAGTGCAGTGGCACGATCTCACCTCACTGCAACCTCTGTCTCCGTGGTTCAAGTGATTCTTCTGCCTCAGTCTCCTGAGTAGCTGTGACTATAGTCATGTGCCACCATGCCGAGCTAATTTTTGCATTTTTAGTAGAGACTGGGTTTACTGTGTTGTCCAGGATGGTTTCAACCTCTTGACCTCGTGATCCACCCACCTTGTCCTCCCAAAGTGCTGGGATTACAGGTGTGAGCCATGTGCCCAGCCTGGATACTGTAGCCTTATAGCACAGTTTTAAGTTGGGTAGTATGATGCCTCCAGCTTTGTTTTGTTTTGGTTTGCTTTGATTTTTGCTTAGGATTGCTATTCAGTCTCTTTTTTTAACTCCATGTGAATTTTAGAATAGTGTTTTCTAATTCTGCAAAAAATGGCATTGGTAGTACGGTAGAAGTAGTACTGAATCTGTAGATTGCTTTGGGTGGTATGGACATTTCAATGGTATTAATTCTTCCGGTCCATGAGTGTAGAATATTTTCCCATTTGTTTGTGTCATCTGTGATTTCTTTCATTAGTGTTTTCTAGTTCTCCTTGTAGAGATCTTTTATCTCTAGGTAGATGTGTTTGCGGTAGCGCATGTGTGTGTGTGCGTGCGTGTGTGTGCATGGCTATTGTACAAGGGATCACACTCTAGGTGTCAGCTTCAACATTATTGGTATATAGAAATGCTACTGGTTTTTGTGCATTGATTTTATACCATGAAACTTTCCTGAATTTATTAGTTACAGTAGCCTTTTGCCAGAATATTTAGAGTTTTCTATGTATAGAATGATATAATCGGCAAAGAGAAATAGTTTGACTACTACTTTTTTTATCTGGATACCTTTTCTTTATTTATCTGGCCTGATTGCTCTGGCTAGAACTTTCAGTACTGTGTTGAATAGCAGTGGTGGGAATTGGCATCCTTGTCTTCTTCCAGCTCTCAAGGAGAATACTTTCAATTTTTGCCTGCTCCTGTTGTTGGCTATGCATTCGTCATAAATGGCTGTCCATATTTTGATATATAGTCCTTCAATTCCTAGTTTGTTGAATCCCTTATCATGATGGGATATTGGATTTTACTGAATGCTTTTTTGCATTTATTGAGATGATCATACAGTATAGCATTTTGTCATGAATTATGTTTATGTGATGATTCACATTTATTTATTGAGTAACTTGAACCAACCTTACATCCCAGGAATGAAACCTAATTGATGATAGTAAAATAACTTTTTGATATACTGCTGGATTCAGTTTGCTAATATTTTGTTTAGGATTTTTGCATCTATGTTCATTAGGAATATTGATCTGCAGTGTATTTCCTTTTGTTGTGTCTTTGCCAGATTTTGGTATTGGTGATTCTGGCTTCCTGGAATGAGTTAGAGAGAAGTCCCTCCTTCCCAATTTTTAGGAATAATGTTAGTAGAATTGGTGCCACCTCTTTTTATATGTCTAGTAAAATTTGGCTGTGAATCCATTTTGTCCAGGGCTTTGTTTTTGGTTAGTAGATTTTTTACTACTGATTCAATTTTTCAACTCAATATTGGTCTCTTTTGGATTTCAATTTCTTGATTTAATCTTAGGAGTTTGCATGTTTACAGAAAGTTAGACATTTGCTCTGTGTTTTCTACTTTGTGCGCATAGATGACACTTCTCAAAAGAAGACATACAAACAGCCAACAAACATGAGAAAACATTCCATGTCACAAATCATCTGAGAAATGTAAATGAAATCCACAATAATATACCACCTTAGCTAGTCAGTATGGCTACCACTAAAAAGTCAAATAACAGATGCTAGAGATGCTATGGAAAAAAGGAAACCCTTTTACACTATGGTTGGAAATGTAAATTAGTTCAGCCATGATGGAAAGCAGTTTGGTAATTTCTCAAATGACTTAAAACAGAACTACCATTCAACCCAGCAATCTTGTTACTGGTTATATGCCCCAAAGAACATAAATTGTTCTACCAAAAAGACACACACACTTGTATGTTCATCACAGCATTATCCATAATAGGAAAGACATGGAATCAACCTGCATGTCTATCAGTGGTGGATTGGATAAAGAAAATGTGGCACATATACACCATGAAATACTAGGCAGTCACAAAAAAAATGAAATTACATCTTCTTGCAGCAACATGGATAAAGCTGGAGACAATTGTCCTGAGTGAATTAATGCAGGAATAGAAAACAAAATACCACATGTTCTCACTTATAAGTGGGTGTTAAATATTGATTATTCATGGAAATAAAGATGGCAACAATAGACCCTGAATATGACTAGAAATAGGAGGGAGATGTCAAAAAACTAACGGTCTAGTATTATGCTCACTACCTGGGTGATGGGATCATTCGTATTTCAAACCTCAACACCATGCAATATACCAATGTACCAAACACGTACATGTGCCCTCTGATTCTAAAATAACTGTTGAAATCTTTAAAAATTATAGTACTACAGAGAAACAAGAGAATAAAGAGAAAGATTAGTGAAGCAGTAAAAACAAAATGATTTATAGCACATTGGTGGCACTACTGGAAATTGAATATTTATCTACACATGTTGATTCTGATTTTCTCTCTGCAACACATACATTGTTGTATCACATCTATATTAAAACATTCAATTACCTTCATCCATAGGCTTTGTATAGGTTTTATAAATGACATACAGGGTACATTTTTCTTATCTATTATTATTGCAATGAAGAGAAATCACTCTGCCTCACTTAACATCAGAAAAAAATACTTCTGATAATATTTTGGGGGTCAATAATCTACAGTAGCCCTTCCTTGCCTATATGTAAAACTTCTGTTATCATTTAGTAGTCAGCTACATCTGTACCTCATTTTAGATAATCTGCCCTGAACCCACCAGAGGGAGAAAGTCATTTTTTCTTCTGTGTTCCCTGTGAGTAGTTCTGTTAATTCAATTATATAATGGATAGTAATTATTTCTTTATGTATAGTCCTTTACTACTCAACTGTAAACTCTTTGAAGGCAGAGTACCCTTAAGTCTTTGAATCTTCGTAATGTAAATGTTAATCAGTGCTTCTTAAATTAATTGAATCTCACAACATACCCTTTTCTTACTAATTATTGAAGCTGGCTTCATCCATTATTCTATAATTCTTAGAAAAAATTATTGAAAAACAATGCTATCATCAATTTTAGGTAGCCTTGCAAAAAAAAAAAAGCCTCTGATTTTTAATTTTCTGTGACTTATTTCGCACATATTCTATTTCCTTCTCATGTTAACCTGAGGAAATGACAAAAAAATGCTTTAGTCTTTGAATGCAATTCAAATCTAGTAAATTCTGACTATTAAGAGTGAGCATATGCTTTTTGTAAAACTTGTTACATTCTAAGCTTGGCAAAGCATAGCTTCCTGGTTCAAAGAAAAGAGCTTTAAAGGGCTAATAGACTCATGAGATCCCTTAAACATCAAATAGCACTCATAAAGTATTATTTGATTAATTAGGTATCAATCAATCATAGTCATAGAAACAAAATTGCCCTTCTAATACTCATGGACAGAAAAGGCAAGTTTTAATGCACTTAGCTTTTCTGAGACTTAAAATAAAATTGTTTGGAAATCCAAAAATGTTTCCATTAGGGCTGCCCTGTGTGTAAAATATTTAGATCGACCAGATTATTAGGAAAAATTAATTCTCTAAATAGCTGCACATAGTAGCAATCAATGTTAAATTCCATTATATCAAGTGACTCTTGGGAAAATAATATTGCAGGAGTATTTTTGGATATCTAAGCCTTTTAGAGCTTTATGCTCCATAAAGTTCTTGAAAATGTTACACAGCTTCTGTTTTATCCCAGTGTATATGGGAAATCTATGTACCTTCTCCTCAATTTTGCTGTCAACCTGAAAGTACTCTAAAGAATAAAATATGTGCTACGGTTACAAAGTTTAGTCATTTATTTCTTTGCCAAAACTAAATGCTAATCTAAATACAGTAACACACACACACACACACACACACACAGGCACACACACATACAAATTTTATGGATGTGTGGATATAGAAGAAATAT
The DNA here is from genome assembly GCF_009761245.1 of Sapajus apella. NCBI lineage: Eukaryota > Metazoa > Chordata > Mammalia > Primates > Cebidae > Sapajus > Sapajus apella. The sequence goes on along the minus strand of NW_022436947.1, from coordinate 45,171,466 downwards.
GGAAAGCCTTGAGACAAATCGTCCTAACCTTGAACCTATATTGTATACATGGCCCTCTCAGCTAAGTTATTTCCCAAATATTCATCCCACGAACCCTACTTCTTTACTAAATCATCAAACATGGAGTCAGATTACTATGTTACATACAAAGAGTTACAATGATTACCTATTTTTCATGTTGATCTGATTGAATAATCTAATTTGAAAATCACGTCTGACTCCTTATAACAATGAGTTTGCAATAATTTTTATTTTTGTCCATTCTATGTGAAATTTTACCCATCTTTATTCTTTTACAACCATGTTTGTCAACAAAAGTTGGTTGTTTACTATTTGTTCTTTAAGTGTTAAGAGAATTTCATAACTCTTACGCACAATGTCTCCCTGCTGAAAAAGTGTGTTATTTAGTTAACTATATTATTTAGAAAATAAGTATGTTAGAATTTTTAAAAATTACTTTTGCCTGCCTTAAATTAAGTACATTTCAATTATTCTCTTAAGAACTAAAGGCATGTTTTCTTTTGAACATGTGTCATAATTAGTACATGGAGAGGATAGGATTATTAAAAAGTGGAAGAAAAACGAAAGAAAATTGTGCTATATTTTAATGAAATAAAAAGATTGTCAAAGACATAACTTCCCCAATTAGGTTGACATTTCATTTAGATAGACAAAGAAACAAACCCACGCTACTCAACATTTTGAATGAGGTATTTACTTAAGTTTGCAGATTAATGTGTACTTTCTCTTTCTGTTTCTCCAACTTGAAATTCACTTTTGCAACAGCATAAAGCTCCTGGGTAGCATATTATGGTGCCTGTTGAATTTTTGTTTATTTTATTTTATTATTATTATTTTTTGAGACGGAGTTTCGCTCTTGTTACCCAGGCTGGAGTGCAATGGCGCGATCTTGGCTCACCGCAACCTCCGCCTCCTGGGTTCAGGCAATTCTCCTGCCTCAGCCTCTCGAGTAGCCAGGACTACAGGCATGCGCCACCATGCCCAGCTAATTTTTTGTGTTTTTAGTAGAGACGGGGTTTCACCATGTTGACCAGGATGGTCTCGATCTCTTGACCTCGTGATCCACCTGCCTCGGCCTCCCAAAGTGCTGGGATTACAGGCATGAGCCACCGCGCCCGGCCCGCCTGTGGAATTTTTATGCTGACTAACATGTTGGAATTCTTGCTAAAGTTGCCATTAGAAGGAAAGACTCCATGCCCATTTTCCTGCCTCATTTTTCTCCTCCCACCATTATTCCTGACAGTAAATAAAATTAGGATGATGTAAGTATTTAAATTGTCTATTCTTTCTTTAACATGTCTGTCTTTTGTGTTTCTTTCCTGATAGGACACCCTTGGGTAAGAGATCTGTGCTATATCCTCTCCTACCCCTACCTAAAATGTGAGGTTCTATCTTTCTATCAGAAGGATGTAGTATGGCCAGTGCAAGAAAAAGTTGAATGAAAACATGTAATCAGATACACTAGCTAAGATTGTATATTCTCTCTCTCTCTCTCTCTCTCTCTCTCAATATATGTAAAACAAATTTTATCTTTTCCAAATGCAAAATTTAAAATTTAACCATGCTGCATAATATATTGCATAGTTTTTCCTGGTAATTTGAGATACTCATTTTCAACTTTTGTATCTACAACAGTTGAAAGTATCAAACAACTTAGTGATCTCTTGTTCACATTATGGTTAGAAATGAACAAAACTTTTTAGGAAACTTGAATGTGTCCTACTAGTTCAATTTTAAAGTATCTGTATTGATAATAAAGTTGGTGAATAAGTACAGAAATGTTTTGTAGTGTCAAGCAGATATACTTAGGTAAAACGTGAATTAATGTGACATTATTTGATGTAGGCATAAATAAAGTAGATATTCTCAACTTGTAACTACATTATGCTAATTGATCTCAGCCTGAATTATCTTCAAATTGGTTTAAACCATTAAAGGAAGGACTTCTTTTAATATTTCTTCTGAACACGTGTATTGATGGCAAACTCCCTCAACTTTTATGTGGAAATGTCTTAATTTCTCATTGATTATTGAAGGATACTTTTGCTAAATATAAAATTTTTGACTTTCTTCTTTCAGCACTTTAAATATGTCTTGCCAGTAAATATGGCCTCAAGGGTTTTATGTAAAAAATCAGCTTAATGATTTTTGTACCAGATGAGTTTCTCTTGCTGCTTTCAAAATTCTCATCTTTTCATAGACTTTCCACAATATGTTTGTAATGTTCTCAGAATGGATCTTTTTGAGGTTACCCTACTTAGAATTTGTTGAACCTCTTGAATGTGTATATTTATGTTTTTCATCAAATATGAAAAGTTTTTGCCATTATTTTTCATATATTTTTTCATCCCGTGGGTCACTTGGTTCACTTTATTATTTTTTCTGTTTTTCGGACTGGATATTTTTAATTGACCTATGTTCAAGTTCACTGTTATTTTCTCTGACTACTCAAATGTCCTATTGAACACTCTAGTGAATTTTTCATTTCAGTTATTATAATTTTAAGTTTCATAATGTTTTATTGTTTTTTTAAATAACTTTTGTGTCTGCTTGTACATTCATAATTTTCCTAGTTTCCTTCAGTTCTTGGTCTGTAGTTTCGACTAGTTCTTTGAGAATACTGAAGACAGTTTATTTAAACTATTTATATTGTAAACACAATGTCAGGAATTCCTCAGGGATAGTATCTGTCACTTTTTTCTTCCTGTGAATGAGACATACTTTCTGTTTCTTTGTATGCCATGTGACTATTTTATCCAAATCTGAATATTTGAATCACATGAAAATTCTGGGAATAAGATTCTCCTTCTTTCCCAGAATCACTATTTTAAATGTAAAAATGTCTTTAGTAACTTTTCTTGTTTTTGCAAAGATTGTATTCATTGTCATGTATGGTCATTGAAGTGTCAGTTCCTTTAGGGTGTGTTCAGCTTGTGTTTTGGCAGAAATTTCCTTGAGTGCCAGAAGCAATAAATGAATAAGTAAACAAACAGTTTTTGTATATTACATCTCTGTTCTGGAGCATCCCTTCAGCACTTAATCAGGCTGTTAACAATGCTGCCTTAGTCTTTATTTCCTGCCTACACTGCCCAAGTCTGCTGTTGAATACCCTAGCAAAGTTTTCAGTTTAGTTATTGCACTTCTCAGATAGAGATCACCCAGATGTGAAAGCTTATGATCTTCTCAAGTCTTTTGCTGAGCATACATTCCACTCTGAACCTGTATGTGACTTTCTAAATCCTCCAGTGTACATTGGCACTTTTGAGTGCTAAACCTTCCCAAGGAACCCCTCTACACCAAGCTTCTTCCTCTTAGGCTTTAGGCAGTCTGTTTTAGGTCTCAACTGTTTTTTGTTTGTTTGTTTTTTTGTTTGTTTGTTTCATGCAGCTGTGTAATTATATTTGCTTTACAATGTTACAATGTTTTAAAGTATATCCATTGCTTTTCCAATGTGAAAGAGTTCTAATTTTGCTGAAAGCTCTGCTTTTTTATACAAGCCATTTAGCCTCCCTGTCCCTTATGTATACAATAGAGATAATGACAATACATAGCTGTATCATTTAAGAGATGCTGGGTTGTACTTCTATAACAAAAACTTGTCAAATCTCACTAGCTTAAAACAAAATAGCTTCTTTCGTGTTCTTGACATATTTGTATTGATTGTCAGAAAGGGGACCTACTTAAAGTAGTCACTTAGGGATCTAGACTACATCTAAATAATTGCCTCTTCAAATAGTTGTGAGAAAATTTCACACCGGTTATTTAGAATCGAGGGTGACACACATGATTTCCATTTTAACTGACCAAATAATCTCATATAGCCATATATAAATTCAATTCATGAAGAAGTTGAATCCTACTATGTAACATGAATGAGAAAACCAATTTTATTAGTCAGTGTTCTCCAGAGGGAAAGAACCTATAAGATATATGTGCATCTATCTATCTATCTATCTATCTATCTATCTATCTATCTATCATCTATCTATATATATGATGTTATTAGAGAGAATTGGCTTGCAGCCACAAAGCTATTTCCCAGGATAGGCCATCTTCAAACTGGGGAAAAACAGAAACCAGCAGTGTGGCTCAGTGCAGGTATAAAAACCTCAAAACCAGGGAAGTTGACAGTGCAGCCCTCAGTCTGAGGCTAGAGGCTCAAGAGCCCTTCAGAGGCAACTGGTACAAGTGCGGAGTACTAAAGCTTATAAACCCAGAGTATGATATCCAAAGGCAGGAGGAAAGGAATCCATGGGAAGACAGAAAAAGGGAGGACTTAGCAACCTGCTTATCCCTATTCTTCAGCCTGCTTTGTTGTAGTCACACTGGCAGCAAATTGGATGGTGACCACCCACATCAAGGGTGGCTTATATGGTTAGGCTGTGTCCCCACTCAAATCTCATCTTGAATTATAGCTCCCATAATTCCCACATGTTGTGGGTGGGACTTGGTGGGAAGTAATGGAATCATGGGAGTGTTCTTTCTTCTGCTGTCCTCATGGTAGTGAATGAGTCTCACAAGATCTGTAGTTTTATAAAGTAGAGTTTACCTGTACACACTTTCTTTGCCTGCCACCATGTCACATGCACTTGGCTCCTCATTCATCAGTCATCATTGTGAGGCTTTCCAGTCATGTGAAACTGTGAGTCAATTAAACCTCTTCCCTTTATAAATTGCCCACTCTCAAATCTGTCTTTATTACCAGCATGAGAACAGATTAGAACAGTGGGTCTTCTGCTCCTAGTCCACTTACTCAAATGGCATTCTCCTCTGGCAACACCCTCACAGAAAAACTCAAAATCAAAGCTTTACCAGCCATCTAGGCATCCCTCAATCCAGTTAAGCTGATACTTAATATTAACCATCACATCAATTATATGTGAAAGTCCCTAAAAACAGTCATTCTTCCTAGTTGGGTTGGTATGTGAAAAAAATATATAATATTAGCTTAATAATTAGACTAGTGTTTAATACTTACTAATTGCTATCTATAAATGTTAAATACATACATTCAGTGGTCAGTCATAATTCTGAACCATTGAATCTGTAATTTAATTTTATGAAGAGTCCTCTATCCACTCTTTGAACCCCAATGAAAAAGAAATAACTACTTCAGCATGTTTACCTATGAACTAATTTGGATAAGCTTACGATATCCCTCATGTCTAAGGTGATGTCTGGGAAATATTGAGTATTAACAGCAATATCTAATGAAATAGAAATAAAAATTATTTCTAAAATTAGTAATTCATTATGATTTGCATCATTAAATTCAAGCAATAAATATGTTTTCCATAGTATTGGGTAAAAATCACTAAAAAGTTTAAAATTTTGAACCAAATTTTTTGTGAGAATAGGTTTATCATTGATGTTGTATGGAAACATAAACTAGTAACAAATTTTTTATAAAGAAATGTATTTATAAATGTGTATTAATTTATATTTTCAGAACCTTTAAAGTGAATGTCTCTCCCTTCTATCATGTAAATAAACATTTTGCGCTATACTATTCATCAAATTATTAGATACTATTCATTGATTCAAATGGTAAAGGAAGGTTTTCATCATGTTACCAGTTCTGGACCAAACAACAGTGTAGCCCTCTATATTTACTTTTCATTTACGTTTTGTAGTGAGTTTTGTAATATACATAGGATATCTGAAATAATTTTATACTATTTACTTGTAATAAAGCATAGTACTATTAAATCACAATATAATAATGTATTCTTCGTTCATGGTTGGAGCAAAATTGCTCTCAACTGGAATTAAGTATTTATTTTAAATGCAGCCAAGTCAGTGTAGTGCAGAGTCTAAATTTTAAAAAACACTATAGTCAGTTACACTAATCAAAGAAATTAAAGTTTAAAAAGAATCACCTTAAACATTTCAAGTAGCATTCTTAATGAACAAGCAAATAATTGAATTTTTATTTCTCCTTGGAAGTCTGCGATAGAGCTGCAACTCCATCTGGATTAAAAAATAGTGTCTGGATCATTTTAGTCTTCTGAAAGTTTGTCTTTTGCTCCAAGTTTTACTCCAAATATTATAAATCATACCTGTCCAATTTCAAAGAAAAGTGAGAACACTTGAGAACAACGATTTTTCGAAACCTCAAGCTCCTATAACTTTTCCAATCTGGTTTCCAACTAAAAGTTGAGATAGCTGCTACTTTTATTCACTAAAATCAATATTAAACCCAAAGATTCACGTTTGAAAGAGTTTTTCCAACTTCAAAACTTTACATTTTTAAACTGTTTGTGAATACAACTGCATTTCATAGATACTGATCAGCAAGGGATAATTAGCACCAATCAAATGAACTCATAAATGCCCGGCCAATGACACAAGATATTGTATGTTTTGGTAAGTGAGTGCAGTATAAGGAAGTTGAATTTACATGTATATACTTGTACTGGTCCATTTTCACACTGCTAATAAACATATACCCTAGACTAGAAGAAAAAGAGGTTTAATTAGACTTACAGTTCCATATGGCTGGGGTGGCCTCAGAATCATAGCAGAAGATGAAAGTCACTTCTTAAATGGTGGTGGCAAAAGAAAATGAGGAAGAAGCAAAAGAAGAAACTCCTGATAAACTCATCAGATCTAATGAGACTTATTCATTATCAGGAGCATAGCACAGGAAAGACCAGCTCCCATGATTCAATTGCCTCCCCTTGGGTCCCTCCCATAACACATGGGAATTCTGGGAGATGCAATTCAAGTTGAGATTTGGGTGGGGACACAGCCAAATCATCTCAATACTTTTTGAGAATTTTAAAATTAGTCCCACATTATGCTTTATAGGAATCTTTGGAGTCTATTTAACTAAATGGAGATTACTGGTTTAACTACTGAGGAAATAAAATTTGATATTATTAACAGCATTTATTGAATATTAAATATATTATTGATAATTTTGGAGCCATATCCCTAACATAACACAGAGTGTAATTAAATTGTCCAATGCTACACAGCTTGCAAGTAGCAATTATGATATTTGAAGATTTCTTAAAAACAAAAAACAAAAAAACCCCTGTCACTTCAAAACTATGCCCCAAGGGCTATGGTTTTTCTATGACCGAAAAATCAGGACACATATAGAAGCAAACTGATATCACGTTAAAATATATATTTATATAAATGCCAAAACATGCTAAATATTTATGTCCTCAAATGATTAATTTAAAAAATTCCAAACCTGAAGAGAAGTTGGAAGATTAGCAAATTAACACCTACATACCAATAACCTAGATTCATCAGGTATAAATAGTTTTGCCACGTTTACTTTCTGCCTTCCCCAACTGATATCTTTATCAGACCCATTTGAAAGCAATCTGAAAAAAAAATTGTGAAATACAATCTCAAAGTATTCAGTGTGAAATTTTTAAAAGCCAAGACAATGTTCTAAAAAATGACAGTTCTATTACTACACTCAAGAACTTTCATTTTGATATATTAATATAACAAATTCCAATACCTGTTAATAAACAAAAGAGATTACTAGGTGTCCTTTGGTATACCCATTAGTTCTAGGCTTACAATTCTGATACATTTTTCTATTGACTGGTCTATTTAATAACACTCACAGATTTATAAAATAACAGAGGTCACCTGGTAGATTTCTATCTATACAGATGCAAATGATTTCTATCTATTTTAAAAAATAACCCAACAGCAACAATTTATTGCTCTAGTTTTATATCTAACCCAGCAGTATTATCTTAATATCCCTTTATTAATTTCCTTATAGAAACTTCATATAATCTTTGGATTGATGTAACATCTTACTGGTTCCCTTATTAACTGATGTGCTAGATAAATATTTTAGACACATTTTTTTATTCATGGTTTTTACATTTCTGTAAATCAAACTTTAACAATAATGTTATCTAACATATAGTGTTTATTTCAATTTTCCTGGTATTTGAAGGGTTCTTTGCTGATACATTTATTTGCTTGATTATTTTGACCCAGGATTCAAACAATGGTTCTGCATTGTAATTGGTTACCTGTCTTTTTAGTTTAATGTGAATGTACACTCTCTTCATTTCAGCTTTTTTTCATGATATTGACATCTTTTCTTTTAATAATAGAGCCAAATTTTCTGATAGAATGTCCAACCATCTGAGTGTTTTTGAATGATTAGACATGATTAAACTAAGGTTAAACAACTTTTACAAGAATACTACAGGTGATGTTTTGTACTTCCTATTATATTAGAATTACTTAATGACTGTGTCTTTTTAGAAGATGCTAAATTCAGTCTGTTGGGGAAAGTGATTTCTGTGGGAATTTTCATTGTAAAGTTACATTTTATTGCATGTATTTATCAAGCCATCTGTGGGGCGTTGCTTTGAGGCTACATAGTGGTACTGTTTTTTTGCTTTTAGCTAATTATTTATCATTTTCTGATGACTTTTGCTGGAGTTAACTACTACATTCATGTTTGCACAACTAAATTTTTCACCCCAAAATGTTAGTGTTTATGGGCAATGGAAATAGGGTAATTTAAGAGTGAGGTCAAAAGATATATGCATAGATGTTCATACACAGGTGCATGGCTTGCAGATTTCAAAGAATAATGGTGAATATTGATTAGAAAACGATTTTTTAGTATAAAACAAGTAAACAAATACTATAATTTACTTTTTAAACTGGAATCAATTTGCTCAAGTTGGTGTTGGGGTTAAGCCATAAATATCATTATAAGATTAATGAAGTATCAGTTAATAGAGTAACCAGAAATTTACAGTGAAGCAGTATATGTGACCTTGAACCTAATTTTTCTATCTTCTAAATTTGAAGTAGTAATACATACTTCATAAAGCTTTAGAGAGACAAATGATGAATAGGACTGTTTTGAGGATTCGTTGAGATACTACAACTAAATCACAGATGATATGTCCTGGCATGTATAAATGATTTGTAAATGTTAGTTATTTTTACTGCATTATACATTACCTGTGATTTAGTGTTTCTTTTTTAAAAATGACTAGTGTGAACAAAGAAATAGAATAAAATCTAGACTACTTTCAAGTCTTTTCTCTCTCCATATGCAATTTCGATTGCTGGATTTCTTTCTCTGTTTCTACTACTATTTTGTTTGTTTGTTTGGACACAGGTTCTCACTGTGTCACCTTGTCACCCAGACTAGAATACATTGGCATGATCACAGCTCACCATAGCCTCATATTTCCCAGGCTCAGGTGTCCTCCCACCTTAGCCTTCTGAGTAGCTGGGACTACGGGCTCAGACCATCATGCCCAGCTAATTTTTGTGTTTTTTGCAGAGACAAGGTTTTGCCATGTTGTACCGGCTGGTCTCTAACTTCTGGGCTCAAGCAGTCCTCCCGACTCAGCCTCCCAAGTTGCTGAGAATTACAGGTGTGAGGCACCACACTCGGCCTGCTTTCTACAGTGTGCTCTACTTCTTATTTTAAATCTTCGTTTATTGCTTTAAAATGGACCCTATAAAATCTTTAAGAATGCAACTTTCCTTGTTAAAAAAAAAAAAAAAAAAAAAAAAAAAGGAAAACCTTCACTTAGAGAGGCTTTGGCAATAGAACCATTATTCTACGCATATACTACATCCTGTGATGTCATAACTGCAGGAGTTATGAAGGATAAGTTTCTATATAGAAGTCAGTAGAAGAAAGAAATGTGTAAGAGTAATAATTCCAGAAGCACGTATACAGAAATTAAAACTGCTAAAATATTGCATCTGTTGATGAAAGGGGATGTTACCTTCCAAAAAGAGAAAAGTAATTTTTTGTTGAATTATTATTTAATTTTGTCTTGAAAAAGAAATACATGTATGTGTATGAGTGTGTGTGTGTGTGTGTGCGCGCGCGCGCACGCGTATATTTTGGAAGAAAGCTGTGAAACATCTTTATGCAGGACTCTTCAAATCTATACTAGCTTTGTAAATTCCAGTCATTCCTATCTAGATTGCTATAGCTGGGGGAAGTGTCATTGCATAGTGTCTCAACTAGTGTTTGCTTCTGTTTATATTTTGAGTTAAAATGGAAGAAATTATGGAAATAGTTTAGAAACATTAACAATCCCTCACTGACAAATAAAAAGGCTTGCTTTTAAAATAACCTATCCAGTATAATCTTTGTACCACTTAGCGCTCAACTACAAAGATTGCTCATCAGGAAAGGATAATGGGAATGTGGTGATCTTTCTTTGTAAATGATCTAGCTCTTGTTTTATTTGCCTATTACTTTGAACCATTTCTATATCAAAGTCCTGGCTAGTAATGAAAGAGCTTTAGGGGGATTTCTGACTGACAGGTACCATTACTAATAAATTGCCTCAGAATGTAAAAATGTGACCCCTCAGATGGTTCAACCACATTGTTTGCAAACTGTGACTAAGTATCAAATGCCAGCTTTTTTGCTAAGCACTCACCATGGAACAATACAGTTCTACTTTTTAATGCTTCAACGCCGATTGTGTAGGTCATAATTAGAGATTCAGCTGGGGATGAATGAAGAAGAATGTGCTGTGCAATTGGCTGTAACCAATCTGACCCTGCTTGATCCACACTTCTTAAAATCCTGTGACCTCCTGTAGCCTCATGCATGATCCTTGTATGTGGCTTGCACAGCCTCCCTGCCAACCTTTTCATCAATCGGCTTTTCAGACCACCACTTTGCTTTGTAGCCTTATCAAAGCATTTGTTTTGAGTTGTCATAAATGGCATCTAGGAGTTCAAAGTTTGCCCAGCACAGTAAGAGAAGTCACCATAAATGTCTTAGGAAAGAAAGCAAGAGATGTAGAATTTTTAGAAATTATATATGTTAAAATAAGTGCACATTTAAATCAAGGAAGAACCACAAAAAGATGGAATAATAAGAGAGATACAAGGTGTATATTTTATAGACTCTACTTTATTACCAGGATTCAGTTTTATAGGATTTATTTAATCCATCAAGATCCACTTTACAGGTGGTCCATGACCTCTTGTTAAAACAAAAAAGAGAGAAAACAAACTTGAATCTAAACTGTTGTCTTAACCCAGCTGTTTCATGGTGCCAGGAGAAAAAAAATAACACCAAAAAATTTCTCAACATACATAAGGAAAAGCCGAATAAGTTTTCAATTAAATGTTCACATGTATTTTAAATTTAGATAATTAATGTATTTGAGGCCACTGCATTTTTTTCAGTTATTTTTTTCATAATAGAATACAAAAGTATATATATAATCATACCTAAATGTCAATATTTTAAGAAACTGATGCAATTATATTAGTAATCTACTTTTTTTCAAATAGCTTTAATACAAAAGACTGGTTAGGTTGATATTTTGGAAACACCATAATGGAAGTAACAGGACATAGAATCAATAATTCATGGTAAACAAAGGAAACCCAGCATTCTACCATCCCTGAGAGATACATTCCTCCTGACAATAAAGTGTCCTTTTATTCCTGTTCAAGTTTATGCTTCAATGACTGTGCTTTCTACTTTATACCTTAATGTGTTTTTTGTTAAAACATAATAGTCATAGTCATTTTGCAATATTATAAAAAATCCCAAGTGGACTGCTACCAATTATTGTCCTGGTCCAGAAATCAAGTATTACAGGGCAGGAGAAGAATACTGTCTCTCCACATCTCCATTGATGTTTCTAAGATACAGTTAGCTAGATTTTCTCTCCCTCTGTCTCATAAACACACACCCACACACAGATACACAAACACACAAACAATATAAACATCTGCTAATATACTGACCTACTGGAAGTTTATATTCCTCGATCTTAAACCTTCAGATTTGGAGTGGAATAAAAAGTTACAATTCCTCAGCAACAACAACAACCTAAACCTGAAATAAGTTCTATCTAATAGTAGTCACTGTGTCAGTATAAAGCTAGTCAGTCTCTTAGGTGCAGATACCCTGGGAAAACAGTCAAGTAGCTTTTAAGAGTCCAAGTGTGTAGAAACACAAATACTTTGGAATGCTCTAGAGGCACAGGGTTAAATGCTCCCCCAAGCAATTTGACATTTCCGTGTTAATTCAGTTTGTAGAAACATATAATTAGAATCTCTAAAACCTGCATTTTTCTTTTCTTTATGCAAAAAACATGTGCTGGTGCACCCGCAGCAATGAATACGCTGGGAAGGGAACTCTTCGCGGGGTGGCTTGACATAGTCTGCTGAAAGGCCACAACTACTTCATTTCTGATAGAAAACAAAAATATTACACACTATTCCTTTATTGGAAACTAGCACCTCTCCTTGAAACTAAAATAGGTGCTTTCATGCAGCATAAGTAATTTTCCTCTTTACAGGTGTTGAACAGAGTAGCCTAGGGAGCATACAATCTGGGTTGGGAATTAAGTCCAGGTTGCTTGCTTAATGGTATAAAACAACCATGTAGGCATGAGGCTGACATTAAAAGAATGTCTTTTATCTTCAAAATTATAGAAGAGAATGACCCTCTGAGGAACAGCTGCAATCAGTTCTTACAAATGAAAAATGTATTTCATGTATTTATAAACGTAAAGGTAAATATATAAAATATCCATGTATATGATTGTGTAGAAAGTATAAGGATTAGTGTGAGTTTGTGTTTTTCTTTAAGAGCAGATAGTTATATAACATAAGATGAAACGATTAGTTTACTTTTGTTGATTCTTTTTCAAGAATAAAACAACTGTTTAATAGTCTTGTATTTTTAACACAATTCTGTGTTTCTCTGTGGAAAAATTTTCTTTAAAATCAATTACGGTATAACCAATGCTGTTCCCTGTGTAATCCTTATGAGTCGTTTTTCAAAACATAAAAAATGAAGTAAAAAAAATTAAGTAAAATTTATATTTATTTTCTTAAAATTCATTATTCCCTACTTTATACCTCACAATAGTAGAAACTTGGAAATCAAGGCATAATTATCTAATAAATGAAATTTGTATGTAAGTTGTATAACTTCTCTCTAATTTGTTTCAATAATACCTGTTTCCACAAATCACATGCCATAGCTTAGTTTTTCTTACCTAATTTACTTGGTCCAAAAAAGTCAGTGATTGAGAAAACACATATACCTAATTATTCTCATTTGGGAACTACTAAATCAAACACAAACAAATTAGATTTTTTTTCTTTTAATACAAGAGGAATTTACACAATAGGTATTTTTTATCCATGCATGTTTTAATGTGTTTAAGGGAAGTAAGTAAACTTCAGCTATGAATCATTAATATTAAGTTAAATGTAGCAATGTAAAAGTTTCTTTCCCTACTATGTCTTGATCTAAAAACATTTGGGCAGCTGTAAAATGCCAAGGAAGTAACACAAAAAGGGCTTGTGTGAAAGATGCATTTGGGGTTTGTATGTATAACGTGGCGGTATGACAGATTTTAGAGGGATACAGAAGCAAAATAGAACACAAGATTATTATATAACTATATATTTTTATTTTTAAAAACATTCATAATAGTTGTATATATTTATAGGGTACATGTAATATTTTGATACAAGCATCCAATGTGTAGTAATCAAATTGAGGTAATTAAAATATCCATCACTTCAAAGATGTATCATTTATTTTGTTGAGAACATTCCAATTCTTCTACGCATTTTGATATATGCAATAAATTATTTTTAGTGATAGCGCCCTATTATGCTATCAAACAATAGAACCTTTCCTTCTATCTAACTGTATTTTTGTAAACTAACCTGTCTTCAACACTCTACCCCACTACCTTTCCCAGCTTCACCAACATTCTAGTCACTATCTCCATAAGGTCAATTGTTTTAACCCCCCAGCATGAACAAGAACATGTGATATTTGTCTTTCTTTACCTGGCCTAGTTCACTTAACATAATGTCCTCTACTTCGATCTATGTTACCTAAAATAACAGAATATTATTCTTTTTGTGGCTGGATAATATTCTATCATGTATATATACCACATTATTTATTCATCCATTAATAGCACAATACTACTTTTTTTGTGGCCAGATAATATCCCATCTTGTACATACAACATATTAACTTCATTCATTGATGGACACTTCGGTTGATTCCATATCTTGGTTATTAAGAATAGTGCTGCAATAAACCTGGGAGTGAAGATGTCTCTTTGATATACTGATTTCTTTTCTTTGGGATATATACTTAGCTGGGGGGTTGACAAATTATATGGTAGTTCTAATTATAGTTTTTTCAGGAATGTCCATTATATTTTCTATAATGGCTGTACTAATTTATGTTCTTACCAATAGTGTACAAGTGTTCTCCACTTTTTCCACACTGTTGCCAGTAATTGCTATTTTTTTGTGTATTTGGTTAATAGCATTCTAAGATGAGATGATATTTGATTTGCATTTTCTTAATAATTAGGGATGAGTGATGTTGAACATTTTTCCATATAGTCAGCCATGGTGTCTATTTTAAGTAATGTCTATCCAAGTCTTTTTAACTTTTAAATTAGATTTTGTTTTGTTTGTTTGCTACACAGTGGTTTGACTTCCTTATATATTCTGGCAATTAACTGTCTGCTGGATAGTTTACAAATATTTTCTCCCAAGAGTTTGTTTCTTCAATTTCTTGATTGTTTCTTTTGCTGTGCAGAAGCTTTTAGTTTGATGTAATCCCATTTGCCAATTTTTCTCTGACTCCTCTTCATGGTGCCACATTAAGTGTTCAAAGTTTCCTGTGCCTACGTATCTATAAAATAAAAAGGGAAGAAATTCATGGAGATTACATTGGCAAAGCTCACAAAGTATTTTCACAGAAATGCTAGGAATTGTAAAACATCCCATGATGCAAGTTTACCTGTGTTAACAAACCTGTACTTGTACTTGAGCTTGAAATAAAAGTTTAAAAAATTATGTTATGCACACACTCTCTGTGTATATATGTTATGTATGTAATATATATATATACTATGTATATGTTATATATGGAAAATATGTATTTTTATATGTAATCCTTATTACATATATATTTTGGTTTTTGTTTTGTTTTTGCAATGCATAGATTTGAGAAACATTAAATGTTCACAATTATCCACCAAAATTTTCTCTAGAGATCACAATTTTGATCAGAACTAAACAATTAAAGCCATAGACATGCTAAAGTAGATTATTATTTGATATCATTAGCATGTACAATAACCTTGCTTTGTAAAATTTTGAATTTTCAATCTGGTGATTCTGTATGCCTTTTACAACGTTCATTATAAACATGGAAATGCAAATTAAGATTTTTAACATCTGAAACTATAACAATCATATTTTTTTACTTTCTTTGCCATAAATTGTCATGTTCCTATTTATGTTCTGATTGCTACAGAACAACAACAACAAAAAAACACATACCTTTGTTAGCTTATCTTAGACAATGATACAAAGGCATCATCAGAATTATGTCTAGCATATGCCAATTGTTTATTATCTACTAAATTTCTGCTAAGAATTTATCCATATTATATGATTGGATAAATTATACTGCCTTGATAAGGAAACTGAGGATGAGAGTATGGGTCCTAGATGATTTTTTGAGATAAGAAGTTAAAATAAAGATTATACAGTTAGAAAAAAAGACATTCTTTTTCTTTTCTACTTATATGTTAAACCTTCAAGCAGAAGTCATTTTCCAACTACGGCTATCACAACCTTTGGAGGTTTGTTCAGTGAGTCAGTTGGAAGTCAATTTCTTCACTTTTTTGTTTTCTTTTGCCTGAAAACAAATATATTTTTTTTACTTTGGTTCTTGAAAGATAGTAGTTCTGACTATGAAATTATAAATTATAAGGTATTTTATTTTAACATATTAACCTTATTATTACAGTGCCTTCTGTCTTCTATTTTTGCTGCTAAGATACCAGCCTGTTATCATTTCATTACAAAAGATCTATATTTTCTTGCCACTTCTGAACATTCTCTTTGTCACTGAGGTTTCATTATCTTTTTACATTACTATATTACTATAGTTACTATTACAATACTATTATTATATTGCATATTATAGTATTATATCTTATTCAGAATTTATTTGCATTTATCCTGTTGCTGATTTCTTGATCTTTTTCCAGGATGAAATGTTGAATATTTACACTTATTCTGTACATTATATTCACATCTTTATAATTATACCTGAAAATTCATAAGTATATGTAATTTTCAATTATTGCCTTTAACCTATTCCTGCTAGTCTTTTTCTTTTGAAATTTCAGTTATACTTAATTCAGCCTTCCTTAATTCACCTTCTGTGTCTCATAACCAGTATTTTATATTTTTAACTATTTGTGAATTATCTCATGAATATTTTCTTTAGTTTGTCTTCCAGTTCTTGATTCTGCTTTATTGCACTGAAATATTTCCTTTGGGTACTAATTCCATTCATAAATCTTCCACTAGATTTCTTTCTAAATATGTACATACATTTTTCCTTTCTTGATCCTTGTATTTGTCTGTTCTCAAGCTTCTATGAAGAAGAAATACTCAAGACTGGGTAATATATAAAGAAAAGAGGTTTAATTGACTTACAGTTCTGCGTGTTCAGGAAGGCCTCAGGAAACTTACAATCATGGCAGAAGGTAAAAGTGAGGAAAGGTACCTTCTTCACAGGGCAGCAGGAAGAAGTGCCAAGCAAATAGGGAAAGAGGCCCTTATAAAACCATCAGATCACATTGAGAACTCACACTCTATCAAGAGAAGAACAGGGTGGAACCACCCTCATGGTTCAATTATCTCTACCTTGTCCCTTCCTTGACATTTAGGGATTATTTCAATTCAAGCTGAGATTTGGGAGGGGAAACAGAGCTAAACCATGTCAATCCTCATATAAATATTCAAACTATTTAAACTTTCCTGAAATATGTAAAATATAGTTCTTTAAATTATTTCCTTAGATAATATATGCTATCTCTTCTTCTGCTAGTTTTCACTCATGGTACTTTTTATTTCCCTATTGCTTTCCTGATTTTTATCTATGCATAAGAATTCTGAATTGCAGTTAACATGTTTTATTGTTGATTTTGCATTTACATCAGTTAGTTGCCTGGGGACTCCCACCAAATAAGTTCTGTAGAGCTGAGGATCAAGTCTACCTGAAGACTATGTTATGTTAATAAATTCTGAAAGGACAATTTTTTCCTCCTCATACAATACTAGTGACATAAAGAATTTTATTTACTGTCCCTTCTACTGTGGGTTTATTTCAGGTGTAATCTTTTGGGAACTCAGCTTTATAAAGCAATCTCCTATCTTATGCCTTACTTTAAACATACCCAAGCCTTTATCTTATGTCTTCTATACTCGGAATAGCCATCAAAATGGAAACTTACGATCCCATGGGCTTGGTACCTTAAAAAGGATAAAGTTGACTTTTGAGTACACCTCATTCCTAGGTTGCACTTTCACTGTTTGTAACCTCTATGGATGCTTTAATTTATTTCCACTTCATAAAGGCATTTAAAAACATATTTGCTACATTTTATGTAGCTCATTTATTAGTATTTCATCCATTGCATTTTTATCTGCTAATTGCTGGCAATGAAATTCTATTTGCATCATTTTCAAAACTTCAGTAACATATGTTTTCTCATATTCTTATATATGAATATTGCTTTTTATACATTAAATCTGTAGGTTTTAGTTTTTAAACAATTTATTTGTTGTTACAATCAGCCATCAACTATGACTCTCTTACTGATACTGGGCCCCTTGCTAGAACTGATGTAAAAGGCAACTTAATGTTGAGATATAACATATTTACAAAATTAGCTGCCATCTTCTATAGAAAACTGGGCTTCTAGAAGTTACACTTTGCAAATCGCATCTCAATTTTACCTGAACTATTCTTTAAAAACTAGCAAACAATGGACAGAATGCTACGACTCGTTGAAACTGCATAAAAAAATCTCTTCTAACGTGACAGTCTACAACTTCTTATTTTCTAAATCGTATGGTGTGCATTGAGGTAAAGTTTATGAATTAATGGTCTATCAACACATAGAAGTTAAAAATAAACTGCAGGTAACAAATTTACACTTTAATATTATTTATTGTTTATCTTAAAAAGCAGCAAAAGGATGATTGTTTCATGGATAATCCAGCAATTAAACAAAACTACAAGCATGCCTATTTTATTTCTAATTCTTAGTCTGCTAGTTTTCCTAATCCTTCTTGCATATTGTGACAAATAGTTTCCATAGCTCTAGAAATCACATTTTTAAGGCAGAAACCAAAGAGAAAAAGTAACAGCAGCCAGCTATTTTCTTGCGCTGCTTTCTTCTCAGCAAGTTATATTTGAACAAGTCCTCAGCAAAATTCTTTTTCGATTACTTTGGCCAGAATTGGGCAACATGACTATTTCTAGCTTTAAGAGAGACTACAAAATGAGCTCTTCTATGAATTATCTCAGAGCAAGAAAGTTAGGAATGAATTGTGGAAAACAAACTAATGGTGCCTACAGTAGTTCCACCACTAGCAATACATACTTCTTTGTTAAGGGAGACCACCTCAAGGGTTCATCCGTTTATCATATATGGAACCCTTTCTAAGATTTTCTAAATAGCATGTCTTACTGCATGATAAATCGGGTATGACAATGTTTTAGAGATTTATGGTTAAAACAGAAGACATTTGCCTTGAACACACACAATAATACAATTGTGGAGAAGAAACACTATAACTTAATTTGTCATTTTAAAAGCGAATGGTTGATCATAGATGCATGGGTTCATTTCTGTGCTCTCTATTCTGATCTATTGCCCTGTTGTGTCTACTTTTATGCTAGTACCATGCTGTTGTAATTACTATTGTTTTGTATTATAGTTTGAAATCAGGTAGTGTGATGCCTCCAGCTTTGTTCTTTTTGCTCATAATTGCTTTGGCTATTACAGACTTTTGGGGTCCCACACATTTATAGTCAATTGATTTTTAACAAAGTTCCCAAGGATAAACAATAGAAAAAGACTATTCAATAAACAGTGTTAGGTAAACTGGATATCCTTATGCAAAGAATGAAACTGGACCCTTATCTCACGCCATATACACAAATATACTCAAAATTGATTAAATACTTAAACATAAAACATGAAACTTTAAAATGTCTAGAAAAAAACATAGGGGCAAAAAGTACACAATATTGCTCTAAGCAATGAGTTTTTAGATTTGACCCCGAAAGCACAGGCAACAAAAGAGAAAATAGACAAATGGGATTATATTCAAATAAAATGATTCTGCATAGCAAAGGAAACCACTAACAATGTGAAGAGACAACCTAAGGATTGGTACAAAATATGTGCAAGTCATACATCTGATAAGAAATTAGTATCCAAATTCCATGAGGAACTGAAACAACTCTATAGACTGAAAACAAATAATCTGATTAAGAAATGAATAAAGGACTTATATAGACATTTCTAAAGAGAAGACATGCAAATAGCTAACTGATTCAAGAAAAGTTATTTGACATACCTAATCATTAGGAAATGCAAATTAAAACAACAATGATTTATCACCTCACATCTATTAAAATGGTTATTATTAAAAAGATGAATGATAACAAGTGTCAGCAAGGGTGTGGAGAAAAGGAAACTCTTACACACTGTTGATGAGAAAGCAAATTAGGACAATCATTACGGAAAGCTGTATGGAGGATGCCAAAAAAAAAAAAACAAAAAAAAACCTAAAATTCAATTATTGGCAATGCCACTTCTGGGTTTTCACCGAAAAGATGCAAAATCAGTATGTCTATGAGATGTTTGCACATCCATGTTTACTGTAGCACTATTCACAATAGCCAAGTTATGGAATCAATCTAGATACCCATCACTAGGGGAACAGATAAAGAAAATGTGGTATATATCCCCAATAGAATACTATTCAGCCTAAAAAAATGGAAGATACGCTATCATTTGTGACAATATGAATAGAACTGCAGAATATTATACTGAATGAAATAAGCCAAACAGAAAAACAAATATGTTTCTCACTTATGTGTGGAATCTAAAATAATTGAATTCATAAAAGGAGAGATTGGTGGGGTGGAAATAATAGGGAAATGATAAAGTTGTAAAGCATCAATTAGAAAGAATAAATTTGTTTACGTGTTTGTTTTAGATCTATTACACAGTTTGTTTTAGATGATGAATATATCTTATAATTTAATATACATTTTGATATTACTGAAAGAGTAATTCCCAAATGTTCTTATCACAAAAATATCAAATATTTCAGGTGATGGAAAGGTTAGCTTGATTTAATAATTACACATTGTATTAAAAAATTATATTCAATAAATATATAAAACTAAAATTTTTCAGAAGATTTTTTTTTGAGACAGTATCTCACTTTGTTTCCCAGGCTGGAGTACAGTAGCACAATCATGGCTACCTCCCAAGCTCAGGTGATCCTCCCACCTCAGCCTCCCAAGTAGCTGGGACTACAGGCACACACCACCATGCCCAGCTAATTTTTGTAGAGAAGGTGATTTGCATTGTTACCCAAGCTAGTTTGAACTCCTGGACTCAAGCAATCAGCCCACCTCGACCTCCCAAAGTGCTAAGGTCACAGGTGTGAGCCACCAAGCCTGGCTTGTCAGTGGATACTTTTTCAAAACTTTTTTCAAGTGAAGGATTGCAAACACATGATAAATGCTATAGAGAGCACATATCTTACCCTGCCAGATAATAAAAGCAGAAAATTCTGTCCTGGAAGTGAAGAGTAGGCAATATGTCTGCTCCTGCTGTTCCAAAATATTTACTTCCATCACTGAGGGAGGTATTTTTCTATCTGTTTTCTTTTCCATACATATTTAAATTGGTTATTGGGGAAGAGGCTTCTTCTGTAAGATCCACTGTTTTAGCATCCCTCTTCACATTGATGCGAACATGGAGGCCCAGGGATTTCCACAGATATTTCCTAGCCAGAGTTAGTATTTTGTTGCTACTATGTTTCCCTCAGATTTTGTTAAGTTCTTGTCTATTTGCCTTTAATCAATTTTGTACTCCTGTATCTATAGCCAACATCAATTGCTGACACATATTTAAGCTAGGATAGGTAGGCATGACTTACAATTGAGTTTTTGGTTGGTTTGTCCTCCTATGAAAGGTGCTGAGGTGCTGACGTCACTTGAATCAATTGTATCTCCTCATCAGGCCGATGTTTTCATTTATACTAGCTTCAACTTCACAAGCTAAAGTTGACTTTTCTAACCCTGCCAAGCACTAAGTTTTGAAGGTGAATGCTTAGTTACCCTGGATTGCAAGCTGCAGACAGAGTGCCTGTGTTAACAAAACTATATATACTTTTCTCTTTGCTTTCAAACTGACCACTTTGGGTCTAACTTCATTATTCTCTCTTAACTGTTGCTCCTGAAAGCCTCACAAAGTAACCAAATGCAGGTCACCATTCTGATTTTTAACTCCTCATTCACCAGCAGTTCAGCCTTTATTTTTAGCACATTATCTTTATCCCAAAGTAATCCAGGTAACAGTTTGAGAAAATATTTCACCAAATCTTAACAAGAGTCTCTAGAAGGCAGGAATAGTTGGTTTCTTGTTCCTTTTTATCCTATTATGAAGCACTACCACCTTTAGTGGTATGTGTATCAACCTAATTCAGTTGTTCAATACTTATCACTTACCGAGGGCTTGAGAATCTTATGGATGCTTTTGTGACTCTATTAGAATGACAAGATAAGTGTGACAATCTCTATATACTGAGTCAAGTAGCACAGTAGCACTTCAGGGAGAAAACAGAAGACAAAAGAAAATCTAGGTAATAGTGTTCTCACAAAGTATATATATGACCAGAAATACTAAATGGGATTGAAATTGACTCAGCATTGGTTCCTGGCTGCTATAATAATAATGATAATAATAATTCTTGAATATCACTAGCTTATTCATTAAAAATTCTTGCACTGTCAGATGTGCAGGAGGGTTCCTACAATAATGGCACTGGGATTGGAAAGAAATTTTACAAGTCTCAATAGAACATTTAAGGCAACCAGTGGCTGTACTTGGTTTATGAATGTAAAGAATCCCAAAACCCAAATGTATTTACTGTATACTTATTTAGTTTTTACTTTATGCAGAGGATACTTGTGGCTGTTATTTTGGTAAAAAAATAATAATAATAACAAACTGAGTTTAATATGTCCCCATGTGGAAATAAGATTGACAAAAGTGTTAAGAAATTAGATAGCTTTCTTTTAAACTCAGCTTGCATAGGCAATGTCCAATTATATAAAATTTTGAGTGCCTTGAATATATTTTAAATATTTTGGCTATCATTTACCTGTCTTTTTCTAATTTTGGTTTTAGAAAGTTTTGGATGATTACAATTATATCTGTTCTGTTTAAAACTTAAACACTACTTTATTCTATTCCTATATAACTTGATAAACTTTTTAAAGAAAATTGTTGTTGGTATATGGCAGCTGGAATATAGGTGAAATACCTTTTCATTCAAGTACACAATGAATGTCTTTCCCTACTATGATGACTACTTTAAAGCTTCTAAGTATAATTACTTAATTAAAACAATGAATTCTATGTTATATATATGAAGGATATCTCCAATCTGTTTAGGAAGTATGTTTAGAATCTCTGTACAGGTTTATTAAATTTGATATATTAATGTTACCAAGACTTTAGAAATTTGTGAATTGTTTTCCTACCAGCGTGGACTGCACTACTCAGAAACCAGGTGTATACTGTTGAGTTACACAATTATATACTTGAAAATCAAAAAGGGGAAATGAAACCATAAAAGCTATATAGACAGGAAAGCCAAATGCACTCTTAGGGTGCATCATTACATACTTCAGACTCACAAAATAGTCTTCCTTCCTGTAAATAGTTGATAGAGAAATCAGAGAGCAGACATCACATTGACATAGGGAGAAGTACAAAGAGGTTAGATTCACTTTAGCAATTTTTCATGAGTGAAATGACTCCAACATGTCTAGAAGGTCAAAGCTAAAATAAACTTTGACCCTATTTTTATCTAATCAGGAAAATTCCCACCATGTTTTTTCTTCATTTGATTTTGTGTCTGACAGAGAAATCTTTCCTTGCAAAGAACTCTACTACAAGTATTGCAAATTTTTACAACCTGAGGCATATAAATAAGGCCCTTTTTCTTTTTTTTCCCCCCATATGTCTCCTTTTTTTGTAATTTGCTTCTTGTAATTTGTCCCTTTGTAATTATCAAAGGTAGCTTTTGATTTTGATACTCTAGATTGCTGTATATGATCATTATGGTAAGGAAGTATTTCAATTAAATGTCATGCTTTTATTTATAATCACTTAGAATCATACTAATGAAGCTTTGTTCCTACATAGCTCTTGAGAACAGCTAAGGAAGTCAAGAATTTTTCCTAGAATCATATAACATTTCAGGAGAAATGTTGCTGGGCCTATTTTAAAAAACTGAAGGTCCCTTAAATAACATATCTCCTCTAATAACCTAAAAACTACTATAAACATATTTATGCTTCTGTTATTTATATTTCTCTTCCTGGGGCTAAGTATAATTTCTGGCACATAGAAAGTATAATCGGTTTTCCTTTGCATTCCACATTATCATATAAAGTTGAATAAAATATCACTATAAATTCTGGTGATAGTAGCAGCCTTGTTGTCTGGAAATATAGAAAGTATGTGTAAGTCAATATAGTGAACATTAAATAATTTTTTAAACAATATATTCAATAATGGTATTAAGTGTAATGAACAGAATGCTCATATAATCTCTTCGCTAAAAAATGACAGAACATGTGCTTTAAAACGCTATGGATTCAGGAAGAATTACCCTATAAATCTTTGAGCCTTCAAAAAGCATACCCCTTTTTAAAGAGAAGTATAAAAGGATATGGTTATGGTTACTTAACTACCAACTTCCCTGATAATATCTGAATCCAAAACAGCTTAAGAACCAGGTAAATGTTTTGCAAAAGCTTTTAAGCTTGTGTTTCTTATATGAGCTAGGTACTCACCTGTCAACTAAGAGACTTTTCCAGAGACATTGAAGTTCAAATGTTTTGAGATTAGGAAAAGTCTGTTCATTGTGTGTGTGTATTTATATAGGTTTAGAAGACAGATATTGCTCTGCCTTAAGACATCTTTTTTAAGGCAACATTTTACCATAGGAAATGAGTTGAGTTCTATCTTATATCTGTATTTACAATGATTCATCTAAATAGGTTATTTCCATTGTGCACAGGTGGTTATCTCACATGGTTTTTATATAACAGCCTGGACTAGCAAGCCCCGAAGAGCAACATCTAATGGTATCATTAAAATGATTGTAAACATGCCTGTTGAGGCAGATGTGAGCTTTCTTTCTGTTGATATAAACTCAAATTGTTTGGTAAGATCAAACAAATGTAGAGTTTTAATATGTCAACCATGTCTACATTCTAACAGTTTATGTTTTTAAAGAGATCTGTTTCTTTAGAAGTCAGGATGGCTATAAAAGAGCCAGACTATAGATCAGATTCAAAGACAAAACCCATTTTCTGATTAGAGCAAAATTATCTGTATCTGTATTATTTAACCAATGTTTCCAATGAAAAGAGATCAAGCAGGGAATCATATTGCCAAGTATTAAAATAAGATGTTGAAGGCATGTGTGTCTACTAATTAACCATAATTACTATTGGGTTTTTGTCCAAAACAAAATTAAATACTGGGTCACTAAATTTAGTCTGTCCTTCTTCTAACCTGTTCACCACTCTATCAGCATCCCTTTTCTTCTAATTTAATAGTTTTCTTAGAATGGTGTCACACCATGTGTTTTAATTTTCAGACCATTTAAAATAATTCTAGGAAAGCCAATTAAATTTGAAGTTCTCAAGCAAAAGTGTGTCGTTATTTATTGTAGTGGCAAAAGAAGTAGATTTCTCTGGCAAGGTTCTACTAAAATGTATTCTTAACATAGAAAACTGTGGATTAAGTATCAATATTATTTATGTAAAATAAGAGAAAATGCAAGTAGTGTGTGTTTCTTAATTAAAGCTAATCTCCACCAAATACTGCATAGATGTCTAGTAGTATACACAAATTATCTCATTTAACCTCTCTGGGCCCCAAATCACATAGCTAATAAGCCATAATTGACTTTATTATTATTATTATTATTGTTATTATTTTCTTTTTTTGAAACAGAGTCTTGCTGTGTTGCCCATGCTGGAGAGCAGTGGTGTGATCTTGGCTCATTGCAACCTCCACCTCCTGGGTTCAAGTGTTTCTCCTGTCTCAGCCTCCCTAGTAGCTGGGATTACAGGCACATGCCTCCATGCCTGGCTAATTTTTTTATTTTCAGTAGAGACAAGGTTTCACCATGTTGGCCAGGCTGGTCTAGAACTCCTGACCTCAAGCGATCCACCCCCCTCTGTATCCCAAAGTTCTGGGATTATAGGCATGAGCCACCATGCCTGGCCCATAATTGATGGTAAACAAGAACCTGCACTCTTAAGTATTGGAATATACTGCCTGTTTTTTATTTGATAGTGTTAGTTACTATATGCTATTTTTAAAAAAGGTAAATACATTACAGTACTATTTTTACAAAGATTTAGGCAAAATTCCATATGGGAGGGTGTTCTGTCTTGTAGCACAGAATAAAACTGAATATTCCATTTTCTCCCCTACATTCTTAGATACCCTTACAATTATTTTAAACCATATGGCTATTTTGGAGAATAAAGTGTGGGAGGAAGTATCATGTGTCTCTTTGCTGGCCTAAAATAGTGAAATCTCAGGCACCATTCTTCAGTCTCTCTTCCTCCCTGCTCTGGTTACTAGGAGGCCTGGTGTTGTGGATCCAAAACATCAAAACAGCATGGATTATGGATTACAGAGTTGCCACAGGAACAGTGCCCAAAGAGATGCCCAAATATGTAGCAGATTTGGAATGAATTAGAAATAAGCCTTTGTTGCATTGAGCACTGAGATATGGACATTTTTTTGTTTCTGACTAACCTAGCTTACCTTGGGTTTTGTAGAAATTAGTACTGGAAATGAGATGTTATTTTAATAAACACAATATATTTGGTATCAACTGAGTGATCCAGTAGTGGGCAAACAGAGAGAGAACTGATATTAGTGGCTTTGGAAAAATTGAGACTCATTTCATACAGTAAAAAATCTCAAAATAATGTGAGCAGCAGATCATGTACCTGACAAATATGTGACTTTGGTTTAAAAGTAGAATATAACATGTGTGATTTGCTATTAACTGTATTTGGCAATATATAATAAGAAAGAAATTGGCTCAGAATGGATTTGGCTAGTTTGCAAGTAGAAGTGAAAGAGGTGAGAAGAATCCAATGCAGAGCTTTTCAGTGTTGGAAAAATAATTGTTTTATAGTAGTAAGAAATGGTAAGAGTGAAAAGGTCTTTACAGATAAGTGTCTGGTAATGTATTTCCAATTGATTAAATTACATCAATGCAAAAAATAGGTTATAGACATGGTACTCAATAATTTGGTATAACGACTCAGAGCAAAGATCAAATTAAGAGTGTGGCTCTTCTGGGAAATTCAAACAACTTTCGAGTAACCCTGTTATATTGAGAGAATGAATAATGGAATAAGAGTAGACATGGAGAAGATAGAAAGCACTGAATATGTTCCAGATTCATAAAGAAGGCTGGAATTAAAGCTTACTGGATGTTTGAAAGTTGTATTGGCAATGAAACTATGATTTTGGATCACACATTAACAAAAGTCTTAACAGATTTAAAAGTTTCGATGAGCAGGAAGTTAGCTGGGAAAATTCATTGGACACCAAGTAGAGGATATTCCCCAAAATCCACTTCTGATGGGTACAAGAAGTATAATGGGCAAGCAAATGCATCCTTAAAGTTGGAGCTAGGAGGCGCAGAGAACCATGGACTCAAGGCTTCCCAAAAATCTGGACTCAACAGAGGAACACTGCTAACCAGCTCAGGACCCTTTACAATGCCTCTTTGCTAGAACCAAAATGTCTATGGACTAGTGACTTCTGCATGCCTCTTACTCTTCCCCTCTCCTAATGGTATCTGTTCTGTGCCTGTTCCCCCATTTTAAATGAGTGTTCATGTCTGTGTATGTGTGTATGTTTTGTGGAGGTTTCCTTCACTTAGCTTTTTAGATTATATGTCTCAGTCAAAAGTAGCGACATCTGAACCTGATATAGAAGCTTTCATATCTCAGCCAACGTTCTGGGTGATCTTGAAGATGGGACTGGACTAATCCTTTGAATTGTCTCATGCAGATAGTAGTTGAGAGTGTTTCTTTGTAGGTGAATTGCAGACTGTTCCATCTGCGAATACTACTCCCTAAATATTACATTATTCCTTTGCATTTCCTTGCTTCAGAGGTTAGGAAGGCCCGAGAACTAGCCGTTCTCAAGAATGGGGAACACTAGTGACATGTGTAAATTTCAAGGGAGGAAAGTTTGGCTCATTTTTTTCCTTAAATATCTTTTTTGTTCTAACTCGTTCCCAAGTTAGGGCAAGAGATGATGGAGTTGAGATGTCACAGTCACATGATTGAAGCTGCCTGAATCCCTGTGTACTGCACAGAGGATAATGGTCTGGGGATGTCATGGGAATCCACAGTGTATAGTGCACTTGTAGGAATGAGAAAAAAACCTTTGTTGTGTTAAGTCTCTGACATTTTTTAGATTGCTATATAAAATAACCTTTCTTGACTAACATACCCTGTTATCATATTTAGTATAAATTATGGTTAGAAAATCCTACTTTCTGTTGTCATAATGAAAAATTAATTTGACTAAATTTTTTAACAGATATATATGTTTATTTCTGTTCTTACATATGGTAATTATTAGAAGTCAAACTCTCTCCTACTCTTCAGAATCCACAATACTAGAATTAGTTTCTATGTTTTGGACTCTTTAATACATAGATCTAACATAAAATGTAACACATTTAACAAAATCAAAATAACATGAAAACTACAGGTGATTATTATTTTTAATTTCCCAGTGTCATAGAAAAGTGATCCCTGCTCTAATATCTTCACAAAAATAAATGGAACAAGGACCCATGAGTTATTTAAAGGAATCATTAACTTTCATGTGACCCTCTTTGTAACTGAGACAGTTGTGTCCTAGAAGTGCCCTCCAACAACTGATTAATGAGGTTTCCAAATTTTTTAAATTAACATGGAAGGGAGTGAACTTGTGTTTAGCCAAATCTCTTTGAGGCCCAGGAAAAAGGAGATACCTGTCTCTTAAATAATTCATTATTATGTGTAATACTAAGCATTTTAAAATGTAATTTTTTTAAGTTTAAAGAGCTTAATACATAAGGTAAGGAGGTAATTTCTGAAAGTTTTGTCTCCAAATTGATCATTATGACCAGTTTAGATAGAGAAATATTTTAATCTTGTTCATGGTAGTAACAAACTTTCCTCAAATACATTGAATAATACAGAAGAAATAATTCATTGGATGTTTTTCCAATTTCTTGTTCTCTAGACTGGTTAAAATATCTTTCACACCATAGAAAGTTGAATGGCAATCTGTTCTATTTGATCACATTAATAGCTCCTTTGAGTAAATTATAATTAGATGCCTTCTTAGGTTAGTTAAGTACTGGAATTATCTGCATAAATGATTAAATTCTCACTTTCACTTGTATAAATTTGCTATAGCTGTAATTTTGAAGTAAAATGTTAAAAGTGAATTTAAGTAAGAAAAAGTTAATACTGCAGTGTCTTGTTGCAAGTAAATGAGAATTTTTTTTTTCAAATTTACTGTACTTTGGAAGTTTCTTTGTACTTAAAGATAACAGTTCTTATACTTTGTTTTCATAAACAATACCTCCATCATTTAATATTCTATCTGACAAAGTTATTAGTTGGAATAGTCAATTATGCTTATCCAAATTATGTAATATTGTATAGTACAGAAGTTCATTGGCTTAGTACCCTTCTATCATTCATTATTTTTCAATTTCTTAAATATCTATTACAAAGTAATGTGGTCTTCTTCAGTTCATTATTAAAATTAATACCTTTCAATGTAGAAGGTTTCTTTGTTGTTTTCCTTTTTTATTTGCATCTTGTTAGGCTAAAACCTTAGATAGAATTTTTAAAAAATACATAACGGCACAAGTATTTGAGAGTTATTTCAGTAAATGATTCCAGCTATCTTTATATATACCTATTATAAGGAAAAAAATCCAGTTTCCTCTTACGTTTATTATAATCAAGAATCCATTTTCTAAACACAAGTTAGTTTTTACAATATGGGAAATTCATACACAACTTTAAAAACTGATGGTGACTATAATCACAAACAGAATCTAAAATGGTAAAAGTGTCACTCATTCAGTCTCTGATTTTTTTTTTCATGTAGGCACCCACAAACACATACATAAAAAACTAGAATCTAAAATTTATCATTTATATAAAATAGCATAGGAGGCCAGGCGCACTGGCTCATGCCTGTATTCCCAGCACTTTGGGAGGCTGAGGCGGGCCAGATCGTGCCACTGCACTTTAGCCTGGTTGACAGAGCAAGACTGTCTTAAAAAGAAAAGAAAAAATAGCATATGAATTTTGAAAGGAGAAATGACACTAAAAATTTTCACAACTTTCTGGATGAAGCCAGTGTGTCTTCAAATTGTTGTAATCTTGATTTCCTCTATGCAAACCTCACACCTGGGCTCTTATGCTCAACTAACCAATTCTTGTTCTTTTAGCATGCATACTTAAGTAAATGTTTTAAAATATCAACTAAGCCCTCAAATTGTCTTATTCTTGATGTATTACTCCATCAAGGCAAAATTATCTGCCCCAAATTTAAGACTCTTTATACAATGACCTCAAAATATCCAGTAAACTGTATTTGCTACTGAGGTGCAAGTCAAAACTTTTGCTTGTTAGGAATGTTTTCTTAGTCTCTTCTATCAATGTTTGGGCTTGGACAAAAAAGGCTAGGCCATACTGGTCAGGGTTGGCTTCACATACCACAGCATATAGAAGGATGAGCCCAAATGTAGGACAGTAAATAGAAGATCAAATAGTGGAATTTCGTGCGGCAGGTGTGACCAAAGGGATAGGAGAGAGGGTGATGGGCAGAAATTGAATACTTTTAGTTATTGGTTGAACACTTAGGTTTCTGTATGTTTTGCTGTCTGAAAACCAGAGATTCTGAGTTAGACTGTTTTGCAGAAGAAATTGGTGCTCATTCTTGAAGTAATGTGGATGACTGGTGACAAGACAAGAGCAGTCCCATCTGTTTTCCCATCTGTAAACCGTGACCCACAAGGTCATTGTGTATTATTATATGGATGAGGTTGGGATTTCAAGTTAGAATACTCTTATGAAAATGGGCTTAAATTTTGTAGGCTAACACCATGACTGACTTGCTACAAATCAGAAAACAATTAAAATCAAGTTCTTTATTTTTCTCCACACCATGACCATTCATCCAGCCTCCACACTCAAATTAGAATCGCCCTCTCTTTATTGAGTAGAGCTTAGTTTAATATAAAGTTTAAGGGGCAAGATTTTAAAACTTAGAAAACTTAAGAATGAAAGAAAGGAAAATTATTCTGTCCTATCTGCAGGATCTGGTAGGCAGTAATAATGGTTCCCAGAGATGTTCATGTTCTAATCGTCAGAAGTGTAAATATGTTACCTTACATGACAAAAGGGACTTTGCTGGTTTGATTAAGGTAAAGTACTTTGAGATGGAGAGATCATGCTGAATTATCCAGGTAAATCCAATCTAATCACACTAGTTCTTTAAAGCAAAGAACCTTTCCCAACAGTGGTCAAAGGGAGATGACTGCATGATGAGGATTCAATTCCCTTTTGCTGGCTCTGAAGTTTAAGGGATTTTGTGCAAGGACCAGAGAGAGGCCTTTGGAAACTGGAAATAGAAGGGAAATGGACTCTCTTCTAGGGTCTCCAGTGAGGAACTCAGCCTTGCTGACTCCTTGATTTTAGTTTAAGGTGCCAGACTTCTGACCTATATAACTGTAATATAATAAATTTCTGTTGTTTTTAGTCACTAACTTTTAACTTCTCGTTAATTTTTCATAGCAGCAATAGACATCTAATACTCATGCTAAATCCATTCACTTTTCTTGAATTTATTTGTGATCTCCATCAAAGTATCCTCACTCTTCCACTGCCTACCCAAGGAGTGCTCAGAAATTCCATTTGAGAAAACCATCACCTCCTTTGAATAGTACTCCATATCACACAAGAGAACTTTGATAGTTCTACTGAATTTTTGTGCATGAAAATATTGTTCATTTTAATTATGCTACCAAACTAGATTGTGCCTATATCATAGGAATTATTCATGTTTATCCTTCTTTTGAGTCTTCCAGTATGCCTGGGACAATGTACATTTTTATTGATGTATAAGCATTTAAAGCAACAGCATTAATCATTTAAATCTCTTTTCCTCAATTAGGAAAATAGCCCTTCATTTTCATTTAATGAGCCATTTTTATGATATTTTGTTGTGATGTAAATAATTAAAATATATTGCAGAAAAAAATTTTTTTAGGGGAACATATGCTGAACTCTTTTTGTGCACACAAAACCTGCCATGGAATTTCACATATTGCTATGTAGTTCATAGAAATAAGATTTCCAAAGTCCAATATGCTAAACTCAATCTCATTCCAAAACCATAACTTTCATTTCCATTTTTAATATTGGAGTTAAAATAGCCCCAAATTAGACGCCAAACAAATCTAATTTATGTTTTTAGCAATTGTGTGTGAGTCATACTGCCAATGTTTTTGCCTTGCTTGTTACAAATTGTCCCTAATTGAAAAATACTGTAAGCAGTAAAATATGAAGGAAAAACCCACCAGTACTTTGAAGTTTATTGCTTACAAAAATGACGTGGGTTTTCCCATATTAATTTTGATGAACATAGAGCTTTAGTTTTTTTCCCCAGTTTCAGTCTTGTCATTTCATTCTAGTTATGAAATAAGGGGATGATTTGGGGGATATTTTTCAAAACCTGGCCACTTCCTCAAATTGAAGCTTTGTTCTTATAAATAGATACAATTATGTTCATATGTTTGGTAGATGAATCCAGCAATGTGCCTGTTCAACAGAGTCTCTCATGGGTAGTTTCCTCAATTCTTTGGAATTTTACTCTTGAATTTGGTCAATGAGGACAATTCAGTCTGAGAAATGTTTATCCTTGATGTCAATACTTTTTCCTCATAAACATATACTTCATCTTGTGTATATGTGATCAATTGTGTTAGATAAGCTTTGGAGATATTAACCATAGAGCTATAAATTAACTCCATGAATGATAAACTAACTTACAAAGTTGTGAAAAAACTTAAAGGCTTCCTCTATTACATTAAAACTTAGAATAAATTGTTAAAAATATGGTCATAGATCTTAATTTTCCTATTCATCAGAACAAAAACAAATAATAAATGTAGATCCACATAAAATCTTCCAACTTACATTTTGAGTTTTTAAATGAGTATAGTCTAAGTTATACAAAAGGTATGCTCATGTCTAAATTAACTGCATATATAGCCTTTTTTATTATTATTATACTTTAAGCTCTGGGATACATGTGCAGAAGGTGCAGGTTTGTTACATAGGTATACATGTGCCATCGTGGTTTGCTGCACCCATCAACCCATCATCTACATTAGGTATTTATCCTAATGCTATCCCTCCCCTTGCCCTCCTCCCTCTGACGGGCCCTGAGTATATGATGCTCCCCTCTCTGTGTCCATCTGTTCTCATTGTTCACCTCCCATTTATGAGTGAGAACATGCTGTGTTTGGTTTTCTGTTCCTGTGTTAGTTGGCTGAGAAAGATGGTTTCCAGCTTTACCCATGTCTCTGCAAAGGACATGAACTCATCCTTCTTTTATGGCTGCATAGGATTCCATGGTGTATATGTGCCACATTTTCTTCATACAGTCTATCATTGACAGGCATTTGAGTTGGTTCCAAGTCCTTGCTAGTGTAAATAGTGCCACTGCATATATATTCTTTATTTATAAACTGAAGAAATTGTAGATTTCTTTTGAATATTAATAAAATTGTATTGATCATAGAATGATATTATGGATAACTTCATTTACCCAGAAATACTGGAAAATGAGATTTTATCCAATATTGTCTAAGATAATCTGCTCTCACCACTGTATGATTCTGAAATGACCATCACTGGAAAGGTTTTAAAGAGAGGAACCGTCTTCTGGCAAATGGGGAAGGGCTTTGGGATTGGTGATCAGATGAGTCTCAGGGACAAGTATAAATTATATTCTTTAAGATAGCATGATGCCTTACTGGAAGCATGGCTATATTCAGATAAGTAGCTTTTGATCAGTAGTAGCTGAATGGTTACCACCAATAACATGGGGGTCTTCCAGACTAGATTAACGCATCTGTTTAGTCACAGCTGAAGTTCAATTAGTTTTCCACTTTGAACCAGTGATGGACATCTCCCTCTGGGACATCTCCATATAAAAAGTTCTTTTTCTGGTTATAGGTAGCAGAGATCAGTGAATAAAAACCTAAGCGTATTATCTACAAAACTGTAAAGGTTCAAATTTCAGCACTGCTGCTTAATATTGTACAACCTCAGGCAAGTTACTTAGCTTCAAACACGGTCCCTTTTTCCTTATTTACAAAATAAGAATATCACAAAAGACATTGACATAACCAAAGCAATTCTGAGCAAAAAGAACAAAGCTGGAGGCATCATACTACCTGACATCAAAATTCACAACAAAGCTATAGTAACCAAAACAGCTTAGTGCTGGCATGAAAACAGTTACATAGACCAATCGAACAGAATAGAGAACCCAGAAATAAAACTATGTATTTACAGCCAACTGATTATCAACATTAGCAAACTTGTAGTAACTGATTTCTGTGTTTATTTGAGAAATGATTCTATTCAATGTTATTGAAGATCTATTATCAACAAAGGCACTAAGAGCATTCACTGGGGAAAGGACAGTGTCTTCAATAAATGGTGCTAGGAAAAATAGTTATTATAAGCAGAAAGATGAAACTGGACCCCTACCTCTGACCATATGCCAAGATCAGCTTTAAATGAATTAAAGACTTAAATCTAAGATCCGAAGCTATGAAACTATTAAAAAATGCATAGAGGAAATGATCCAGGATGTTTATCTGCACAAAGATTTTATGGAGAAGACCTCAAAAATCCAAGTAATGAAAGCAGAAATAGACAAATAAGATTATCTCAAACTAAAAAGCTTCTGCACAGCAAAAGAAACAATAAAGTTCAACAACCTAAAGAATAAAAGAAAATATTTGCAAACTATTTATCCGTTAAGGGTTTAGCACCCAGCATATACAAAAAACTCAAACAACTCAAGAGCAAACAAAGAAATCTTATTAAAAATATGCAAATAATATGAATTGACATTTCTCAAAAGAAGACATGCACACATCATACAAGTATATGAAATATATATATCACCAGGGAAATATATATCACCGGGGAAATGCAAATCAAAACCAGAATGAGAAGTCATCTTACACTTGTTTAAATTTCAATTATCAAAAAGAGAGGCCAAGTGTGGTGGCTCACGCCTGTAATTCCAGCACTTTGGGAGGCTGAGGCGGATGAATCACAAGGTCAAGCGATTGAGACCATCCTGGCCAACACATGGAAACCTCACCTCTACTAAAAATACAAAAAATTAGCCGGGCATGTCAGCACATACCTGTAGTCTCAGCTACTTGGGAGGCTGAGGCAGGAGAATCACTTGAGCCCCCCAGAGACAGAGGTTGCAGTGAGCCAAGATTGCACCACTGCACTCCAGCCTGGGTGACAGAGAGAAACTTCATTTCAAAAAAAAAAAAAAGAATAACAAATCCTGGAGAGGATATGGACACTTCCCATACACTGTTGATGGAATGTAAATTAGCACAATTATGAAAAAACAGTATGGAAGTTACTCAACAAAACTAAAAATAGAATTACTGTATGATCCAGCAATCCCACTACGGGGTATATATCCAAAGGAAAAGAAATCAATATGTCAAAAAGATAACTGTATCCCTGTTTATTATGGCACTATTCACAATAGCCTAGATATAGAATCAGCATAAGTGTCCTTCAGTGGACGAATGAATAAAAAACTGTGGTCTATTTATATACACCCAATGAAATATTATTCAGCCATAAAAAATGAAAAACTATCACTCACCTAAGGACATAGATGGAACTGGAAGTCATTATGTTAAGTGAAATAACTCAAGCACAGAAAGATAAACATGTTTTCTCTCACCTGTGGGAGGTAAAAAGTTGATCTCATGAAAGTAGATGGTAGAATACTGGTTCTAGGAGGCTGGGGAGTGTAGAGCAGATTGGGAATAGGAAGAGATAGGTTAACAGGTACAAAACTGGAATTAGATATGAGGAATAATTTCTAGTGTTCAATAGTTAACACTATAGTGACTACAGTTAACAACTTTTTTGTATATTTTCAATATTCCCGATACTAAGAAATGATAAATGTTTGAGATGACAAATATACTAATTAACCTGATTTTATTATTACACATGGTATCCTGCATTAAAATATCATACTGTACCCCATAAATATAATTATGTATCAAATAAAAATAAGAATAAATTTTAACAAAAGAAAGAATACCTACCACATTGCATTGGGGTATGGATCAAATGAAATAATTCCCCAAAGCACTCTGTTAAACCCTGCTACTGAAGAAGATTTTAATGAATGGCAGCTGTCATCACATGGGGTTATTAGAAGGACAAATAAGGTGGCATACATGAACAATGACTGGAGCTTGGTACTTTGCACACTCAGTGCCTTCAATGATATTACTTTTTCTGGCCAGGCATGGTGGCTAATGCTTGTAATCCCAACACTTTGGGAAGCTGAGGTGGGTGGATCACCTGAGGACAGGAGTTCGAGACCAGCCTTGCCAACATGGTAAAATCTTGTCTCTACTAAAAATACAAAAATCAGCTTGGCGTAGTGGCAGGTGCCTGTAATCCCAGCTACTCAGGAAGTTGAGGCAGGAAAATAACTTGAACTTAGATGGTGGAGGTTGCAGTGAGCCAAGATAGCGCCACTGGACTCTAACCTGGGTGACAGACTGAGACTCCATCTCAAAAAAAAAAAAAAAGATATATATATATTCAGAGGCGTTATCTTTGAGCCTCTCCCTGCCCGAGCATCAGCCAGCTATCTGGATTAATTAGGATGGCCTCAACTGTATTAAACTGACTGTTTATTTTTTCACATATTCTTCTTTCTTATCTATGGAATCTCTCTTTTTGGTTAGGTTTATTGCTGGCCAGAACAAATGTGGCTCCCAACCCCCCTTACAGCCAGTTGTGGTCATGTTGCTAAATTCTAGTCAATGGGATATAGACAGAAGAGTTTCTGGGAAGTGTTCTTAAAAGGAGAGGGAGATGCTTCTTCCACCTCTCCTCTTTCCTGCTAGCTGGAAAGCAAATGTGATGCCTGGAGCCTGGGCAGCCCTCTTTGAGCCGTGGGAGTGGAAGCGACATGCTAAGAATGGCAGGGCAGTGAAAGAAAAGATGCTTAACTCTCTGGTGACTTTAAAGCTGCCCCTGTCACTCTGGGCTGCTTATCTTCAGACTTCTTTTATATGAAAGAGAAATAAGCCTCTATCTTGCAAAAGCCACTGTTATTTTGGGGCTATTAATTACAGTCAAATCAAATTCTAATTGATGCAAGTGCAAGTAATTGAGTAGCTGAAAGCAAGGAAGACATTTTAGATCTCTATTTTAACAAGACATCTGGAGGGGGCCTGTTCCGGAATGGTTCGACAGTCCCATCAGTGTCTGTGACTCTCTCGACCTTTTCCTTGTGGTCACAGGATGGCCTCTGCAGCTGCAAATATCACATCCTCACATGGCAACCTCTCAGGTGGAAGGATGAACATAAGCTGGAAAAGGTGAAAAGTGTTCCTTCTCACACCCCTGTCCTTTAACCTTGGAGCAGAACTCTCCCTGAAAGCTCCAACCAGGCTTCCCAGTGCATCTTGTTGGCTGGAACCATAGCTGCAAGGGAGGCAGGGACAGTGAGTCTCTGGCTGAGACACGTGAAGACCAGGGTTGGGAATGGTTGGTGGTTGGAAAGCCAGTGAGGCCATCACATTGTCCCTCTGTGTAGTGTCTGTTCATTGGCCTCTCTCTGGAGCCGGAGTTCCCTATCCACAGCAGCTGGCACCAGGGACACCACTGCAGAGCTTCTAAGAGTGCATCCTATGGAGCCTGACTGCCTGAGTTCAAATCTCAGCTCTACTGCTTGTGGCTGAATTAATATTCCTGCCCTTCATCATTTAAAGTGGGGAGGCAAGCATTCTCACCTACCTCAGAAGGTTGTTTGAGGAGTAAGTGGGTTCATATATGTGGAGAACAGAATGCCAGTTCTCAAAATTGGCTGCAGGCTAAAGTCATGTGGGGAGTTTTAAAATTTAATGGTGCTTGGACTCTGAACTTTACCCTGGACCTCCTTTCTCAGGCTGGTTACCTGGGAATTTAATGTTCTTGGTCAAGTTGATCAGCAGCTGTCCTTCTACCAAGGGCCACAGGGAACCCCTAGAAAGGGGGGTACAGTGGATTGATCCTGGGCACTGGAGAAAGTAAAAAAATAGCTAGGCTTATGTCAGATACAGACACTGGAATCTAATTGGTCTAGGGTGTGGCTTGGGCTTTGGGATTTTTTTTTTTTAATTGCATTTTAGGTTTTGGGATAGCATGGGGAGAAATGCCAGATATAGGTGAAGGGGAGGAAGGCAGCAAATCATGCCGCCATGTGTGTACCTATGCAGCAATCTTGCATGTTCTTCACATGTACCCCAAAATCAAAAAATACATATATAAATATTAATTTTTCCCTGAAATGGTCTCTTTAAAGTACCAGTTTATGCTTCAAACATACATGTCTCCTCCCTGGGATTGCAGAAATGAGTCATAGTGCACAGGGATCTGTCACATGCAGAGGCTATGGCAGAGTGGCTCATCCAGGTATGTATATCTCACAAGCACAGTTAAGCCTTGATTCCCTATATACTGGCAATCATATACTTTAAAAACAATTACTTCCACCAAATATACCTAGCATCACCCATACAAAGTTAGCAATCCATTAAGCCAGTTACATTAATTGAAGCTTTCTTTTTCATTTTTACATCTAAGTCTCTTCTCTCCTAACAGAATACTTTTAGAAATACTTTAAATAGTTAATTGTCGTATTTTTCTGATCAGAACAATTTTAGAATATTTTAGCTTAATTATGAATGCAGATAAATATAAAGAAGAAAATATAAGCACAACAGCTGTAAATCAGAGACAATTTTAAACTAGATGGTCATCGTCCTTTTAAACATTTCATTTTACTTGAGTATACAAATATACACACACATATATACACACACGAATTCATAAAATATAAGTGTATGAAATATGTGTTTAATATATGTATCTTAATGGGTGCAATATTCATATCTTATTTACTTAAATATGTTTTTTGATGAACATGCAAGTTTTCCACTTCCACTATTATTAGCAGTGCTTCAGTGCTTATCTTTGTGTAAATATCTGTGCACACATATTTATTGCTATTATTTTAATGAATTCTTTGATTGGAATTGTTGGGTAAAGTATATATACATTCACATTTTTGATACATATTGGCTTTCACAAAGCAATTACCAACTTTTGTTCCCACTGACATGTAGTGTCTTAAAGTTTGCCTGAGTTGCATTCTCTATTTACATTTTTTTCTCTTCTGGGCTTTTGCCCATGAGAAGCTGCCTGAGATCGATTCCTCTTCCATGATTTCATGACCAGGCCTTCTTGACCAAACTTTTTCAATGACTCTTTTAGCTGGACCCTTTCGTCAA
Organism: Sapajus apella; assembly: GCF_009761245.1. Classification (NCBI taxonomy): domain Eukaryota; kingdom Metazoa; phylum Chordata; class Mammalia; order Primates; family Cebidae; genus Sapajus; species Sapajus apella. The sequence goes on along the minus strand of NW_022436947.1, from coordinate 45,132,559 downwards.
ACTTGAGGACTTCGTGAGAATCCTCTTGTCACCTAAAGCCAAATTCATCTCATGCCGTATTTTCAACAACCACTTGTCAAAAGATGTAATACAAAATAAAAATAAATACTACATGTTAATGAATGTAACTTAAATTTCTTTGAAAATATTCTCACTTTTATTTTCCAGACACTAGACAAAGTGCTATATGAAAATTGAGTGTTATTATTAACTTCCTTTGCAATAAAAATCTGAAGCACAGAAACTCTTATTCTCCAACACAAATATGAATAGCACATTTGGGCTTATATCCATGGTTGTATTATTGCAATTCTGTTCTTCTTTTTTAATATATACTTTATTGCATTTTAGATTTTGGGGTACTTGTAAAGAACATGCAGGATTGTTGCATAGGTACATACATGGCAATGTGATTTGCTGCCTTCTTCCCCATCACCTATATCTGGCATTTCTCCCCTTGTTATCCCTCCCCAACTCCCCAGTCCCCTCTGACCCTCCCCTAGTTCCATCCCCCAACAGACCTCAGTGTATGATGCTCCCCTCTCTGTGTCCATGTGTTCTCATTGTTCAACACCCGCCTTTGAGTGAGAACATGCAGTGTTTGATTTTCTGTTCTTGTGTCAGTTTGCTGAGAATGATGGTTTCCAGGTTCATCCATGTCTCTATAAAGGACACGAACTCATTGTTTTTTATGGCAGCCTAGTATTCCATGGTGTATATGTGCCACATTTTCCCTGTCCAGTCTATCATCTATGGGCATTTGGGTTGGTTCCAAGTCTTTGCTGTTGTAAATAGTGCTGCAATGAACATTCATGTGCATGTGTCCTTATAATAGATAGATTTATAATCCTTTGAATATATACCCAGTAATGAGATTGCTGGGTCAAATGGAATTTATATTTCTAGGTCCTTCAGGAATCGCCACACTGTCTTCCACAATGGTTGAACTAATTTACACTCCCACCAACAGTGTAAAAGTGTTCCTATTTCTCCACATCCTCTCCAGCATCTGTTGTCTCCGGATTTTTTAATGATCGCCATTCTAACTGGCGTGAGATGGTATCTCAATGTAGTTTTGATTTGCATTTCTCTAATGACCTGTGATGATGAACATTTTTTCATATGTTTGTAAGCCTCATGTATGTCTTCTCTTGAAAACTGTTCATATCCTTCACCCACTTTTGAATGGGCTTGTTTTTCTCTTGTATATCTATTTTAGTTCTTTGTAGATTCTGCATATTCGTCCTTTGTCAGATGGGTAGACTGCAAAAATTTTTTCCCATTCTGTTGGTTGCCAGTTCACTCTAATGATTGTTTCTTTTGCTGTGCAGAAGCTCGGGAGTCTAATTAGGTCCCATTTGTCGATTTTGGCTTTTTTGCCATTGCTTTTGGTGTTTTAGCCATGAAGTCCTTGCCTATGCCTATATTCTGAATGGTTTTGCCTAGGTTTTCTTCTAGGGTTTTTATGGTGTTAGGTCTTATGTTTAAGTCTTTAATCCATCTGGAGTTAATTTTAGTGTAAGGTGTCAGGAAGGGGTCCAGTTTCTGTTTTCTGCACACTGATAGCCAGTTTTCCCAACACCGTTTATTAAACAGGGAATCCTTTCCCCATTGCTTGTTTTTGTGAGGCTTGTCAAAGATCAGATGGCTGTAGATGTGTGGTGTTGCCTCCGAGGCCTCTGTTCTATTCCATTGGACTATGTTTCTGCAATTCTGTTCTTAACTACTGTGATGTACTGTCTGAATTTGAAAATTCAGGAATGAATTTATAGCTTTGCCAATGTTTCAAAGGCATGATTCTGTAAATTAATTTTACTGATAAATTACTGTGTGATAAAAAATACATAAATTTACTTTGGGTTAAGTCAGGTTGATTTCATATTATTTCAGAAAATACCTGTTGTTTTATTCCATAATAGAAGATTACTGACCCTATTTGCTTTTTGTTTATAATGATTACAGACATTTTCTAAGAGATGGCTATTTGAAAATATGTTCATGTAACTATTATGAAGTACGAATTTGGGCAACATTGTAGGTAACTGATTTCTGTCCTTATTGAGAAATGATTCTATTTGACAATTACTGAAAAGCTATTATAGAATAACAAATTACAGGAAATTTGGTGGCCTTAAAGAAACCATCAGCTTGGTCCACAGGAGATATCTGATGTGAGCCCACTCTAGTTTCTACAGGTTGACTGGGGACACTTACTTAGTCTGGGCTTGATAGGGGAAACTTAGCAAGGGCTTCTCCATTCCATGTATTTTTCATTATTCTTCTGAAACCAATGGGTTAGCCCACGTATGTACATTTTATGGTGATGGCAAAAGGACAAGAGAGCAAATGGAAATATACAACATATCTTGAGGCCTCAGCTTTTGGAACTGGTATATTGTCACTTTTGTGTCATTCTATTTTCAAAAGCAAGTGTCATGATAAAACTCATAGCCAAAGAGTGTGGAAATAGACTGTCCCTCTTTGTGGGAAGAAGGCAAGCCATGCCGCAAAAATCACAGAGATAAGAAGGGAGGAAGAAGTGGTGCCAGTAGTGCAATCTAGCACCAAAGCAACTGAGTTTTTATTTGAAAAGATATTCTGGTTCTAAACTTAACAATTAACCAATATTTTTAATTATTTGGTCATGGGATGCTATGAAGTTTTTTGATTTCCTGAGACACAGAGGGCATGCTGCAGATGTTTTACTTCCTGGTCAGGTGATTTCTATGAAATGATTTTGCCTATGTCCTTTAATAACCACCTGTGTGTTTCTCTTAATGCAGTTTTCAGCACTAAAACTCTAAGTGAGTGACTCATTAAACTAGTCACCACTGTATCCACCCAGTCAACCTCTTGCCATGGCCTCTAAATCTGTGGCTGCTCTGTCACATAAGCAAGAAAACTGTAGAATCCAGAATTCCTATTCAACTTGTGCCAAAACACTAACCCTTTTAAGTTTAACAGCATTTGAGAATAATTGTATGAAAAATAGTTTGGTTGCTGTGGAGCCAGATGCTAAGTTGGCTATTACTCACAGTGAGTTAACCGGAAATTAAAGGAGGGAATCATAGCTCTGGAGTGTGAAAGAAGATAGCCGGAAATGTCTAAAGCAGTTAAGAGGGTGAACAGATTTTGTCTAAAAAGATAAGGCAGCTAAAGAGAGGGTGAGAAGACAGGAGCCAAATTTATACACACAAATAGTGGAAATAATCTCTGAGAATCCAATTTGGGAAGAAATGAGGGAGATAATAGTGCTCTGAGTGGCTAGTGATGAGAGAACAAAGAGGTTAACAATGCCTGAGAGACGGGATCAGTAACGTTTCCAAGGTGTCATGGAAGAGTCTGCTGGCAGTAGGATAGAAGTGTACTTTTTTTTTTTTTAAACCAGTTTACCAAGAAGGTTCAAGTTTTCATAAAAGTTCAAAGTTTGCAAATTACTTGTTTGCTTTGCTTTCCAGAATATTTAAAAAAACAATCCATGGGACAGTGTAACAAAACAAAAGGAATTATTCATCAAGAAGAGGCCTTTTAGCAGGTAAGCGAAAGCAAACCCTTCATCTTTAAAAGGCATATGACCCTTTGCTTGGCGTTTGACTTTAAGTGGAACCAAAATAGTTTTATGGAGATTAACATCTTTGTATTCTTAAAGCCAAAGTCTTCAAAATAACAACCTAAATGCAAAATTAAATATCCAATCAGGTTTCTATTCATTTTTTCAAATTCAGATATATAGAATATTGTTTCTCAATCTCTATGAGATATAGAACTTGTCTTTATATAAGTAACGAGATGGCTATAATTATGTTTCATGATTTAATATTTTATTTTCTTATATATTAATTATGAGTTGACACTATAGTTTGAACAATTAAAACCTAAATCCTCTTCCAAATTTACATAAAAATTCAAAATTTTGTGTTAGGAAATTACTTTTTAAAAAACTCAAGTATTCTGCATCAAGGTAGAAACTAAAGATAATGGGCAGTTCTAAATGTTATTATCATTACTGTTCAAATTTTACTTGTTTTAAATGCCTCAACTGTCTACGTCCCTCATTATATGGCATAGATAAAAGTCTCTGAGCCATCTTATATGTTGTGCAGTAGTAAACATTAACATGCTGGTACAGAAAGGCATTTCTGATTTTGTAACAAGTTTCTGAAGGAACAGATGATAAAGAAATAATAAAACTGCTATTACTTTGCACCAACCTAATATGACTGGAAGGAGGTTCTATCAATAACTACTTATGTGACCCTGTGCTTTTAACCTATATGTATATACATCAATGTATATATGTTAGATAGGGTAGGTATACATATTATTTATCCATATACCTATCTACCTCCTTCCTCTCCCTCTCTCTGTCATCTATTCTCATGTTTTATATGGTTAGGTAGTTTCATCTACAGATGCTATTAACATGGAAAAACTTAGGAGAACTGAGAATCTTTTCTTCTGCCTGAGAGCATGCTATATTAACTTGTGGTTTAATTGCCATTCTGTGTCTCCTTATTTTTGTCCCTAAAGAAGCTTTATATCTTATAACTTCATCCCTATGAATTTATTTTCTTCCTCATAAAATGAGATTAAAATATACATTATAAAAGTATATTTGAGGTCTAAACAAAATAATGTATATTAAATGTAATGACTTGACAAAGTAAATGTTTATAAATTGACATGGGTTTGAGACAATAAAACTAGAATTGGCACATGGTTAAAGTAGGAATTCAACAGAGCAACCAAGAATTTCCTAACTCTTCATTTTTAATTGCATTTGAGGCCTATCACATCTAACTTTTACAGGAAATTATAATTTTTTCATGATTTCCATAGATTTTTTTATATTTTATCTTAAGAGGTATCTGCTGAGCTATATAACTCTGAAAGGAAACTTATGCTAAAATATAAGGTATTGGCCTATGTGTGCACACATTGCTCATTCTCTAATGAGGCTCTGGAGCTATGAAACATGCATGATGCAGTGTGGGGACAAAATTTGTGGATTGTGATCACATATATTACCACATTCAATCTCTATGCATTCTTAAACACAATGTCTTTTATCAGTTTATGCATATACTCAATACCAGCAATTCCTTCTTTTGCCTGCAGAATAAGTTACTAGTTCCTAAGATTGCTATTCCAAGTTCTCAAGAATCTGGTCCCACTCTACCTCTTTAAGTTTTTTTTTCTACTTATACTCATTAAAATTTTGTGCTTCAGTCAGACTAACCTATTCATGCTACCCACAATTCCAAAAGCAGTCCACATCTGTACCTTCGTTTTTGCAGCTTCCTTTCCTATTTGGGATGACTTTCCATCTTGACAAAAGCTTATACGTCCTTCAAATAACAGGTCCAGCCTCTACCTAGCTGCATTTTTAGATCATCTCAGTTGATAATTATCTCACCATTATCTGATAAAATTAGTAATATTTATTTTACTAATTTTAATTCATAGAAAATTATTAATTTACTAATTACTAATAAAATTTGATGTTATTTTTTATTACTGAAGATATAATTGATTGACTAAAAATAATAAGTGTTATTAAAAAAAGCCATTAAGTTAGTCAATTGCAGATTGTTTTAAAGTATTCTGAGTTATCTAATAGTATGATTCTTTATCCATATAATGTATATGTATATATATGTGTGTGTATACGTATATATATTCAACTTATAATGAAAAACAACGTAATAACTAGTAAAGTACTGTATTATTACTTGAGAGAAGAAAGTATTATAATTTCATCTAACCACAGGTGCCACATTATTTATACTCTCTAAATAGTAGGAACCCAAGAAAAAGCTCTTTGCTTTTGAAATACTAACAGTTGTTGCATATAACTGTGTAGTTTTTCTCTACAAATCTAAAGTACCATTTTTCAGTGTTTCTGCTTCTCATTCTTCTGTCAAGCAGTCATAATCTCTTACCTGGAATCGACTTTCTACTTTCACCTTTGCCTCTACACTTCAGTCTTCTAACAGCAGCCAGAATGATCATTTTTAAATGTCAATAGGATAATTCTCTTGTCCAGATGCCCTTTAATGGCACCCTTTCACAGTTTAAGATAATATCCAAACTCCTTCCTGTAACCTCAGTGTTTTGATCTCGACTACTGCTAAGTACCTCCCATGGTTCACTTCACCTGAAAAACACCCACCTCCTTGCTGTTCCTTGAACACAGCAAGGACGGTTCCATTAGAGATTTCAGCATTGCTCATGCTTCACCTCTCAGCACACATCACTACATTTTTCTCTAAGCAGCCTTCCCTGGCCAGCCTAAAGTAAATAGACCCCCCCATTCAATATCCACTCACTCTGCTTTATTTGTCATCATGATGCTTATTACTAAATATTATATGTTCTGCTTATTTGGTCATTTGTTGAATATCTGTCACCTCTTTTTAAAATGGCATGTCTATAAGTCTTTGTTTTGTTCACCATTTTATCCACAGTATCTAGATTACCGCCTGAAATATACTAGGTGGTCATCTAATCTTTTTTGAGTAAATGAATTGACATTTTCAAATAACTAGATTAGGAATATGTTGTCTTTTCTAGTCTGCAGAATTTGGGTGTTGAATATATTTCTTTAAAAGACTGCTCAATATAAACATCTAAAGACTAGATTCTTCTTTTGTACCAAATCTATCACTTCATAGCAAGTCTCATAAATGAGCTACATTTTAGTTTCTAATTATGAAAGGGTGATAAATATTATTGCCTTTGTTCTTGTCACTTGGAGTTATGAAACTGATGAAAAAAAAGTATGTTGAATTCCAAAAGTCACTTTCAGCAGCACATTATTAACTTCTGGAATGACTAAAAATGATTCTTCTGCTTGGTTCCAAAGAAAAATGATAATGCACATTTGGTATATTAGGGATAAGTCCATACAGAACACAGGATATTAAAATACATATTTTTTAAAAAGCTTCCAGACATCCCAAATTTGTAAACTGTCTGATTCTAACTTGGTTTGAAGTTTGGCCTGGACTCCAAATATAAGTTTGTGTGCTTTATCTGTCCATCTCTATATTATTGATTTTTACTAGGATTCAGTTTTGGCAATGTGAGTTTATTGTTTCCAGTGAAAATATCAATATACTAATTCCCAAGGAGATGAATTCACATTATGCTTTAGTGATATCTGCAGTCTCATTGCTGGTTATATACTTGATGGTAAATCTATACTGAAGATGCATAATTGATATAAAATCCAGTGACTTGTGTATATACACATGTATACAAGTTATATATAACTTTATCTTACATTTGTTATAATATAGCTGATATGAGTTTGTGTATATTGTATATTTATGCTAGATATATAGTGAATATATATCTAAATGTTGCATATGTGCGTGGGTTGCGTATATATATCTGTGCACATACACACTTGCTATATAATAACCAAGGTCAGATAAATTGTATATATTATTTACATAGAATTAACATGCGTTTTGTATGTTAATTATAATAATTGTTGGAAACTTATTTAGGTAAGATACTTATTTTTGTTCATCTTTTGCTTTAAAATTTTCTTACTTTGGTCATTATATGGCCAGTATGTTTATATGTATATAGTATATTTATACTATATAAATACATTATACAGTTCATAAAAACACCATAAAACTATAAAGCCATACCAAAATTTTGACCTACTTATGTAATATTTAAGTGATCCATGAAATAATTGCCTTGCTTTTAAAATGATCTTTATCCTTGTAACCCTCATTACCAAGATAAATACATGCTTGTAATTACAACTCATCTAAAGATGACAATGATTTATATCCATAAATGGTTGTGACATGCAGGTCACTTTCTATTGGGTTGCATACAAAATAAAGGGTTAAATTTCACAAAAAATTACGGAGTTCTTGTCAGAAGCTCACTGTTTTGTTAAGCAAGATTTACCAACATCATGGTAAATGAATCTGCAGACTATTTTTAAATTTGTAAAGAAAAATAGATTTTTTGAGGCTTATAACCTATTTTTAGAAATATTATGGGTTATTATCTATAAGTAAGCTTACATATTTCTGTTATAATTTCTATAGAATCTATAGTATTGCATTGTGCTCACTTGTTTACTCACATCACAAGGTCCTTGAAAGCATTACTTCTACCTTTGTGATGTTTCTATTTTTAGTACTTAGCATAGAATATGTGTAAAATTATTATATATTTATTGAATGTTTTAAGTCCAGTATTTTATAAACCTAAGATTTCTGCAGGATTCTTTTAAATAAACAGGAATGTAGATTTGGCTAAGGGAAATCTTATGACACTCCAAAGAATTCAGTGCACTTTCTTTAGCTTACTTCTTGAGATATTTTCCTTTTTTTAAAAAAAAAATTATTTATTATACTTTAAGTTCTGGCATATATGTGCAGGTTGTGCAGGTTTCTTACATAGGTATACATGTGCCATGGTGGTGGTTTGCTGCACCCATTGCATCATCATCTACATTAGGTATTTCTCCTAATGCATAGTTTGATTGCAGTCTCTATTTTCAACTGGATCTGCCTCTACCTATATATACATAGGTCTACTCATTATTCCAAATCCGAGTCTTGCTTTCTCACCTGTAGGTCTTTTTCCATTCCATTCTTCCTGTCTGAAATGTTTTCCCTCTACAAATTCTATCAAAACCTTAGAATTTTGTTAAGCCTCAACTCACATCCAGTCTACTTTCTCTGAAATAATTGGAAGAGCTATATGTAGCTATACTAGATCACTGTGTCTTCTGATCATCTGGAGCAAATCCATCCTTTGAATATGAAGAGAAATTTTTGGCAAAACTATTGTTTGGCAATTATTTTCTTAAGAAAGACTGGGGTCTGTTGGGCGGAAATAGGGGAGGGACGGTGGCGGGTAGGGAGTTGGGGAGAGAGAGCATGGGGAGAAATGCCAGATACAGGTGAAGGGGAGGAGGGCAGCAAATCACGCTGCCATGTGTGTACCTATTTAACAATCTTGCATGTTCTGTACATGTACCCCAAAACCTAAAATGCAATAAAAAATAAAAATAATTAAAAAAAAGTACGTTTTAATTATGCACGTATATTAGCTCTTTAAATATATTTAGGATTCTTAAAGACATAAACAAATTATGTAGATTATTTCTGAGGATTCACCAGTCTACTTTAAGAATACTTCCTTTAAAGGCAGTGGCATATAAACTAAATTAAATCAAATAGCATTTGTTTGCCTCTTTCTTTAAGATGAAAAATTAAGTAATTAGATTGCATTGTGGAGATATATTCATAATTGGTAATTCCACATCTGACCTATACATGTATTTTTTATTAGAAAATGTCTGTCTTCTACTCTAGCCCCAATTCCTAGAGGGGTCTTGCTGTCCATTACTTGAGGACATTAATTGACCTATCTATGAATCAGATTCATAGACCTATGTCATAGATAAATGGTCAAGCCCCTGAACAAGTTGTTTAAATTCTCTGCACCTCAATTTATTCAAAAACTAAGTTTTTGTAAAAAAATTAAAGGCATAGTCGTGTATGTAAATCATTTAAAACATAAAATTGCTGGAACAGACTCTCAGGTTTCTGTCTATAGAATCAAGTAAGAGCACAAGAAAAAAAATCCTGCATAATCAAGTAGCTAGATTTGAATTATCCTTTTTATATGGTTAGTTTTGGAATAGCAATCTACTGCTAGTGTGCCTGTCACTTTAAAATACCTCAGAAAATGACATGTGAATTTTCATTGCACAAAAAGACCTTTTTTAAGTTGTTTATGGATGCACCAAGTGAATCTCTTGAGGAGACTTAAGTAATTCAGCCTTGGAGTGCTCATCTATTAAGGCAGAAAGAGTATGTGTTCCATGTTCTTGCTTGACTGAGTGTAAAGCATGGTTGTAACCTACGGAGTCATAGAGGATGAAGTGAGAATTAGACAGCAAGGATCCATTTCCTACTATGGTGGTTTGCTTAGAAACTTGATTATAGCCGATTGAAGTACTTTACTGTTTTAGTAAATGAATATTGATCATTTCATCATACTTTACCATTTTAATATAACATTATTGTACCACTTATTATAATTGTAATTATTTGGTTAATGCTTAAGTTTCTCCACTACACTGTTAGCTTTATAATGGGATCATATATTTCTCCTTTAGTTAAAAATGTATTTCATGGGCCTACTTCAGATCTGTGGAACCTACTACAGCTAGTGCTCGACTTACGACCACGATTGGGACCGGCAGACTGGTTGTAACACGATTTGGTCGTAAGTTGAGTAGGCTATATGTACAGTTAAAATGGTGCACATGGAGATGGTAGTGCTGCCAGAAGCTGGTCCGCACTGTCATACGCCCAGCTGAGCAAGTTTGCGCTGCCAGAGGCGGAGCAGTCGTGGCTAGCAATTGTGATCGTAAAGTCGAATGGTCGTAAGTTGCATAGGTCGTAAGTTGATCAATACCTGTACTAGGTTCACAGTACATACATGATGAGGTAACTTTTCATTTCTGAAGCACTGCACTATACTATGTTGGCTAACATAAAATTAAATCAGAGAGGGTAAAATGAAGTAAAAAATTAAGGAGAAGGAGACCTTTGGCATATAGAAAGTCAAGAATCTTTCTTTCTGTGACAGGTCCAACGCAAGCTTTTCAAAGGTAGTAGAAATGCCTTTGTTTTTCCTTATTGGTAAACGTGATAATTAAATCATTTAGTTAAAGAGTACTGTCTCTACTTCTTTTAGTTGGTTTTCATAACGTTAAAATTACTCAAATGTAAATTAGGATATAATTTAAAAGTTCTAATTTAACTTAGTCAAGATAAAATATTTCAATATTAAAATCATGTTATTTATTATATATGTTATCTAGTCACAGTCTCAGAATTATTATCCTGTGATGTTCATACAGTTCTCAATATCAGATTGCATCCAAAGTTGGTTGTAAACAAAAATGTGTTAATGTATAAGTTCACTTAACACTAACATCGGAGTGATTTTGGAGTCTTTGCAGCAAAAATGTCAGAAAATAAAAGTGTTAATCTGATGAATAGCAAGAAATAACCAGAAGTCAACACATTAAAAATATGATTACCAATTTAAACAATAAGCAGACCAATGGAAAAAATAATAATACAGTATGAGATACAGTCAAATTTACTTTGATAAAGAAATCATCACAAAAGTGAACTCATTTAGAGAATTAATTGTGCAGGTAAAGAGAGATGAGGGTTTTAATCCTGCATTCAATACTTATAAGCTCTGTGACACTGAACAAATAATATACTCTCAGTCTCTATCTCAAGTATAGAGTGGGCATTGTAATAGTAAATGCAGAGAGAGAGTGCAAACCAAGCACTTTTGTACCTAGACTATTCTGAAACATAAAGTCACCAAAAGAACATCTTTTATTGGTTCTAAACTTTTAATATATATGGTATTTCTTTCCAAACTTGAGTACTTGAGTAAACTGGGTAAGACAATGTTCTCTCCAGCATGTAGGCTTTGTACCTCTTCCTCCTTGTCAAAACATCATTTATTTTCCTGTGGCATAAACCCCACCCAAAAACCCCTCAGTTCTCCCTACAGGATTGAATTGATGCTATCCCCTCTATCACTGTTCCTAATGATTATTATTTAATTGTCATATGTTTTCCATTCCCTTTGTAGTGCCATAGCCACAAGGTAATGGTAAGGTAGGGTCCTATTGCTGGGCAGTTGGGAATAGAGTTAATGCGCCATGCAGTTTTGATCAAGAATTGCCTTTATTTGGAGAAATGCATTCTGTGTTTTTAACTGCCCTCATTCTTGTGGTTAAAAGAATGCAAGCAATTCTACAGTTCCGCCCCCTTTTTTTCTCTCTCTCTTGTTCTTCTTTCTCTCACTCCTCAGTCTCTCTATGGCCTCAGGGCCTGCCTGACCTACACAGTTTATTCTCAATTTACTAGCTTATTTTAGTTCCAAAAGTTACTTTGGATTATTTTTCTTTTCTTATAAAATAAATTTTGCTTCTAATCTATAATTAACTGAAAAAAAGTAACAGCATAGTAATGCAAATAGAAAATTGTTTTTTGCTATTTGGAGCACAATAAATGCTTAGGTTCCCATGTCACATAACAAAATAAATTTTGGGTAATAAATATTTGCAGTTTATTGTGCCATATACTGATATACTTTTTTGTGGCTGAAATAATTAAATGTGAAAATTCAAATGATTTTTAAAGTTCTAAAACAAAGCCCAACAAAATATACAGCTGTAATCTGAAAAGATGATGGATTTCTGAGCTTGAATGATGAAATGGAATTGAGAAGTAAATACTTAATAACACAAAATTAAAAGTTTTATTTCAAAAAAATTGTTTTGTATATTTGTGTCTCTATATTTCCTTTCTTTAACTGAGGTCAATGTACAAGGTGTTTTCAGGGAATGTTTTAAGGGAATATCACAAAGGATTATGTCAATATATAAAGCTTATTGGTTTCAGAATCTAGTTACATTCTTAAAAGTCACTGAGGACCTTAAAAGGTTTTGTTTATATTTGTCAGTATTTACTGTAATGGAAATTAAAACAGATATTTTATAATATATATTTATTATATCTTTTAAAAACCATAATAAATAGATCATACATTAACCAATACACATTTTAATGAAGACATATTTCCAAAACAAAACACATTAGTGAGCAAGTACCATTGTTTCATGTTTTTCAACATCTCAGTAACATCTGGCTTAATAGATGGGTTCTTATACCTGCATCTGCTTTCAATCTGTGGTGATGGCACTCATCTGCAGCCTCTGGAAAACTGCGCTGTACACTCACTAGAGAATGAGAAGGAAAGAAATAACTTACATCTTAATATTATTTTAAAAGTAATATTGACCTTGCAGAGCCCCTGAAAAGTTCTTAAGGAAGCTTAGAGTTCCCTAGATCACACTATGAGAAACATTGGCCTATACCAAGGGGCTGGAATTAATAACAATATCACAAAAACAGCACAGCTGCTATAGAAGTAAGGAGCAAAATAGCTGTGAAAGTTACAATCACAATGTTGTCTAAACCACAGAGTTTATTGTACTGAAGCCATTCACAATAGGCCACGCCATGTAATTAAGTGGGAACATATTTTATGTTATAAAATTGAATGCAAAAAAATACAAAATTAAAAGATTTAGGTCAATTAAATGTGCATATATATTTTATAGATAGTTATAGATCTAAAGAAAGCTATTAAAACTTTTGTTTCTAAGGACTGGAGTGAAAAACTGAAAGAATATGCACCAAAAATAATCAGCACTTGCCTTTAAGGCAAAGTCACGTGGGTATGTATTTTCAAATGTCCAAAAGTGAAAAGGCAGTGGCAATCTAGTCTCTATCCCCCAAACTGTCATGAAACTTTAGATCACTGAACTGTGTCCTCTCAGGATTTGTTTCTCTCAATGAATCAGTTCTTTGTTGGTTTAGAATTAGGTCCAGAATAGCCATTCCTCAAATCATTCATTTCCTTTATCTTTGATGGATGGAATTTTCAATAAGGTGTGTCAGGAATTTGTCAGATGATGTGATTTTGCTGAAAGAGAATTTCAGCAGATGTCTGTAGACTAACTCTTGTATTGCTACTTTGGCTTCTGAGGCAGCATGGCGATCTGTGTCAGGGCATGTCATCTATTTCCTCCTCTAGCTAGCTGTACAGTGTACTCCCTTACCACTGTTTACTTTGTCACCTCCCCATTTATTCTTCACCCGTTAGATCTGCAGCATGTTTCCATACTTGGATTAATGAAGGGACACTGCTTTTTGCATACATAGAGCAGGGCTCTAGATAGAGCCTACTCAGCCCTATTCTGGAGTAGCCCATAGTCCTAACTATTATGACAATTACTTTATGTTTATTGTTTGAATTTTATTTTTATCTTTATTCTGCCTTCCCATACTGTTACATACATCCCAAACATTAGAAAATGGATGTTAACATCACACACTGGGGTATGTTAGTGGGTGAGGAGCTGGGGAGGGACAGCAGGGGGCGGGGAGGTTGGGGAGGGATAACACTGGAAGAAATACCTCATGTAGGTGATGGGGAGATGGAGACAGCAAACCACCATGACATGTGTGTACCTATGCAACAATCCTGCAAGATCTGCACATGTACCCCGGAACTGAAAGTACAATTAAAAAAAAGAAAAAAAGAAAATGGATGTTAACATAAAATTATCGATAAAAACACCAGAGTTCCATGTAATTATGTAAACACAAATAATTAACAGAATAGTTATTCTATTATAAATACAGAAAAGGATTTCTTATGTTCTGGAGCATATTAAACTTAAAGTTGTAAAGTTTTACAAGAAGCCGTAATTGAAGGATAAGATTACAAAATACAATAATAATGATTTCACGGTGACATATTTGCCCTTGTTTACCGTCATTTATTATTATGCAACTCTAGCAAATACTCTGATGTTTTCAGAACAAGTTTCCAAAAATGTCTTCCAGTATTGGTGATGAAACTATAAAAACCCTGAATAATTATAATAAAATTAACAATGGTTGAAAACTTATCGTATGGTTGAAATTTGAGAATTACTACCTTTAATTATCTCAACACCACTGTGATGTTGGTACTATTATTTTTGCTACTTTATAAATATGGCAGCTGAATCTGGGAGAAATTAAGAATTTATTCAAGGTTATTTATTTATTTAGAGTTGAGGTCTCAGTACATTGCCCTGGTTGGTCTCAAAATTCTGTTCTCAGGTTTGCAGCAGTTGTGAGCCACCACAACTGGCCAAGGTTATACAATTTTTTAATTATTAAGGAAGACTGCTTATCTCAGATTGTCTTCAGACCTCTCTTTCTTAACCACGAAATATACCGTAAGAAACTATATGAGCATCATTAAAATCTGTACTTAGCATAATTAAAAAAAAAAAAAACAACTGAAAGCTATAATCTATTTTCAAGAATTTGCAAAACTATCATAAAAATATAATAAGAGAGAGCCTAGAGCCAAGTTTACCCTCCAGTTCTCTCTTCTAAGATCCTTTATATAGGAAGTACTGAAAATGAAAGACATTGTCTTCTATACAGAGCCCTTCAGTTAACTTCCTTGGCCTACCCCTAAAGATGCTTTTCTGACCCTTTTGATGATGCCATTTTTATTTATATGAATTAGCAATAAGACTTTTAAAAATTCCCCTTATTCAATGTACTTTTTCAGAAGGCTTAACTTCTTTCTCTGCGTCATAAGATTCATTATAATTATGGTATCATTAGTAATTAAGAGTCTCCCTTGACTCTTATTGTACATTACTTCTTCTCCCTAACAGTGTCTGTCTATCCATTTTCTTTCAATAGAATATTACTTCATATTTAGAAGAGCTAACTCCCATGCTCAATAAGGAGAGATATATTTATTTGCATAATGAACATAGCTCCATAGCTGAGTAGTAGAATTTCCTCTACTATGTAATAGCTTTCCATTTTCCATTTTATTTCAGTTTTTTAATTTTTCCTTTATTTGTTTATCTTCCTTGTTCGGGAATATTATAATCTCTGTTTTCTATTTTGTAGCATTTTTTTCCATTCAATATAAATCTTAGAAGTCTTAAAAGTTATTGAAGTTCATTAGCTGTATTTCATGGAAACATTCTCAGCACTTCATAAGAATATGCTCCTGGTTTGGTTCTCTCTTCTTTGGATCAGAATCTTCAGTGGAACTCAGCCATTGTGGTTCCCTTTTGGAAATCGTGAAAGCCAGCTCATTTTTCCCAAGGTCAATGAAGTCTGTTAAAATCTTATCTCTCACAATAAAATGTATAATAAGCATTTGAAGTTGTAAAACATTTCCAAGTATTCATTAGAAAAAGTACAGAAAATCAAATATTAAACTAATTTTGAATTCTTGATAACACAGTTTTTAAAATAACATTTATAGCTGTACATTTTAAATTTTAAGTTAAATTTTAATTCTTGAAAATAGATTTGTAGAGTGTGTTTTAAGTTTGTAGACTTTTTGCTTGCACCTGGGGTTCAGAGTTTGCACTGAGCCCAGATGGTGCCATTGCACTCCAGCCTGGGCAACAAAATGACACACCATGTCAAAAAATAAAAATTTGTAGATTTAAAAAACAATTGCTTTTAGTAGGGATAGCTGGCCAAAATGTGTGGCTCACTCTATTCTCCTTTGAAGTTGAGCTAATTGAAGAATACTCTGCACATTAGCAGCAACCTGTGTAATAGATTGTATTCTAGACTCATCCTGACATGCTGCAAGGCTTTGGGTAAGTAAAAAGTGTGCTAATACTTTTTAAACTATAATGGACTTAAATGTAACACCTTCCAGATCTAGCAAAGCAAGGATTTCGAAGTTATCTGTTTATAAATTAATCAACATGAATTAGAGAAAAAGTTGCCAAATTATATAGCGTGTGTCCTTCTCAGATGGACTTAATCAATATTGATACTATAGTGGCTTCGTGTAGTCATTAAAGTTTACCCAGCAGCTTGTTTTGTAACTTGTAGTACATCATCTATAATTGGAATTTTAGAACCTACCATATTTTCAAAATAGTAAAAACTTAAGTATCATTGTTTGGCTTATCAAAATAAATTATTTTATCATTTTTAAACCGCAATTCATAACATAATTTGTTTTTCTGTATATATATTCATATTTACTTAAAAGGAGGTATATTTACATTTACTTAAATGGAAGACAATTCAAAAATAATTGTTAAAACTTAATGACATAATTGAAATCCTTTTGTAGTTAGACTTCCTAGCATGTACTGAATGTACTTTATATATATATTTAACAAAATCAGACTTTTCAAGCTGTATATTTCTTATTAAAATGCATGTTGTAAAGGTTTGGATTTCATAATGATTTGGTTTTACTTTATGGAATTCAATTTACATTTATTTGATAGGTCGCTATGAAATCACTGCTTATAATTAAACAAACAAATTTCAGAATCTTTCATGTTTAAACATATAGGTAAATTTAATGTGTAAAGTCCACACCATTTTCTTATAATATGCAAGAGGTTAAAAAGTAGAGTGCTATTTGTACTCTTGAAATTAGAATGAATTTATTAAGTCTAATTTTGGGTTTCATTATTGGATATACTTTAAAAGAAGTAAAATTAATTTGCATTGAGTTACAATAAATAGTTGTCATAACCCTAAATTACCTTTTAATAAGGTAAAATTAAAATCATTGTATTGCATACACTATAACATTAATATAATCCAAATCCCTACCCATTAATTTAAAAAAAAATTCAAAAATTTTCAAAATAAAACACTAAAATAATTTTCAAAAGGAAAATAATACTTTTAATGTTCAAATATTCTTAGCCTTTATTGTGCATGATGGATAAATGAGGCCTATAAGATACAATTCATGAGTTTTACATGTAGCAAAGGTTAGTTACTATAACATTTCCATTTCTTGTTAAAGCAGTTTCTGGAGTATTTTTCCAAGATATTTCCTTTCATTATGGAATATTTCCATTTATTTCCAATAATAGCACTATGAAGGTCATAGGCACATCAGATCAATATTTTCAGTCACAGTTTAGTGGACAAAGAATATGTGTTAAGAAATTGCATTCTCAAGCACTTACAAATTGATCTTTTCTTCCTGGTCTTTTATAAAAACATTAACTTGGGCTTATATAGTTTTTAATTTCCTTACATTTTCTCCTTAGGTTTGGTTGTCTGAATTTAGCAAATAGAATTTTCTCCAAGTGTGAACAGTATACCTTGATCAGATTGTAAAAATAGATTATACTGAGAAATTACTGATGAGAGTAATACAGAAGTTAGTTGTTGCGTTGATAAATTAGGGTTTTTTTTTTTTGTAAAATAGTTATGTAGGTTCTGATTATCTCATTATTACAGTATCAACCTCTTCTTACTGCTGTCAATGTTAGTTATGTAAATTTAGAGCTTAAATAATGCACCCTTCTTTCTCTGTGCAGTTGATATTTTACTAGAGGATACAGTTGTGTGTTTGTGTTTCCTGTGTTGATGATGAATTTTTTCCTACCTAACTAAAGACTCTGTGGGTCTATAATATGTTATAGATGTATTGTTGTAAACAATACAAAATCACAGTGATAGTCCCAGTTTTAGAGAAGGGAATATGCATGTTGGTCGGAGAAAAGGTATATTTGTACTTTAATATGGCTTCCATTTCTAATTTATTGAATGAATGAATGAAATCATAGTATGCTGCAAAACAGCTGAGAAATTGAGCAGAGCTCGGGATTTCAAAAGCAGCTTTGTTTTTGTTAAAGTAAACTTTGTGAAACACTAGAAACTTGGTTTCTGGTCAAAGCAGTTTTTGCTCTCATACTATGAACATTCTGATTTAGAGAATTCCATTCTGTGTACTTAATTTCCCAGAGAATCTTAACTGGAAGTAATCTGTGTTCTCATCTAGTCATGAAGGTCTGGTATGCAGATGCTGTTCCATTCTGAAGAAGTTGCAATAGGAGAAAAACTGATTTTACGACTTACTTGGGAGAATAAAATCTGTTATGTTATAAACAATGATACCATATTTTCATATCTTTTTTGTAGGAGTGACCCGAATTTAGTGACTTTAAGTATAATGATCTCTCCCTTATTCCTACAATTATACCACTATTTGTTCTGCCTGTGGGGCATACATAACACACGGACTCAGAAAATATGACATTTGTAATTCACATCTAAAAAGGCATTGAATTCTTCTTTCTCAGACCATCATGGAAAAAAAAACATAAAATAATTTACAGAGTAAGTACTTTCCCCCACCCTAAAGGCAGAAAAATTTCTGCAGTACTATTTTATTCTCTGACCATGTTTGGCAGAATAAAACCTATTGTGCATATGATTTAACCTAAAGTAGAACATTTATTTACTGTTATTTAATTACATATTTTTTCGTTTGAAAATTCTCTTAAGCTATTCAAAATGCTTGCAAACTTAAGGGAGTTGGGGGTATATGAAAAGAACTGGAAGGAGAACTAAAAATTGAATGAGTAAAAAATAATACAGATACATACCATCTTACAATTATTAGTAAGCTTTGTTTAAAACACCATATCTCTGTTGTATAAAAAATAAAATGACTTATTTTTTATTAAGAATAAATGCAGAGACATTTTACCAGTTTAAAAACTAACATCACTTGTGTTGAACACAAATTTGGTCTTAGTTATCTTAACTGTGTAGATCAGATAATAAGCAGAGACTTCATACTGAGGGAAATACATTGGCAATACTTTTTAGTATATTTCTTTATGTCCAAGAAGTCTGTAGATGTGTTATTAGGTCATTATATTTTTTTGCTTTAATTTTAAATATTTATAATATCATTTTGATGAAACTTTATTTTCATCTAGAATATGATGACATTTTTATTTCTCTTTTTTCAGTACGTTAAACTTACAGTATATGACTTGAGAGCAAGCATTAGTGTGTAGAGATAACATCTGTTCTCAATAGGTAACTGACACATAAAAGAAGAAAAATATGATTTAATGATGCAATTTTAGTATTTGTAATATAATATACAGTTTGAAAAGAAGATAAAATCGACAATGTAAACCTAAAATCTCATGGACAAAATTACTTTTTATGTTATATTCCATGTTTTACAATATTTTATTGTTGTGATTATCCAGTGTTTCCTTATCCTCCACCCAAAATATACTATGGAATAAAAGGTAAATTTCAGAATTTGATTTCAGATTCTGTAAATAGCATGGCATGTCTGTGCCTATTAATATGACAAAGAAAATGAAACACTTTTTCCTAATATTTTATATTAATTTACTCATCGACATTGAACTGTGTTTTACCCATCTGAGTCTTTATATCTGCTATATAAACTATGGTATTTATGATCACAAAAATACATTGTGCATCTGGAAAGTATAGCAAGAAGTAATTTATTTCATAGAGCAGAATCCCTTATGTTAAAATTTGCTATTTCTGGATCACATTTCTTTTTTATTTCAGGATATTCTGAGAAACATTAAAATTAATAACCAAATTCCAAAAACACCTCTATTATGTTAAAAGAGAAAGGAAGATATGTTTGGGTATGTGTATACATATTTCTGTATATATGAATATATAAAACATATAGGGAGAGTACAGTAGCCCTCCATATCCATGGATTCTGCATCCATGGATTCTACCAATCATGAATCAAAAATACTCAGGTTACAAAAATTCGATGGTTGAGTCTGCACTGAACTTGTACAGACATTTTTCTTGTCATTCCCTAAACAATATGATGTAACAACTATTTATACAACATTTACATTATATTAGGTATTATAAGTAGTGATCATTTAAAGTATATAAGAGGATGTGCATGAGTTATATGCAAATGTTTTGTCATCTTATATCTGTGACTTGAGCATCTGTGGACCCTGTTATCCTTGGAGGTCCTGAACCAATCCCTCGTGAATACCAAGGGGTGACTGTGTATAGTTAGTATAGATTAACTTAACAATCGAAACATTCTTACTCATACTTTTTCATACATGATGCATCAGTTTCTTTATTTGATCTCAGTAAATAGTTGTGGATGTAATAAATGATAAATAACTGATGTGGCCTACTTACTTTCTGATAGTCTTGGAATTTTTTAGAATACAGTAGCATATTGTTAAAAAAAAATGTATCTTTCTTTTCCCCCACACTATATCCATGTTACATAATCAAGTACCTGAGACATTCCACAGCCCTTAAGATGCCTCACAGCTCATACTTAGTTTTGGCCCTCAAGATACTATGTGGGCAAGTCATTTATTGCTCCATTTTGAAGAGAGTTCTACTTTAAAAGTTTTGACAAATTTTTATTTTTAATCTATTTTAATTTTTAGTTTTATGGGCACATACTAGGTGCATATACCTATGGGGTACATGAGATAATTTGATACCAACATACAATGTGTGATAATCACATCAAGGTTAATGGGTCTATAACCTAAAGAATTTATTCTTTTTTGTATTATAAACTTTCCAATTATACTTTTTGTTATTTTTAAATGTATCATAAATTATCATTGACCATAGTCACCCTGTCGTGCTGTTAAATACTAGATCTTACTCATATTATCCAACTATATTTTTATACCATTTAACAATTCCCACATCTCCACTTTCCACTACCCTTTCCAGCCTCTGGTAACTATCATTCAGCTCTTTAACTCTTGATCTCAATTGTTTTAATTTTTAGCTTCCACATGTGAGCAAAATCATGCAAAGTTTGTGTTTCTGTGCCTGGCATATTTCACTTAACAAAAGGTCCTCCAGTTCTATCCATGTTGTTGCAAATGACAGGATCTAACTCTTCTTTTATATGGCTGAATAGTACATTGTGTATATAAACTACCTTTTGTTTATCCATTCATCTGTTGATGAGCAGTTAGATTGATTCTAAACCTTAGCTATTATGAATAATGCTGCAATAAATGTGGGAATATAGATATTCCTTTGATATACTGATTTCCTTTCTTTGGGGTATATACCATGCAGTGGGAATGTTGGATCATATAGTAGTTCTATTTTTATTTTTTTCTCCATACTGTTGTACTACATAGTAGCTGTACTAATTTACATTCCCACCAACAGTGTACAAGGGTTCCTTTTTTTCCACATCCTTGCCAACGTTTGCTTTTACCTGTCTTTTGAATAACAATCATTTTAACTAGAGTGAGATGGTATCTCATTGTACTTTTGATTTTCATTTCTCTGATAATTATTAATGTTGAGTACCTTTTCATATACATATCACAAGCAACTCTTCAAGGACAGCAAGTGTCAGGACCAATCATGTTAACTACATTTCAAAGGTTACATGTAAAACCTTTGGAAATAATGAATGAGAGATAAAGACAACTGTGAAATACAAGTTATGAAAATAAAATAGCAACCATATAGTATTTAAGGATTTAGGTGTTTGTTGAGACAGTTGTGCTCTGATCATTTAAGCAGTATTAATGATGTTTTCCAAAAATTATATGTTTAGAAGTTAATCTGGTGTATAGCAGACATTATATTTTTAAACAAGGTAAATGAGAAATAAAGATGAATATACCCATTTTTACTAGTGAACACATCTTCAAATATAAGAAAATATGGAATGCAACCCAGTAACAATATCTATGCAGATGTAATTGAATCATTGGCCTATCATTTCCACAGAATACATGTCAAATTATATAAAGAAATCAGTTTTAATAAAAATGAACTTACTAAATACATAAAACTTTTATTCAATTAAAAATATTATAAATGTACTATTTTTCCAGTGAAAATTTTCTGCTTTATATGTAATTAAAAGGAAACAACTATCCCATTCCCTATCCCCTGCAAAGTACCTAACCAGGCTCTGTCATGTATCAGGCACCATGAGAAGTTATTGTGAAGTATGTTGGGGCACAATAAAGGAGGAGATGTAGTATGAACAAAGATAATGAAAATGAAAATTAGAAATACGAATTGGTATGAGAAACATCTTAGCAATCTAAGCAATAGAGGTTATCTGAAAGGTCATGGAAATATACTGATGTGGAACATAAAGGATAAAGAGATGTCCAGATTAAATTTTAGGTTTCTGGCTTTGTGTCAAAGCAGACGTGGCACTGAAACAGGGAACACTAGCAATTAGGTCAGTCTGGGGGGATTTGGGGTAGAGAGGATGTGTTTTCCAATTTGGATATATTTATATACCCTGGAGATGTCAAGAAGGCAGAGAGATATATAAATGTGGAGCTGAAAGGAAAAATCTGGGCTAGAGATAGAATTAGGACAAATCTTTGAAGACTTATTCATTGAAGTCATAGATACATAGGAGAATGTCTAGAGATTATACTGAAAGAGTGGAAAAAGTACCTATAACTTATTCAAGACAAAATAACAATGAGGTTTAATACTGTTTTCAGGTAAAATTAAGTTTGAAAATGTACAGTTGGAAGAATTTATATGGAGGCCATAGATAAACATAGGGAGTACTGTTTTGGTGAAGCCATCTGAAGTGGAGGGAACATTATTCTTTTAGAGGGATGCTTTCCTCTGGTCACACTGTCTGTCCACATGTATGCTATGCAGCCAGTGCCTTCCTCCCGCTTCATCCACCTACACTCACTAACTCAGGAAATCCATCTGTGAACTTACTGCCCTGCTCAAACCCCATATTTTATGCCTTTAATACAATTTATCATTCCTCAACTTGAGTATTCTGAAAAATATTATTAAGCTTCTTTTCCTAGAATTTAATCTCCATGAGAACAGGACAATACCCTATTTTGCAATTCATTTGAATCCCTAGTACCTAGCACACCTGAGGATACTATAGGTATTCCAAAATATTTGTTTAGGAAAAGAGAGAAGGGAGGAAAGAAAGATGAAAGGAGTGGAGGGAGGAAAAGGAAAGGCAGAGCAGAACCCATAATATACATGAAAGTGCATTACCAAGGGAAGAAATTAACAAGAAGCCATGGGTAATTAATAGACTTTTGGGAAAAAAAGAATATATTATGTAACTATCATACAGAAAAATATGCCTCAAAAATTAAGTACAAAATACATGGACTAAGTGAACAATTCTTAATTATACAGCTTGATGAATTATACAACTTGAAACTCACACATATACACCATGCCTGGCTAATGTTTTATAGTTTTAGTAGTTTTAGTAGAAATGGGGTTTCACCATATTGGTCAGGCTGGTCTCGAACTCCTGACCTCTTGATCCACCTGCCTCAGCCTCCCAAAGCACTGTGATTACAGGCATGAGTCACCATGCCTGGATGAGACATAGAATGTTTATAGAAACTCCAGAGATTCTTTCATGCCAGTATCCAGACAGCCCCATAAATAGAACCAACATTCTGATGTTTATCACTGTAAAGTATTTTGTCCTTTTCTTGAAATTCATGTAAATGGGAACAAATACTCTATTTTGGGGTGTGGCTTTTACTCAACACTGCAACTATGAGATTTTTCCTGATGTTTAAATGATTGTTTCTCTTCTGAAGAAAATAATCAATTGGAAATTTTATAAATTTTAGAATGTACCTTCAGAAATAATAATTTTTACAAAAAAATTTCCTAAACCAAAAAGTTAAATAGAAATGTTAGCTTATGCTAACTAGTTTACATTTTGTAATCCACTGAGAGAAAACTGATGTTAACTTTGCCTACATATTAACAAATATTTAGTATTTTTTCATATATCATATTTCTATTAAAACCACTCAAAAATCCTATAAATGTTATTTAACTGCTTCATTTATAATATTCAGGTATTAAGATTTTTGCAAAACCACATTAATTTTTTGATAAGTGAAATTTAACTTTCAGTAGTGTTTTTTTAATTAACATTTTAAAAATAGACTCTTTGGAGTACTTTTAGGTTCACAGTGAAATTTAGCAGAAATTAGAGAGTCCCTATATATCCCCTCCCCCCCCCCCCCCTCTACTAATCAACACTCACATTAATGTTTTAATTATATGATAAAACTTATCATATAATTAAATTGTATAAAAATTGTACAACTTCAAATGTACAATTTAATGAGTTTTGACAGGTTTAGATGATTGTCTATCCACTAATAAAATCATATTCTGGAACATGTCCGTCACTCTCAAAGTTGCCATATACCTTTTGCAGTCACTTCCCTCACCTCATCTCTGGCTACTGGTCACCACTTCTCTACTGTGTGAATCTAAAGCTTTGCATTGTCTGGAACATTGTAAGAATGGGATTATAGAGAAAACATTCTGTTGTGGCTGGCTTCTACTTAAGAAAAGGTTTGAAGAATCATTCTTTTTGCATGTAAGCCGTTTGTTTTTTTTTTTTTTTTTTTTTTTGAGACGGAGGGGCGTTCTTGTTACCCAGGCTGGAGTGCAATGGCACGATCTCGGCTCACCGCAACCTCCGCCTCCCGGGTTCAGGCAATTCTCCTGCCTCAGCCTCCTGAGTTGCTGGGATTACAGGCACGCGCCACCATGCCCAGCTAATTTTTTTGTATTTTTAGTAGAGACGGGGTTTCACCATGTTGACCGGGATGGTCTCGATCTCTTGACCTCGTGATCCACCCGCCTCGGCCTCCCACAGTGCTGGGATTACAGGCTTGAGCCACCGCGCCCGGCCTACGCCGTTTTTATTGTTGCTACACAGTCCTTCATTTTATTAATATCCCATACTTTATTTATTCATTAGTTGATGGAAATTTGTTTTGTTTTTTAGTTATTGCCTACAAAGAATAAAACTACCTTTTTTGGTTATTAAGAATAAAGTTATTAAGTGCAAGCCTTTATGGAAATGCATGTTTTCATTTCTTTTGGATAAATACCTAACACTTAGATTTCCTGAGTATGAGGCAAACTGTGTTTAACTTTATGAGAAACCGCTGATCTGTTTTCCAAAGCAGTTAAACAATTTTGTATTTTCACAAATAATATATGTAAATGTCACATCTTCATTAACACTTGGTGTTATTAGCATTTTAGTGTTATCCATAGTGTATTAGTAGCTCATTTTATTGATATTTTTCTCTCATGACTAACGATGGTGAGCTCCTTTTCATGTGCCTATTTGCCATTGCTATATGAAAATAATTCCTTTATGCAAGTGGCAGATAATTGCATTTGTTACAAACCGAATGTTTCTGGCACCTCGGTGTTAAGCAATGATTGGCACCACTTTCCCAACACCCATGGGCTCACTTCACGTCTCTGTGTCACACTTTGGTAATTCTTGCATTATTTTAAACTTTTTCTCTATTATTATAGTTGTTATTCTGATCTGCAATTAGTAATCTTTGATGTTACTCTTGTCGTAATTTTGGGACGTCATACACTATGTACATATAAGATAGCAAAGTTAATAGATAAATGTTAGTGTGTTCTGATTGCTCCACTGACCAGCCATTTACTGCTGTCTGTCCCTTTCCCCAGACCTCCTTATTCCCTGAGACACAATAGTATTGATATTAGGCCAATTAATAGCCTGACAATGGCCTCCAAGTGTTCAACTGGAAGAAGAGTCACACATCTCTCACTTTAAATAGAAAGCTATAAATAATTTAAAAAGCCAAAACTTCAGTTAGCCAAGTTGTGAATGCAAATAAAAAGTTCTGGAAGGAAATTGAAAGTGCTACTTTAGAGAATACACAAATTTTAAGAAAACAAAACAGACATTGCTAATATGGAGATATTTTTAGTGGTCTGGATAGAAGATCAAACCAGCCACAACATTTCTTAAACCAAAACCTAGTCCAGAGCAAGACTGTAACTCTCTTCAATTCTATAAAGCCTGAGAGAGATGAGGAGGCTGAATAAGAAATGTTTAAAGCTAGTAGAGATTGGTTTATGAGGTTTGTAAAAGGATACCATCTCTGTAACTTAGAAGGTAAAGCAGCAAGCGCTGATGTAAAAGCTGCAGCAAGTTATCAATTTCTAGCTAAGATCATTGACAAAGGAACTACACTAAACAAGAGATTTTCAGTGCAGATGAAACAGCTGTCTAATGGAACAAGATGCCAACTAGGACTTTAATAGCTAGAGAAATGTCAATGCCTGGATTATAGAGGATTCACCATTTTACATGTCATTAAGAACATTTGTAACTCATGAAAGGAGGTCAAAATATCATAGCAGGAGTTTGGAAGAAGTTGATTCCAACCCTCATGGATCACTTTGAAGTGTTGAAGAATTCCGTAGAGCAAGTCATTGCATATGTGGTTCAAATAAAGAGAACTAGAATTAGAAGTACAGTCTGAAGATGTGTCTAAATTATTGAAATCTCATGTTAAAATTTCAGTGGATAAGGAGTTGCTTCTTTGGATGTATAAGAAAGTGGTTTCTTGAGCATAAATCTACTCCTGATGACAGTGCTGTGAACATTGTTAAAATGACAACAACAAATTTATATTACATACACTTAGTTGCTAAAGCAGGGGCAGGATTTGAAAGGATCAACTCCAATTTTGAAAGAAGTTCTGTGTATAAAACACTATCAAATGCTCATCATCGCTGGTCATTAGAGAAATGCAAATCAAAACTACATTGAGATACCACCTCATGCCAGTTAGAATGGTGATTATTAAAAAATCTGGAGACAACAGATGCTGGAGAGGATATGGAAAAATAGGAACAGTTTTACACTGTTGGTGGGAGTATAAATTAGTTCAACCATTGTGGAAGACAGTGTGGCGATTCCTCAAGGACCTAGAAATAGAAATTCCATTTGACCTGGGAATCCCATTACTGGGTATATATCCAAAGGATTATAAATTGTTCTCCTATAAGGACACATGCACACGAATGTTCATTGCAGCACTGTTTTCAATAGCAAAGACCTGGAACCAACCCAAATGCCCATCAATGATAGACTGGATAGGGAAAATGTGGCACATATACACCATGGAATATTATGCAGCCATAAAAAACGATGAGGTTGTATCCTTTGTAGGGACATGGATGAACCTGGAAACCATCATTCTCAGCAAACTGATGCAAGAACAGAAAATCAAACACTGCATGTTCTCACTCATAGGCGGGTGTTGAACAATGAGAACACATGGACACAGGGAGGGGAGCATCACACACTGAGGTCTGTGGTGGTGGGGGGAAATAGGGGAGGGACAATGGGGGGTGGGGGGTTGGGGAGGGATAACATGGGGAGAAAGGCAGCAAACCACATTGCCATGTATGTACAGTCTTGCATGTTCTTCACATGTACCCCAAAACCTAAAATGCAATTAAAAAAATATATATATGTCTCTCTCTCTCTCTCTTTCTCTCTCTCTCTCTCTCTCTCTCTCCATATATATATATATATATATAAAACACTATCAAAAAGCTTTGCATGGTACAGAGAAATTTTTTTGTGAAGGGAAGTCAATTATTATGGCCAATTTTGTTGTTTTATTTTCAGTAATTTTTCCAGACATCTTAACCTTTAGCAACCACCACATTAATTAGTCAGCATCTATCAACATTGAGGCAAGACCTTCTATGAACAAAAAGATTATGAATCACTGAAGGCTCAAATGATTGATAGCATTTTAAAATAATACATTTTTACATTATGTACATTGTTTTTTGGACATAATGCTATTGAACACTTAATAGACTACAGTATAGTGTAAACAGAACTTTTTTATGCACTGAGAAACCAGAAAACTCCTGTGACTTGCTTTATTGAGATATGTGCTCTATTGCAATGGTTTGGAACTGAACCCTCAATATTTCAGAGGTATACCTGTATATTTTGTGGTATGGTATCTATGTAAATATTCTAGACATTGTTTAAATAGTATTATTATTAATGAGTTGTAGATGTTCTTTACATATTCTGGATACAAGTCTTTTCCACTATGTGTTTTGAAAATTTTTTTTCAGTGTGTACCTTGCGTTATTGTTTCCCTAATGTTTCTCAAAGTGAAGTTTTAAATTTTGAGTAAGTCTAAGGATTCTACTTAATGCTTCATGTGCTAAGAAGTCTTCCTACTCTAGATAATGAAAATATGAGCTGTAATCCTTGAGCTTCAGATATTTTTCTGCTTATTCTCTTTATTTCTTTTTTTTTAACTTATTTCTTTTTATTAGCATATCTTTTAAATATATATATTTTTTATTGCATTTTAGGTTCTGGAGTACATGTAAAGAGCATGCAGGATTGTTGCATAGGTACATACATGGCAATGTGGTTTGCTGCCTCCATCCCCATCACCTATATCTGGCATTTCTCCCCATGTTATCCCTCCCCAACTCCCTACCCCCCGCTGTCCCTCCCCTAGTCCGCCCCTACAGACCTCAGTGAGTGTGGGGAGCATCACATATTCTCTTTCAAAATAGTTATTTCTCCTTCCTTTGATAGTCTACTCTCACACCTGAGTAGGTCATTGGTCAGTTAAAGGCTTGAGGACAGAGCGCTCTGCAAACAGACAGAAGCCTCTCTCTTTCCTTGTGCATCACTCTCTTTTCCATGACTCTAACCAGCGAAATCTAGCTGCGTTGGCCTTTTGGAACTTAGTTCTATATCCTCAACTCAGTAAAAATTTTGTTCAATTCTTGGGTCTTCACCCAAGAACTGCACTGCACTCTAGTTGGTACAATTGTTGCAGTTGTAGGGCTCACTTTATTAATCGCTCTTCTCTGAGAGATCACAGTTCTTTCTGTTCTACCTTTTGTTTAATGCCTGTCAACCATTTTGTGTGTGTGTATTTTGTGTTTGTTTTTCTGGTGGTTTAGGTGGAAGAGTAAATCTGGTCCTTGCTTCTTATACAGCATTAGCTGGAAACACTAAACTTTATCTTCGTAATATTGAAAGTATTGTCAAAAATCCATACTGAGTGTATGGACAAACATTTTCATTCCAATAAATTACAGTGCGAGGAATAACCATATTCTGACATAATACTTTGCATAAGTATTCATGTAATTTTGTAAAGTCATATTACTTCCTTTAAATAATGTCTATGTAAACATTACAAATTTTCTTTTTTTTTTCCTGAGACAAGGCGTCACTCAATTTCCCAGACAGGGTGCAGTGGCATAATAGCTCACTGCAAAGCTCAAATCTCCTGGGATCAAGTGATCCTCCCATCTCAGCCTCCTGAGTAGCTAGGAATACAGGTGCATGCCACCACACGTGACTAATTTTTAATGTTTTTTGGTAGATAATGAAGTCTTACCATGTTTCCCAGGCTTGTCTTAAACTCCTGAGCTCAAGCAATCCTCTTGTCTCCCCTCAGCCTTCCAAAGTGCTGAGACTTAGAGGAGTGAGCTCCTGTGCCCAGCCACAGTTTTTCTATTTGTATCATGAATTAGTCCTTCTCCCCTGATCCATATTGCTAATTTTATGTTGACATCTCCACTTGGCTGTCTCATAGCACCTTAGCTATTTCTCAAAGCCAGTTTATCCTCACCAGACATATTCCCTTAGAGAGTCAGCATTTGGCAGAATTTGAAGTAGGATTCCATATTCACTCAGTATTTGGTTTTAGAAACCAGCTGAATTAAATTGCCTTGAAGTTTTCTAGCCGCCTCTCTCAGTTATACACAATTTAATGCAGTCATAGGGAATTTAATCAATCTGCATTCATTGATTTTCCATGTGGTCCACCATGGAAATCTTTCTAAAAATTATATTGAATTATAATCACCCTATGATTAGACCTTCGAGTTTTTTCAGTTGCCTACAACAACTGAAAACAGGACAAGTTTAAACCCCTATACATGAAATCCAATGCACTCACAATTTGACTACCATTTATAATTCCAGTTTCACCCCTTTCTGCCTTTAGTCCTCAAAAATAAATATAATCTGGTGGTCTAGTTTGTGGGTATCTTAGTTCAGATATATGTATTCCTTAGCTATTAATTCATGCAAAATTTACTAAAATGCTCTAATCCTGAGTTTGGAACACTCTGGTATATAAATTTTAGTGGTAACGGTAGTGCCTACATGATATGCTCGTGAGAATTAAATGAAAGTGTGCATTTCAAAGCATATAACATGAACTCTGGCACTTGGTAAATGCTCATTAAATACTTGTTATTTTTGTTATTCACTCATAAGTAACTGCTTAAAGTTTCAAAAATAGACTAAGCATAATCAGGAGAGCATAATTTTGTTCACATAATTTGCACTGCTTGAAGTGTTCTTTGTCATTCCTGTGCTTGCTGAAATTTTTGTCACCATTCAAGGGCTGGCTCAAAATTTCTAATCTCTGTAATTCCCTACTCACTGTCTACAGGTAGAATTATTATTTTCTTCCTTTGCATTCTCATAACTCAATGTTTATTCCCCAATTTTAAGAATAATATTAACAACTAATTATTTATACACATAATTGCCAACCTCAGAAAATAGTGTGTTTATTCAAGAGATGTGGGAAATTTACAACGGAAGCAAGTCTATTGAAAAACATGTACACGCACGCACACACACACACACACACACACACACACACACACACACACACACAAGGTTCTCTTTATTCCTGTTTTTGTAGATCTCTTATATTCCCTGAAATGTTCATTTACTTCAAAATAAAATTTGAAGGCCTATACTCCTTCTGAATTCTTTTTAATTTTTTCAATTTTCATTTAATTCATTTGAACCCGTAGGTTCTTGTGTTCATCACATACATGTTAAATAAATAATCACAAAAATATGATTGTAACCTTTAATAGTAAAGTAAAAAAATTGTAAGTGGCAAGGAACAAATGAATCTGACTTAATAATTTAGGAAAGGCTTCAGTGAGTTGAGCTGACAAATGAGGGATAAGTAGAAAGTAATTGGTTTGGAGGTGAAAAGGCAGGTGGGCAAAGAATCTAAAGCGTGAGGTGCATAAACTCCTAAAAGAAGCACCCAAAGTTTTTAGTGGAAAGGGTGGTCTCTGTAGTCATACTGCTGATTTCCAGGTCTGAAAGGGAGAACATACTGGGGTGTGTAGCTAACATGACCAGATATGTAGCTTTAAAAATCACCTTATCAGAAAGCAGTGTGGAGACTACGTTAAAGGACAACTGCAGTGAATGTGATAATTAATAGGTTGTTTCAGCCATCCAGGTTTGAAATGATGAGGACTGATGGCTTAGATATATACTGTCAGTGTAGAAATAGAGACAGAGAGGGACCAAGAATTATTCAGAAAGTATTATCCATATGACCTGCTGATGGAATGAATGTGGGATGGACAAGAACAAAAGGAAAATAATGACTGCTAGGTTTCAGGCAACTAGATTTATGAACTAGTGTAAGAATCAGAATGTTGACAACTCGCTTGTGATTTACTTTTTAATTTAGAAAAAAAATTAATGACTTGGAGTTTAATGATATTTTCTAAAAGGTAGAAAACCTAATCTTGCCCTGAAATATTCTTTGAAGATTGATAAAATACACATACAGAGAACTACTTGGAAATAATATTGAAATCTCCAGTATTTCATATGTAGGAGATGCTTAATAAGTGGTACTAGATGAATTTCTTAGTTGGATATACTTTCAAGGCTACAGCCTGAACAAGGGAGAATACAGAGTATGTGCTTACCATATGGTTGATGTTGTGGTAAATCATGTCTACATGAAGTATAGCAGAAAATTTACTTGTTAAATCATTCCACTGATATGCTTGAAAAGCTAATTTTCAGGAGTCTATTGATCTGTTTTTCTCTATTTTGCTTTCTATGTGAAATATAACCATCAACAAGATTAAGCCTATTGGAAGAATACTAATTTCCCTTTCATATTCCAAATTTTTTTTGGGGGATTTTTTCTAATTACTATTTTGTTTATATGCATCATTATATTGTCAGAGAGAAATTTAAATATTTTTTCAAAAATATAAATGTATCAAATATATAAATAAATGCCTCAGAGCATGTATATTAAAAATTATATATGTGTACTTTGATGTATTTCATGTACATATAGTTATTTTGATTTATTTTCATCAGAAATGTTACAACAATTACAAATTTATTAGTAGTATAGTTAACCTGACTCAAATATTCCCAAAGTGTTTATATCTATATCCATCTAGATAAATTCATTTTGAATTTAGTATGATTCTATGGCTAAACTAAATTCAAAGTTATTAGAGTTGAAAAATATCTTTCAATCAGATGCTATTATCAATCAAGAAATAGAGATATCTTTGAATTATTACTCTATTTTAATATACTATTTTAAAATCTACCCAGGAAAATGGGTAGACCTTCTCAAATTTCCTCTTAAGATCATTGAGATTCATAGTTTATAATCATCTCATGTTCAGAAATTGTAAAAATATGTTAACTGTTTTTCTTTATAAGAGTTAAATAATTGCATCATAAAATTCATTATATCACAGTATGCTAATTTTATAAAATATGCTTTTTGGGCAAAGCTAAAATGTATTACGTTTTCTTTCTAAAGTGGTTTTTTAAATCCTCCATGATTGGTTTATCTTTAAAGTGACTTCAAATATTCTATGTGATGATTTGAGGATTATAATTTTTCCCCAAATTAATGTATGTGAGTCAAATGGTTTTTATGAGCTTGAAGCTTTTTTTAGGATAACCATCATTAATATGTTCCTTAAAGATGCTGTACATATAAATGATCATGTTAAAGCTTTGAAAACTGCTGTTGGAATTGAGAAAATGAAACACTGTTTAGCTCTACTTCACGGAATTTTTTTTACTTATCAAGAAAAAATGAAATTTAAGCAAAATTTCACAATGTTTTGCTCTTACGTTAATTGTATAAATGAAATCCAAATGCCACAATCAAAATAACCACCCTTAAATTCTTCAACTCCATACCTCATATGCTCAGAACCACAATGATGGGGTAAAGTTTTACAAACGTTCTTTAAGTCACCATACCCTTTCCACAGTTCTTGCCAAACTTCTACACAGTAGGAACTATGAAAATGAGTGCCAAACCCTCACGTTCCTGATATAGCTTCCAACAGCTGCAAACCCTTAAGCTTCAAGTGCAGCTGCCTTGAACAGAACTATTGAAAGGACCCACAAAGGCAGATACACAGATTACATATGTTCAACAACTTTCGAGCAATAATAAGAATATGTGGTTATATTAAGGCTATTAGACAGGAGGGAAATTGCACAAGTAGTCTCTAATTGACCTTGCAAAGAGAGTTTGATCTCCCTTATTGTGCCTCTATTAGTCCCCAGATCATCTGCTTTGTTAGGATTATATATTTTTTCAACACACAAACCCACACCAAATAGAGGGCAATTACATTGATTCGGTTAATGCCCATGCTCTGATTTGTAATTTTCCAAGGGCACACGATTTGAACAGTTAATTCCTGAAAAGCCTGAAGCAATTGCTGGCACCAATTTATTATTACAGATCCAATATATGGGGGATATATATATATATTTATATATATACACCAAATTGGAGAATGGAACCTACCACAGACATCTGAGCTATAACATATAAAAACAAAGAGCAAATTCAAGTAAAACCTCACATCTGATGAAAATAACCTAAAACATGTTTTTGTTCCAATTTTTCAAAACTAGATTTGGCCATGCAGTTCTCTTGTTCCCATCATTGATTAAAACTAGTCTACTTAATACTTTAAAATTCTGTCCCTCTTCTTTTGCAGAATGTTAGAAAACTACATTGGCAAACTAGTCTTTTATTCTTCCAGCTTCTAAATTTTTCAGTTGAATGAACGTTATTGAGAAGGCTCATGTGAAGATAGAACTGGAATTTAAATATTTTTGTTCTTGTATGGATGCAAGCTTTTTAAAATCCACATCTCATTTTAGTACCATTATATTCATTTATGTCTAATATCCATGCCAAACTTCCTATTTCTTCATATGTTTATCCTTAGCTGCAAAGGAATAATCCTGGAGTATTATAAGTAAAGTCTGAGGATAACTTAAATGCAAGGTGATACTAACATTTCTTTAAGCTCTTGGGCATCATAAATTTCAGTCTGTAAAACGTAAAGAGTATTACATTTTATGTAATTAACTTATTGTTATCCTAATGCAAGGGGGCGGTGCAAAACTTTGGTAGGAATGTAATTCTACACAATTAATTAATTTATGGTTTCGCTTCTTCCTCAACCTGCTCTTTGGTTGTAGTTGAAATGATACAGAAGCACACAGATTTGTGTTAGTCTAGCTATCTTAATGCATTTCTTTTTCTCTTCTCGTTACATAAGAACATAATTCTTACTCATTTCATATGCACTTACCCATTATCAGGATATGCAGAACATTTTCCACTATTTTCTTTACATATATGCATATATATATATATATATATACACACACACATACATACATATATACACATATACTCAGTATATGTACATACTTATATAGGTATATGTGTATAGAGATATGTGTGTGTATATAAGTATGTATAACATTACGATAAATGTCTTTGTGTGTAGGCTTTTGTTAAACTTTGGATAACATAAAGCTTTTGTTATATCTTTGATAATACTTGCTGTCCCTGACCCATGGGTTTCATCATTCAACTTGTATTTGAAATGTTCTCCTCCCAGATATATCACTGCTTTCTGAAATTTATTGTTGAGAAACATTTCTTTCTAGGCAATTCTGTATGCTTTTGTACTTCCTTTGAGAATGCTTTGGGGCTGCATGTAGATCAAGACAAACATGTGCCAACCCTCTTTCCCACACCAAATGGAGTGAAAAGTATGACCTCAAACCCCAGCTGCACAAAGCATTTAAGGATCTAGGGAGATTCTTTATCAAGGAGTTTCCAATAATCAAGAATGCAAGCTTGCTTCATTGAGATCTCAACACAATGATTCCTCCCTCTAAAGCCTTTTTATGTTAAATTGAATTTGAGTCCATTCCTTGGTGAACTTTAATCTTGAGCTAATTATGACTCAATGCTCCTTTGGCTCAGTAGTCTTCTGTGGCTTGGAATATATTTTTGAAACACTGCCAGATGAATGCAATAATGGATTGTTAGCCAAATAGCACTTTGGAAGACAAGAACTACCTGTCTTCTTTGAGTATGACTTATTTTCTCGTAAGATGACTGCTTTTAGGGCTGGAAAACATAGAGGTATATGTGGACATGGGTCTCCGATTTTTTTGTGCACTTATGTATATATTACACATGCATCAACAAAAATGTGCTAGGCACAGTAAAACATAGTTTCAATATTTTTCTTGCCAGGTCTTTTGGAATTTATTGGCACATGGCATAAAAATAACAAGGAATTATTGTTAAAAATAACTAAAAGTTATTAATGCTGTATGCCAGACACTTCTAATTTCTTCATGTCAATCTTCTATCAATGCTATGAATTGACACTATTTCTGTTTTGCAGGTGAATTAACTAAGTCTTAAGGACATTAAGTTACTTGTCCGAAGTCATCTGGTGAGATAGGATTCAAACCCAGGCGGTCTGCATAATATTCCTTCCTAACCACAACACTGATCTAGTTCTGAAGCAAAAATAACTTGAAGTCTAGGGAAGGTGTTGGCATGATATAGATAACCATGTTATTCTTAGAAAAATTATATTTAAGTTAGACTTCCTGAAGGAAATTAAGAAATAGTACATAATTCTTTCATACTTTAACCTAGACAAACTATTTTATAAGACTATAAGATATGTTACTTTACTATTCCAATTACATATATATCTACATGCATGTACAAGTATATGTGTATGTGTGTAGATATATATGTAATTGGAATATCAATTACATATCAATCTATCATAGCCCTACTTGGGGATGTTTCTTTCTAATGAATTCTTCTATTGGAACCTAGGTTTGTGTGCCTGTACTGATCACAAGGCGTTCCTGGCATTCTGGTTCCTCCTCTTTAAGCGCATTTCTCCCACAGCCTCATAGAACACTGTCCTACTGTATGTAGATAAAATGGAGGTTGTGAAATGCAGTTCATGTTTTCATTCTTGCTTTGACTGAACATCTGCTCACCCAAGACCAGCTTTTTTTAGTTCCATCTACTCATTACTATGGTTACCATAGTATATGCTCTATTTTAGGCCTGTATCTATTGGCGTGTGGCCATTCTCTCTGGGGGGAAAAAAGAAGAAGTTTTCCAGAGCCAAACTGGCCTTCTATTCAGTAAATATGGTAATTTTTGCCTATGCTAAGTTTCCGCCCCTCCCCTCTCCTTTTATGTTTGGTGTTCTTCTGTTTGGAAAGGGATCTTTCTATCCAACATTTTTTGTGTGGATTTAACCACACATTTTCTACTTAATTACCTCTTCTGTTTTGAAAAGTTTCCTCTTAATTGCACTCATAGAAGGTTTGTTTCTATAGTCATTGTAATATTTAAATGTGACAGTTGCCTGCTTATATTCTTCTAAATATGGTGTCTAGGAAGAAGGTACTCTGCTATTTTTTAAAGAAGAGTATGCTGTTACTACATTTTAGCTACACCACAGACCTGTGTTATCCAATATTATAAATAGCAGGTAGCCACATGTGGCATTTGAGTTCTTAAACTCGGCTAATCTGAGTTGAAATGTATAGATTTTGAAGAGATAATAAGAAAAAAATACACATAAAATATCTCAATAAATTTTAAATTATTACACATTGAAATAATAATTTAAGTAAAATCTATTAAAGTTATTTTCACCTTTTAATTTAATTTTTTAAATGTGACTGCTGGGAAATTTAAAATTAAATATGTGGCCCATATTATATTTCAAATAGGCAGGGCTTCTCTAGATCACTTTGAAATTTGAGATAATGTCAGTAAACAAAATTAGTTAGTATATTCACACTTTAAGGTCATACGTTCATTGCTACTGTTAATTATAATTGCTTTGCTTAGGTGAGTGTTCCATGGTTCATAAATATCTATCATTTAAAGATAACATGATCGAATTCCCAAAGAAAATGTGAAT
The DNA here is from genome assembly GCF_009761245.1 of Sapajus apella. Lineage (NCBI taxonomy): Eukaryota > Metazoa > Chordata > Mammalia > Primates > Cebidae > Sapajus > Sapajus apella. The sequence goes on along the minus strand of NW_022436947.1, from coordinate 45,095,120 downwards.
TGCATAATGTTCACTTTTTAGCAAGAACTAAATATACTGTGTGTGCATATGACAGATATTAAGATAGATCTCTCTTTCTCCCACTTTCTCTCTCTCTCACACACATCACAGTTTCTTAGTTGGACTAGTAAATTATTATCTTCCACAACTATAGCCTATATTTGCTAAGTGAAAGTATCTTTTTTATTAGGGAGTAAACTTTCATAATCAAAATGTAAATACAAAATATTTGAGGAATAAAGATTCAAACTTTGCAAAACTTGTGTTTTTTGTTATAAAAGAGGGGTGGTCCATCATTATACCAAGACCAATTGAAATTATATACAATCGTATCATTTTATAAGCCTTTTACCTTAAGTTCTACATGCGACCAACATTCATAATAATAGTGGATAAAAATACAAAAATCACTAGGAAATTCTAGTAATTTAGAGAATTTCTCCTCCCCATCTTACAGAATAGATTCAAAGTATTTAATAAAATAAATTGAAATTTTTAAGGTTGAATTTGTGTCAGTAAGGAAATATTAAAAGTATTTCTCATAGGAAGTATATACAGCATATTAGAAATTGCAACACATTTTAGAAAGATTTTTACACAAAATGTCAAAATTTCTTTTGAGGGCATGAGTCTGAGTAGAAAATGAGGAGTGGGACTTAGGAAGGAAAGTGAGGAGGCAGGGTCAGGGAAAGAGCCAGGGAGCAGGGCAGGGAGGGGAGGGTGACAGTGGTGGGAGGGCAGGGGTGTGAGTGAGAGGGAAACAAGAGAGAAGATAGGGGGGTGAAAGTTGATTGGGACAGGAGGGAAGAAGCAAGGGGGCAAGTGGAAGGAGAGGTAGCAAAAGGGAGGATGGAGATGAGGGAGAAGATGGGCTGACCAGGTGGCAGCAGGTTGGGAGAGAAATAGGAAAGTAAGACAGAGGATGGGAAGGTGGTGAGAAGCAAGGGCCAGGACCAGGCGAAGAGAAGAGGGGAAGCCAGGAGGAAAAGTGAGGGAGTAGGTGGAGGAAGAGGGCGTGAAACAGGCGAAGGATGGAAGGCTAAAGTTATTTTATTACTAGCCATTCGTTTAGTAAAATATTTTTATTACATATTTTATTATACATTATAAATGACCTTGTTTTCTGGAAAGTTTTCTCACCCTTAAAACCTCATCGCAGGTTATATGAAATTAGATTGAAATTTATGAGATGAATTAAAGATTATGAACATAGAGATTAACTTTAGAATTTAATTATAAACATATTTTCATTATTACCCTGAAATCTTCATTACATAAAATTTATTAATTATAAAACCAAAATTTATAGAATAGCAAATATATAAATGGAAAATAAATTTTTTTTCTAAATATTTAATCTTATAAAGATAATTTGGAGATTTGGAATCCTGTAGACAGAATTTAAACTAGCAGTGATCAAAGTTTAGTTTTCAATTACTTATTGCATTTTAGATGATTAACTTTAGAGAAAAAAACTATTGTTTTCAGTATTTAGTCAATTGTAAGAAAAGAAAGACATGGATATATACTATTACTTTTCAGTACATTTGGTGGACTTTGCGTATATGACAAAATCTGTTAAAAATAGGATATGGCACAATCCAGAAACTGAAAATTACATCTCTTCTTTTCAGTGCATTCAGATTACCTTCCTGGTAATGGAGCACAATTTAGTATGGCAAATTCAAAAGTAATTTCCCTTTAAAGTTTAAAAATAACTTCCCTGATGCCCCAAGGCTTAGATTTCATTTAAATTATAACAGATACTTAGTCATTTTGTATGTGTTGCATATGTCTTGGATAAAAGTCACAAGCTGAAAACAAAAGAGAAACGTGTCAGTGCTCACAGACATTACACCTTTGCAAGTGTCCTTTCTTTAAAACGTTTCAAAATTGGCACATTTACCAGATTATATTCATACTTTCTTGTCTTAGAACTATATTAGCCTTCAATTTTTCTTTGAAATTAAAGTATACTGTGGCAAGCTAGAACAGTCTGAAATTTTGAAATAATAATTAAGTATGTCTTTGTATCATTCTATTAACTAAAGCCACAATCCTCACCTCATTGTGCTGTTTCTTTGCTTTTTTTAGCTTCTTCTATGTGTGCTAAGCATTATGATAAAGAAGTAAATGATGAGGCTAAAGACTATAGAGTCAGTGTTGTAGAAAGGCTTCAATATCATCACGGTCAACTTAGAGGGCTGTTGAGTTAGAATATAAGCTAATGGAGGATACTTTCTTCCTTGTGTTGCATTTTGTTCAATCTAGCAGAGGTGTAAATACCAAATTAGGGAGTATCATGGGAGATCTGAAAGTTATTTTGTGATGACGATCTTGACAGGTGCTTCAGCTGAGGATTTTGGAAGACATCAAGTTTTAAAAGCTATTTCTAATTTGACACATAAAGTACAAAGTTGCTATTGTCATTTTTCACATCTTATGTAAGACAAACTCCATCATGACCAGCAATTTGTCACAAAAATAGTATCAATGGAGGTAACTAAAAAACTAATAAAGTGGTTCCCTAAATCAAGTCCTGATATATTATTAAAGATACCAGTTTTAGCTGGAATCGTAACTTTTTATAAAGTGAGACTGTGTTATTTCTCTTTCTTATCCTAAATGATATAGTGATGCATAAGCCTAAAATGTTGTCATTGCATTGATAATATGTGTGTAGTGAGGCAAGACATGTAAATAATAACATATTTCAGTGTAGCAAACTTAATAAAGATAATTGTTTAAATATAGTCAAGAACTGTAAATATTTAGTCTGGGGTAAGAACTAATAGTGTTAAATTATTTTTTCTTCTATACTTTTAAAATAACAGATGTATATATGCATATAATTTTGTGTGTGTGTGTGTGTGTGTGTGTGTGCGTGCGTGCACGTGCATGCACACACATACATTTCAACTTATCATTGCCTTGGATTGACGTCACAGCAACATGTTCAAGCTATGTTCTTTTAACTACCACACTAAATTGCCAGTGAAAAAAAACAAGGATTAGTTTCTTTAGATTAGGATGATTTTAAATTGTCTTTTCTCAATTTTAGCCTGTAAGTCTAGACTTAGAGTAAAGAATGAACAGATGTTAACGTGTCTTGTCATTTAGATTTCTGCAGACTACTGTCCAAGACTTCCTAGACTAGAATTAAGAACATCTCTTTTCATTAGTAGTTTATCTAGTGATGGGCACTGTGAAAAATAAAAAGAGGTAGATTACATTTACATAAAAAATAATTCAAAATAATTTACAATCACATTAATGACATTTTAATATTAAGCAAATATAATTTTTTCTGGAAATGAGTCATTGGGACTTAGAATTTTGGGTTTATTTGTAATATCCTGATAGGAACATCTGTTATGAGCCAGTTGACATTAACATACCACATGATTCAATTACCTATGTAGTCTCCAGATCCTTTGTTGGAACTCTCTCTGAAAGGATATATATGGCTGAATAATGGTAAAAATAAATAACTAAAGAGGAAGACAACTGAATCCTGCTTATGTTAATTTTGTGAATAAGCTGAAAGAAATGACTAGGAGTCAGGACTTTTATTTTTTTAGTTTGATATGCTCATTCATGCAAATTATATTTTTCCATCATGCCAGAACATTTCATTAATAAAAGGGAAATACCTCATTGCCAGTGGGGTTGAACAGGCTCTCATCCACATTTCTATTTTACTTTAGCAGATTGGACTTTCCTGCCTTCCATTTTCCCCTTTTCTGCCTCAAAGAAGCATGCATGCACACACGCACACACACATACTTTATTCTCTCTTATTACTTGCCAGCTGTAATGCCGAAATGCCAAGCTCTAAAATGTGTTTTTCTTTTTTTGAACAGCAGCAGCAGCCACATCTGGATCTGTGAAACTTTAATCTTGGCGGTTTCCTTCTTTTTCTTTATGGCCTTCCAGGCACCTGTGGACGTCCTGTACATACACAATGACATCAAACCATAGTTGGAAATCTGATTCTCTTGGTATAATGAACAATGATTAGTTAGAAGCATATAAAACCACAAACTGCTAGTAATAAAGAACAATTTCAATGCATTATAGATAAGGGGCAATGAAAACTTAAAAATTAAGTGAATTTAAAACAGTTAATGTAACTAGAATCACCTGAATCTTTCATTTTCAAACTTTATTATAAAATTATGGGCTAGAATTAAAAGCAGAAACTCAACAGACTTTGTTTAAGGTAGAAGGCTTTTGTCATAAAACATAAAGCCTTGATTTTAAGCTAGGAAAAAAAAAAAAACTTTGGAAGGAAGCCAAAAATTCTTCCAACTATCCATGCAATTTCCTTAATCATCTTAGATACTTCTGTTTTTTTTTTTTTTTTTTTTTTTTTTTTTTTTTTTTTT
>NW_022436947.1:45060611-45090632 GCF_009761245.1 Sapajus apella | reverse complement strand
TTTTTTTTTTTTTTTTTTTTTTTTTTTTTGATACCCTAAAGTTCCTGATGTCTTTTTGTTATCCAGATTGAATGGCTTCAAAGTGGGATTTGGAGATTACTCAGAAAAGCAATCAATAGTGCCAAAGAGAAAACCTTATCTGTCACAGGTATTGACTACTTGAAACTTCATTCAGTAAATTTCTACACAGGTCATGGCATTCAAATATAAAACCTGGGATACTGACTTTGATCTACAAAACCTAACAGTGTATGATTTTTCACTCTCTTTCCATGGCATGGAATCATTGGTTTATGTCTTGGATGCCTTGGCTAACCACCCTCAGATATGCATATCAAAGAGATAGATACAGGACATAATCCATTTCTATACTTTGCATCCTCTTTGATTTAATAAAATCCAAACCATTCTTATCTCAGAATATGAGGGAAGTACCACTGTAGTAATTAGCATATGCTTCATGGAGGAATTGAATTAAAATTTAAAAAAAAAACCACATGCTTATAGAATTCTAAAATATCTGGTCTTTTAAGTATGCAAAAAATAAATAAAAAAACACTACCATAGTCCATGTACCACAGGAAAAAAAATTAGGGAAAGAAAGTCAATTGTAAATGACTATTTTGGGTGGTAAAGGAAAAATAAACTAGATAATACCCTTTCGGTTATAAGACAGATGAAAAAGTACATGTGTTTTCTTCATCTCCTCACCGTCTCTGCCACTGATACCTTTCGAATGTTTACTATGATATTCGTCTAAACACATGATCTTCTTTGGAAACATTTAAGTCAGTAGATCTTATTACTTAAATGCATATGATACTTTTTAAAATTGTTTCAAAGTTTGATACTAGAATTCCTAATTTTTGAAAAGGTACATTTGAAAGGTCATTTTTTTTCTCACCCATACTTTATTTTTGAGATAATTATTAACTTCATTTATAAAGTGTGCTGTGAAAATATTTAATAATGCAATCTATTTTTTTTTAAATTCTTAAGTTCAGGTGTGTATGTATGGGTTTGTTATATAGGTAAAAATGAGCAATGGGACATATATACAGAATATAAAATATTTATTTCAGCTAAGTATAAGCTAATGATGCCTTAGAATAAATTGAACGTAACTGACCTTGCTTTTATTTTACTTGTGTTACTGCTTATGAGGATCTGTGTTTTCTAGATTATGCCTTTATCTTTGCTTATTAGGTAAAAGTGTAGGGTATTATGATTGGCCCAAAATCACTGTTATTAAATTAATCATATAGTGGAACACATCAATTAAACCAGCAATTACAAGCCCTAAGTTGTCCAGAAATATAATACCATACAATTTTTGCATTGTGGGAGAGTAATTTATTTCAAGGCCAGAGAGACCCCACGTGAAAGCATGAAGAGAAGTGCGAGTGGTTTTTAATATTATACACTGAGTTCCCTCTTATTTTTCACTAAATGTTTATTTTAATTTTTGATTAGAAAACTAATGTAACACTGTATTTTATAAGGGTGTAGTAAACAAAACTATGGTCTCCATCTTATTTTAGAATTTCATTGTTGTGCACTTGGACTATTACCATAGTCACAAGATCCAATTGTTTAGTCCTTCTAGGACTCTGGGAGAGTGTTCTTTCTAAAATTTCTATATGTGCATGTTTCTTCTTGATTACAATCTTCCTCAAATCTTTTGCCATGACCACACATGTTCAACCTTTTGGCTTCCCTGAGCAACCTCTCAAAATTCATATTTTACCTACTTGTTTTATTAAAATGTCTGGTTTGAAACAGAAAATTATATGTAATGTCTTGAACACTCAATGTTTTACTGCCTTCATGCCCTTATACATAATGTTACCTCTGCCAAAATGTCATTGATTTCTTTTAATCCCCTTCACTACATTCCCATTTGCCTGATGCAATCTGATTTTTTTCTTAAAATTTCCAGATTTTAATGTAGACGAGGGGCTAATGGGTGCAGCCAACCACCATGCACATGTATATCTATGTAACAAACTACACGTTCACATGTATCCTAGAACTTAAAGTATAATAAAAATAAGTAAAAACTTGCAGGTTGAAAATGACATCTTTTAGGAAATTGTGAGACAAGTTGAAATTATTTCCCCCATACTTTGTATAACTTTGTGTCTGTGAGTCAGTTAACTTTTTGCATTTCCTTCCTTCATGTATTTGTAATTTGTATGCCTTATCCTCCTATGAGAATTTGTGTTATTTTCTGCTAAGACTGCATTTTATTCACACCTGTGTTTCTAGTAGTATCTTGTAGAGTCCCCAAGTCCTTAAAAAATATTTGTTGAATGAACGAAAGGAGTCAAAACGAATAAAACTCAGTACAATAAAAGATATTTTCATTCTGTATAAATTTATCATAGGTTGTTGAAATGGATCAGTTATAATCAATTGGTTCAATGTAAATAAGTTTTTCTTTTCATCAAAAGAAAAACCTTCAAATATTTTATGCACTACAAGCAACATTGTATTTTTCAAAGATACTTTTCTCATATAAGAAGATTCTTGGCCGGGCGCGGTGACTCAAGCCTGTAATCCCAGCACTGTGGGAGGCTGAGGCGGGTGGATCACGAGGTCAAGAGATCGAGACCATCCTGGTCAACATGGTGAAACCCTGTCTCTACTAAAAATACAAAACATTAGCTGGGCATGGTGGCGTGTGCCTGTAATCCCAGCTACTCAGGAGGCTGAGGCAGGAGAATTGCCTGAACCCGGGAGGCGGAGGTTGTGGTGAGCCGAGATCGTGCCATTGCACTCCAGCCTGGGTAACAAGGGCGAAACTCCGTCTCAAAAAAAAAAAAAAAAAAAAAAGAAGATTCTTATTCTAAAAATTACTATCTATTTTGTCTCTCTTCTCCTCTGTCTCCTGCACTTTCGTTTTCTTTCTCTTTGGCTGTTTCTTTTTTTCAAGAACTGAATATTTATATTATGTTAGAACTTTCTCTATGACGTCTTGTTAAAGGAGTCATTCATGTTTACATATGTTTATGAAATGGTATTGTGACATTGCAGATGAGTATTATGAAATGTAAAGATGAGAACACTAAAATAGTTTTGCCCACATAGGTCTGCCATAAATAATAACTGACTTCTCTTATTTCCAGTCCTTATTCACTTGATTCATTTGGGTTTTCTGAGTAATATTCCTAAAGATTACACTGTCTTTTAAAAAATAATTTACGAACACACTTCCTTGTACAAAAGGAATTGTATGCAACCCAACAAAATTAATTATTGAAAGGTAAATGTGGCCACTTACAAAGATTTAATTCATAAACTCAAAATTGTAATCTATCAACCATTATCCCAATAAATTAGAAAACACTATAAATTATCTTTGTGTTTTATTAGTTTTCTGGAAAACATATGCAAATATTACATTATTGCCATTAATCCTAGTCTACATTTTAACTCTGGCTAAAAAGTCTACCTAAAAGGAATACAGCTAAAAAAGGAAAAATGATTATCCATTCATCAAAAAGACCATGTTCCATACCTGCTTTTCTATATTGAAGCTTGCACCATTTGCATGCTTTTGTGCTTGAAATGTGTGATGAAATGCCACATTACTTGCATTAGCTAGCAGTGGTGAAAGTTATAAAATTGGAGCTAGTTTAAAATAATGCTACTTTGAAAAATTAAACATTCTATTAAAAAGATGGTTATAGTGTACAATTGATAATTCTATAGATTTTTAAAGATCTCATACAGACTTATTCTAAGAGATCATATAAAAATCAAAAATAATTTTGCATGCTCTCATGCATTTTCCGTTAGAAATTACACATGCTCCTTGATAGTACCTTGCTATATGTGAAAAATTCTAGTATAATTCTTGGCATACATCAGAGATTCCCTATTTCCCACTTACCTTTACCTACCTGATTTTCTTTCTCCCACCACCTCCTTTTCTCTCTCTCCTTTCTTTCCTAGCACTCTTTTCACCCTTTCCCCATCATGGACTACTTTATTTTACATGAAATACCCCCTGATTATTCCAGTGAAAACTGACTACCTGCTTCCTGACGTCATTGAACATATCTAATGCCCTAGAATTAAGTTATTTTAATAATTTTATTTTGAAAGATCTTTTGGAATTCTCTCATATGCAAATGTTCACCCCTCTGAAAATATTGTAAATCTATTAAGGATAGTGCTAAATTCATCAACAGCTTTTACACATTTCAGACAATCTATTATTTTCTCCTATAAATTTAAGTTCCTTATAGATGCTGGGTTAGACCTCGGTCAGGTGCATAGTTGGCAAGTATTTTCTTCCATTCTGTAGGTTATCTGTTTATTCTGTTAGTTTCTTTTGCTATGTAGACGCTCTTACGTTTAATTAGATCCCATTTGTCAATTTTTGCTTTTGTTGCAATTGTTTTTGGTGTCTGTCATGAAATCTTTGCTCATTCCTATGTTCATGATAGTATTGCCTAGGTTGTCTTCCAGGATTTTTATAGTTTTGGGCTTTACATTTAAGTCTTTAATACATCTTGAGTTAATTTTTGTGTATGGTGTAAGGAAGAGGTCCAGCTTCAGTCTACTACATATGGCTAACCAGTTATCCTAGCATCGTTTATTGAATAGGGAGTCTTTTTCCCATTGCTTGTTGTTGTCAGACAAGCGGTCATTTTAAAAACAGGTCTATGATATTGTGCCTGTAACAGCCTTCCAGACTATTTTCAACGCAAGGATAAATTTTTATGTCATATAAATTTTCACAAAACTAAATAAAAATCATCATCAAATAAATACACGTAAAATATTTAGTAAATACATATTATTTATCAATTCAATATTTGCAAGGAAATTTAACAAAATAAAATTAATTACTCTGTATTTTTTCCCTGACTATACAGTGAAACTGTGAATTGTCCATGGGTTTTAGTTATATGTCCAAAAACCTAAACCATTCGAAAGCAAGTAATTCAAGAAAATATTTATTGTTTATGCTTCATAAAACACTTAATTTTGGTTTATATTTTTCTACTTATACTAGAATTAACCAATTTGGAATTTGCTCAGAAATACTTATTTAACCATTATCTCTATGAATGTCCTTGCACAGGCAACCACCATGAATCTTTCCTCTAAACTATTGTAAAGGCTATCTAAACTATCTTCATGCGTACACAGGTAGCTCTATAGTCCATACACCACCATGTTGCCAGAGTGGTTCTTCTAAAGTAGGCCAGATCACAGAGGGATATTATTTAGCCATAAAAATGAAGAACATCTTGCCAATTTTTATAACATAGATCAACTTGAAAGACATTATGATAAATGAAATAAGCCAGACAGAGAAAGACAAATACTGTATGATCTCACTTAGGTGTGGAATCTGAAAACTTAAACTCATAGAAGCTCAGAGTAGAATGGTGGATACTACAGTTGAGGGGTGGGTGAGGAAATAGAGAGATGTTGGCCAGAGACTACAAATGTTCTCTTACAAGATGAACAAGTTCTGGGGATTTCAATTACAGCATGAGTAGTGATGTATGTGTTAATTTAATTGTGGTAATCATTAAACAATGTATATGTATATCAAATAACATCACTGTATACTTTGAATATATTCAATCTTTACTGAATAATTAAATATTTTATTCTCTAAAATAAAATAAAATGGGGCAAATCATATCACTACTCTGCTCAAAGCCTTGCAAATAGAAGTTTCCTTATGGCTTGCCTATTGCTTGAAACTCTACAAGTCTCTTGGTGATTAGACTCTCTCGTACATCTCTGATCTCCTCTGCCACCTGTCCCATATTTCGGACCACTGCCACACAACCTGCCTTTCTACTCCTAGAATACTTCCCCCTGTATACTCTGAGTCTCTTCTGTCTCAGATTCAGATGTCCTGTGGCTGATTTTTTCTCTTCATTCAGATCTTTGTGCAAATGTGACCTTTCGAGAGAAGCTCTCCCTGACCTTCCAATCTAAAACAGGACCTCTCATCACTCCATTTTTCCCCAATTTGGTAGTTTTTTTAAAATCATAATTTGATTATTTGATTGATTAGTTGATTGTCTATTTCTTCTCACTTGAATGTAAGTTTTATAGGAGCAGGAATTTCATGTATCCATTTTCTGAACGTCAGAGTTCAAAACTGTGCCTACTCCATACTTGACCCAACTAAATATTTGTTTAAAAAAAAATATATATATATAGATAGATAGATATAGATTTATATTCTCCACTGTGACCAGTCTGTAGGTCTATTATTTAAAAAGACAAATATAAGTTTTTGAATATGTAACATTTATTCTGTTAGATATACCACTTGTTTTCATACTTCATATTTTACAAAGTATCTTTTTGTCTTTGGAATGTAAGGTCTTTGAGGGACGGAATGGATTGCATCTACCGAATTATAGTGTTTTCTACAGTACCACACATGCCTTGTACATTTTATCAATCAATTAGTATTTGTCGAATGTTGAAAGAATGAAGTTTTTTTTTGTGATTAATGATTATACTCTAGTCAGGTCTTTTTTTTTTTTTTACAATTTTCACCTATATATTGTAATTCAGCTAATCATATTTTGGCATGTATTTTTCACAGGAATAGAAAATTATTGTAAGACCACATACTCATAATAAATTATAGTCTCTTTGAAAAAGAAATTCAGAAATTATTTTGAATTTTCTTGTTAAAGGTAAAAAATTACATATTTTGTTATCTAGAATTCTAATATGGTAAAATATGATTGCCCATACATGTATATATTTATCATTTTGCTTTTTATCAGCCAAAAACAGCATTTGCTTTGTTTCAGCCATATGTTCTTTTCTTTTTGCTTTGTAACAATCTTGTTTTTGTTCATTCATTGGAGCTGGCAGATAACTCTGAGTTGGAATTCCGAAGCCAATTCGGCATTAACTTTATACCCATGACCAGTGTCAAATCTGAACTCTATGTAATAAAAATATTCAGTAATCTCATGTTAATCTTCTCTATGTAACAGTTCTGACCTGCACTAATGAACAAGATTTGTTTGGAAACTCCAATAGACTACTCTGGTCCTATAGAGTTTGCTTTTGAAGGAAACCACCCTATGGATTTATCCCACCCACCTAAGTCAGGCTGCTGTAGCTCAACAACATTTAGAAGGTCTTCACACACATTGTAATTTTCTAAAATCCTAGACTTGGTGCCAGAAATTTAAATTGGCTCAGCCTTCACACTGATAAACACTAGTTCTTCAGATAATGTTATTTATTTACACGTTTTGACTTTGTGTTGATTTACCATTTATTTTAACAGCTAGAAAAGGTAATACATAATTACAAATTTTCAAACACTTTATTTTAAACCACGTTTAAAAACTTATATATGCTACTCTCTAGAAGAGAATAAACACATTTATACATTATTTAAAAGTCACAAAGATGTTTGACATAAATATTTTTATTGTGCAGATGTGCTATAACAAAGAAAAATTCATGGGATATTACTTTCTGTCTGCTATAATATCAGAAAATTAAATTATAAATTAAAAAATAAAATCCTTAGCCTGTGTTGCATAAACCTTGAATGATGGTAATCAACCATGATGCGTGACTAAGGTGCACATCTGTCCATATGGTCCATATGATTTATGACAATATAATCAGAGAATAAGCTTTCCATTTTTAAAGAACTATAGTTCATTGTAAGAAGGGGTCATGTTTAGCATGGAAGCATTTTTTAAAAATATTATACTATTATTTCAGAGATTTCCCTGTGTTTCCCACCAAAATTTACTCATTTTCACTCTTTGCATGTTGTAAGTACCCCCTTGTAAACTTCCCCTCAGGAAATAACATGACTTCTCTTCGTCAGAGAAATGCTTTATTTTAAAGAAAAGAATAGTACTTACATTCTGCTTTAGCTGAAGGTGGTCTGTCTGTCATTTGTGGCACACTTGATTATGCAGTGATTAGTGACAAAAAAAAACATGTATATTAAGAGCTTTGCTAAAATGAATATTAGCAAACTTTAGCAACCTACCCCAGTGAATTGCATCTTTTGAAGAGGAAATCAAGTACTCTTGAGTATTGATACTTTTGACTGACATAAATATTACAATATAGAACAAAATACACAATTAGTTTAATTAACATCAATCTATTTGTAGCTAGTTTTCAGAGATCATTAAATAAAGCGTTGTTAATACTTACGGAGCATTATGCATTTAATCATATTCAGTATTTGATCATGTTCATTTAAATAGTGATTTAATCTTTATTATAAACTAACAAGGGGTGTATTATTATTTTCCTCACTGCACAGGTTAAAAAATAAAGGCCAGAGTTGTGGTCATATGTCAAATTTTGTCCAGTGAATGCAATGGTAGAATCAAGTTTCCAATCTAGGCAGTGTGGCACTATTGGATACACCTGCCACGCTATACATATACCTGTCCTGTTGTTCTGACTCAGTGTTAGAAATGGAAGCCCCTCTTCTCAAATGCAAAGTCCTTCAGGAAGCCTGTACTGAGGTTAAACATGATTGATGTGATTTCACATTTTTAAAAATCCTCAAATAATATTTTTGTATCTTTCTTAAAATTTATGTTTTCCTTGAAAATAATTGTATTACTCTTTTCTCACGCTGCTCATAAAGACATATCTTTATAAAGAAAAGATGTGTAATTGACTCACAGTTCCAAATGGCTGGAGAGGCCTCACAATCATGGCTGAAGATGAAGGAAGAGCAAAGGGACATCTTACAGGGCAGCAGGCAAGAGAGAGAGCTTGTTCAGGGGAACTCACATTTTATAAAACTGTCAGATCTCATGAAACTTACTCACTACCATGAGAGAACAGCAAGGGGGAAACTGACTCTGTGATTCATTTATCTCCACCTGGCCCTGCCCTTGACACATGGGGATTATTACAAATCAAGGTGAGATTTTGTTGGTTGACATAGCCAAGCCATATCAATAATTAAAATAAGAATGATCATAACAATGAGAAAATAAGTGTATTTTATTGTGAGATGCTATGACAGACATTTGTTCCACAAGTATTAACTCATTTAATTCTGACAACACTGTAGAGTAAGTATGATATGGTTTAGCTCTGTGTCCCCACCCCAAATCCCACTTTGAATTGTGACCCTCATAATCTCCATGTGTCAAGGGTGGGACCTGGTGGGAGGTAACTGAATAATGGAGGCAGTTTTTCCCATGCTGTTCTCATCATAGTGAGCGAGTTCTCATGAAATCTGATGGTTTTATTAGTGTCTGACATTTCCCCTACTTGCTGTCATTCTTCATCCTGCCACCCTGGGAAGAGGTGACTTCCGCCATGATTGTAAGTTTTCTGAGTCCTCCCAGCCATGCCGAACTGCAAGTCAATTAGACATCTTTTCTTTATAAATTATGCAGTCTCTGGTATTTCTTTTCTTTTTTCTTTTTCTTTTTGTTTTCTGCACAGAATCTCACTCTGCTGCCTAGGCTGTAACGCAGTGGCACAATCTGGGCTCACTGCAATCTCCGCCTCCCAGGTTCAAGTGATTCTCTTGACTCAGCCTCTTGAGTGGCGGGACTACAGGTGCACGCCACCACACCCAGCTCATTTTTTTGTGTTTTTAATAGAGACAGTGTTTCACCGTGTTAGCCAGGATGATCTCAATCTCCTGACCTTAAGATCCGCACACCTCAGCCTCTCAAAGTTCTGGGATTATAGGCATGAGCCACCAGCATTTCTTCGTAGCAGTGTGAGAATGGACTAGTACATATTATTGCTCTTTATTCGAATAATTTTAGATACAGTTAAGCTAAGGTCATATAGTTAGTTAGTTACAGAGCATTATATCAACCCAGATAGTCTGGCCTCAGATCGTGTGTATTTCACTTTCTTAAACTTATTGCTGATTTTACTGTGGAGAAAGATTGAGTTGTATTTAGTCTCTGTTGCACTTTCATAAAGTAGTATCCTAACATTTTAATTTTAATGAAAATTATAGTTCATTTTGTTTCACAAATCCTGTAAATTCAATTTGGAAAAACATACAATTAAGAGCAATTTTCATGAATAAATATTTGTTGAGTTAAATATATAATACTGCAGTTAGAATAGCCAAAATAGAGAAATAATGACTATGCCATGGGATTAGAATTATCAATTGGATTTGGCTTTCAAAGCTATGTGCTTTACTCCATACATTGTGACCAAATCACCTGGTGTTTTTGACGTAAACTGAAATTTAGAGAACTATGATTGTAATCACACTTGTTATTGTCAAATAAGAACTCTTTCCTAAAGTCAGCAATGAAGAATGAAATTCAGCTAAATATGTATTGGTCTAATGTGAGGTAATTCACCAGTATTGATGGCCATTATATATTTAACATACCAGTGAGGCAAACATTTTTATATACCTTATTATTTCATCTTCAGGATAATTCTGCATGGTAATTATAATCATACTTATTTTACAAAAGAAAAGTCACAGAGAGATTAAGCAACCTGCAGTAGTGTAACACAGCAAGTAATTTGGAGAAATTTTATGTGATTTCAAATCTCCTACTCTCTGATTATACCACCACACTCCACATTATATAATAATTGCAATTCAACAATTATAGTTTATATTTTTACTGTGGAATATAACCCATGTACAGAAAAAAATAATAATTTATTTCTAAAGTACATTACAGACTTGCCTTCTATGAAGAAAATGACCTAACAAAGATACCTTAAGCTTGTTTATTTTTGCAAATGAAATTGTATTTCACTTTTACTTTTTACATATAATTCTACATTTCCAACAACATTCATTCAATATTATTAGTCGATGCTAGCAATATAAAATATGTAATTACACAACCATAGGAAACAACTACTTATATATACATATATTTTTTTGAGACAGAGTCTCAGTCTGTCACCAGGCTGGAGTGCAGTGGTGCAACCTCTGCCTCCTGGCTTCAAGTAGCTGGGATTGTAAGCATGCGCCACCATGCCTCGCTAATTTTTAGTAGAGACAGGATTTCACCATGTTGGCCAGGATGGTCTCAATCTCCTGTCCTCATGATCCACCCACCTCAGCCTCCCAAAGTGCTAGAATTACAGGCGTGAGTCACTGCACCCGGCCAGATTTTTAAAAATAAGCTTTTAGAAATTCTTTGGAGGAATTCCTGCTGAAACTTAACTTTTTCATTGTCCTGAAGAAACATATTATTTTAACAATATCCTGATACAGAAAACAAAAAGTCTATACATAGAGGACTAATTTAAGATGGACAAAAAAGGTAATAAATTATAGTACCTAGAGACAAAAAATTATTTTCTTATGGAAGGAAAAAGATGATCACATATCTATATCTATATCTATCTAGATATCCCTGTAGGGTATTATGAAGACTATAAGATATTACATTCATTAGCAAGTTGTCTAGATGTGTGGTCAAAGGAATCAGTGTTTCCATTATCATCATCTTAGTGTGGGTCCAGAAAATAAGAAAGAGAAGTGTGACAGTGTCAAATATGGTAACAGAGAAATGGTTCAACTGAAGCCCTTGCTATCAGTTGGGATCCTAGTTTAGGTTTAGCAACAAGAAATCTTTATTTTCTTGTCTTTGGCAGTCTGATGTATTCTATGAACCACTTCTTAGAATGCTGACTTTTAAATGCATAATATAAAATATATAGTGTTACAAGGAAAATCCATTATAAAATTATAAAAACATTGAAAAATACAAATTTGTGTTTTAGTAATACATGTGCTTTTTGTTTAAATCATTAAAGGAGCTAGTGAAAGACTTGTTAATAACAACTTTTAAAAAGTGATGAGTATAAATGACATTTTAAGACTTACAAAAGAAGGATAATGCGATACGAAAATATCTGCAATATATTTTAGTGATAATTTCACAAATATTTCGAATACTGCTGTGGTTTGTTATTTATTTTTATAAATGAAGGAAATGCCGATCTTCAGTTAAATTTTCTTAAAAAATGTTTCCAATGCAAGTTCATCCAGCAGGTGAATTTTACATGGAATTCTTGGTGGCCTGTGAATTCCTGGCTAATAAGCCTTGGGATTTTTAGGAACTTTTACTGAAGAAGTTAAGGAAATTATTATGCCACTGAAGTAAATCCTTGATATAATCTACCTGTTTACTCCCTGCCCCCTTCCTGTTCGGTACACCAGACTTAACAAAAGCACATTTGTATTTTTTTTTTTTTTTTTTTACAATAATTGACCCTTCTCAGAGCATAGCATCACTGAGCTGAGCACTCTGGTCTTTTTACTCTTCCAGCTTCTTTTTCCCTCTAAATGTTCCTGTCACAACATTAATGCAAAGGCCACAGAGCCTCCTGATTAAGATGTGAATCTTTTCAATCAGGTTAAATGATTTTCTATATTGTCACTGGTTATCCAAATCCATTGAGCTTTCTCTCCCTCTCTTTTCTTACCTGTGCAGTGAGTTAAAAGTAACAAACTCACTGAAATGTAGCAGTTATTAAAATAACCAATAGGTATTAGGTGCTTTGAACAGTCCTTGAATTATGATAAACATCCAGTAATAGTAGCTGCAGTTACTCTTACCTCTTGCCTTAGAGACTGATGAATGATGAATTGCTATACTAATCAACATCTAGGCAACATATTAGGAGACAGTAAATCCCATGAACTTAAAGTTCCTGTTTCATTAGCCTTGTTTATTCGCATTATCTGGTGAGTTTATATCATTTGTGATAGCTATTTATCTAAATATATTTAAGCAATGCATTCCTAAGACCATACCTAAATGTATAATGTTGATTTTCAAGCTGTTATATTTTAGTCAAATTGGTTAGATGGTATCTGGGTATAATGGAATTGCATATTATCACCCAAGTTACAAGAAAGTGTGGCTGTTAAAAAATATGGAGTAAAATAAGGGTACTGGAAAGGCTTTTTATGCCCACTGATCCATCAGCTCTATTCTATAAATCTCATTGAGAATAAAATCATTTATTCACACAGGTTGTAAACACAGAATCTTAAATGGGTTCCTTATTTAAACTGTGTTTCAAAATTGTCATCACAAATTATCATTATTAACAGTTGGTGATTATCAATTTGGTTTTGCCATTTAATAGCTAAAGCAATCATGGTACTAAATATAAAAATGTATATTTTTATTTTTTAGGTGCATATTTTTCTTTTATTTTAAATGTTTAAAAAGAACAATATTTACTAAATGTCTAAGAATTTGTTATTTATTCATTTTAATGGATGAAAAAAATGGAGGCCTAGAGATGACCTAAAACATTGTATGGACAACTCTTTTTTTGCTTGTTTATTTTGCTTATTTTATTATTCATTCTATTTTTATGGTATAACAATACACCAATTGTCTCTAGATAAATTGAATTTTAAGAAACAAATATACCTTAAACAATATTTTTTCAAAGCTTACCTAGAAATCAGATATTTTTAATGCAGTTTTGCATTTTCAAGACTTCCTAAAATAGTTGCATTTTCATGGAGTTTGTCCTAAGAAATGCTGCCCACCAGAGAACAGTTATTTCAGTTAAATAATTTATTGGCAACTCTGCAACTACAATAACTGATGAAATATTTTGAGACAAGGAATAGTCAAGTATAGTGAATGTGAAATATACCGCAAATTTTAGAATAGAAAAGGCAGATGCCTGGAAAAATGAAGAATAATATCAGTAAAATCATGTTATATTTGTTTTTAATATTTTAAGCTGAGATATAGTGATATTTAGGTAAAGAGAGATTTTGTAAAAATATAAGTTAAAACTTAAAAAAAGTGAAACAATCTTATGATAAAGCTCTATCCCACACACATATAAAAAGCCTTAGACTGTTACTTGCAACACCTAGATAGAGTGAGGGATAGAAATAAATGAATTTTGATAGAGTATGCTGTCACTGATACATAGCATCATGTGTGACTACCATATAGTCCATATTTAATTCTCTACACAGAGCACTTCTATCTCTATAAAATCAGAGAGTATAACAGAAAATAAAATGAGTAAGAAAAATAATGGAGTGTTCTTAGTTTTACTGTATTAACAATCACAATTAGTGACCCAGTTTCGTTTTATATTTTTTCTTTCCAAGGAAAGAATCTGTATACTACTATAAGTTTTGTGTAAAATCCCTCAAGGCTACATTGTGACTATGCTTCTTTGGGACAAATGTAGCCTGAGGGATAGAAAGAGTTTTTAAGGTCCATAAACTGAATCTCACATTAATACAGAGAAGTGCCCTATTATGATGATGGGTACCAGCTAATAGTAGAATTTCCTTACGTGTGAAAAAAAAATGTTGCTGTTATAATGAGCTTTGTGCTGGGCATACTGGTTTACTTGGAGCTGGCTACTTGTGAAAGCTTCACCTTTTCCATTTTTAGAAAATGTGAGGCAGCAAAAAGGTTTTTGACAGACCACAGATCCTGCAGTTTAATCGGCCTGATTGTGGGCACCCCACACCTCTCTTAGTTCTTTATTTTCTTTGACCACTAACAGCTTTGGAAAAAATTCTGGATTATAGCTTTAAAGTAAAGTGATATTATGTGATTATGGAAGATTAAAAAATCCACTTTATACAAAAATCAAGTAATGGGAGAGAAGATTCACAGGAGCTCCTAAATGGTAAATCTCTCTCTCTTTCTCTCTCTCTCTCTCTCCCCCCCATCAATGCTTCCAAGCCTAATTTTAATATAGAGACTTACAGCAACTCTTTTGTTAATGGCTGACTTCATAGGGTGGTAATATATTATGTATGATCCCAAAACTAAAGTTTTTGTATGTTTGTAAGTGAATTTTTACTTTGTGTACATTTGTTCTGTGCATTGTAAAATGTCTTTATTCACTTTAAGGATTGTAAATTATTATTACTTGAAAATATTAATTAATTTTTTCCAAGTAACTCTATATTGATGCTTACTTTGGATTTAATTTGGTTATAATACTTATGCTGCAAGTTAAAAATTGTACATGATAAATTAAGCAGTGATCTTTCTAATTTGAGCAATTTTATCACAGTTAACTTCTCTCAAAATGAAAAAAATTCGGTGATAAAATAAGTTAATTTGGAAACAGGGAGCATTTATGTATTTATTTATTTTTGAGGTGGAGTATTCCTATATTGCGGAGGCTGACCTTTTAGTGAACTCCTGGGCACCAGAAATCTTCCTGCCTCAACTTCCTGAGTAGCTGAGACTACAAATGTACACTACTGCTCCCATTCTTTTTGTAAATAACAGAAGAGGAAGGAAAATGAAATTAGAAGAAGAAAGACAAAATTTTAAAATAAAAAAAAATTAGTAATACAAAAATACCTAAAATTATAAAAAGTGACAGAGTAATTCCTACAATTTTATCCAATGCATATATTTAGATTAATAATCAGATTGTTGTGTGACTTTGTAGTCTAAATCAAATAGCATAATATCCTAATATAAAATATAGGTGTCACAGTAATCTATTTGAATATAGTTAAAATAAGCTTTTTATAAAATTTTATGAATTTTTTTCTACCCCTCCCCAGAATTTCTTAACCATATATCTACTGAAACATTTGCTAAATTTAGTTATTTAGAACAAGAATTATAGTTTATTGCATTTATCAGATTTAGATTTTTTTTTAAAGAGAGGATGAATTCTGAGAAAGATTTAAGTCACCAAAGGTTGCTTACATAATTGGCTAATAAAGAGATAAACTACATGAAATCTCGTTTTAACCAGAGACCATCTAGATGACTTGTTATTATTTGTTTCTATCCTATGATTATAAGGACTTAATAGTCATACCTGCTATTTTAAAAATAGAGCTAAAAATCCTGTGTATTGTTATTGTGCCAGTCATCCAAGGAGACAGAGAAAATGTGTAGAATTTTATATATTGAGGTCTTTCCTTCATTGAGTTTGTGCCTGCTGTTGTAGTGTCATTAATGAAACTAAGATTTTCAAAAGTTAAAAATATCTGGAGGAGAATATTTCATGTCCTCTCCAGCCTGATTTTCTGCTATTCCATATTCTACCTGTTAATGAGCTGACAAATTTACTGATTACATTTATAATCTTTAAATTTCAACTTGATACAATGTTTAATGTTTTGGAGTTTGATTTTGGTAAAGTTAATTACCCTTTTGGAAATGATTGACTTGCTGTTCTCATTCTACCAACTAGAACAGTGAGTAGAAAATTATTCATAGCAAACTAAAAGCTTTTCCAGATGATATTTTCAGTTAATGTGTTATTTATTCTTCATGATTTTATAGTACTATGTTGGATTTATTAATTATAAACAAATTACTTTCCTCATTAGTTTTGCATTGTTTTCCTCCCTTTTATATTTAGGAAAAACCAGCTTTTACTTAACAAAAATGACTCTCTAATCGAGTCTTAGCTGCCAATTTCCCAACATTCTTGCTATAATGAGGCAGACACAGCATAAAGTCAATCCTCTCTAAAGCAAGCATTGCTTCACTGAGCAAAAGTTACTATTGTCTCTGATATGCTGTCTTGTATACAACTTTTGCATCTGTGCACTTTCTGTTGCATGTATCAGTGAATATAAAATAAGTTGTACCATGGTAACAAATTATCTCAACATCTATATAGCTTATAACAAAGTTTATATATTGCACATCCTATATGTCTCTCATGAACAGCTTTGGCTCTACACATCATTCTAAAATGAAGAACCATCTAAGATGAAGACTAGTATGATCTGAGACATACTAGTCATATGGCAAAACGAAAAGAGCAAAGCAGAACAATGAGCTGGCACTTAAAGCTTCTGCTTAGATGTGGCACAGGTTACTTGTAGTCATGTCCTATTATCCTACATAAGTCATATGACTAAGTATAAAATAAGTGGTGTGGAAAGTCTAATCCTATTGCAGGGATGCGTGTTTATAATGTTTATATCTCTCTGATATTACTAAAGAACTAAATCATTGATTATGACAATCTCTGCCTTAATTAAAATTTTACCTCTTTAACTAATTACAAAGCTGAATAGACTCACTTACTGGATTCTGAGAGGATCTTATAGACATCAGACTATCAAAATGTCTAGGACATTGACCAATTTTAGAATGAACCTGAGAAGCTATCAGACACACAAAGGAAGGGTAAAAATGTTGACTATTATACTAGTAAAAGGATAATCTCTTTCACTCATCATAAACCACATTTGGGCAACATTTCAAGACCTTGCTATAATAAACTCATTCAACAACCACAGTTTTATCTATTACCTTAAGTGTAAAACTGTAAATGTTGCCATCCAACTGAAGAAGAAGGAAAAAAAAAACAGTTTCTTATCAGATAATTTAAAGAATGAAAACCTTTATCAGATAATTTAAAGAATGATTACTACCACAGAGGAGGAAACTAAGTAATTAACTTGATTTATTCCCAAAGAACTATGAGTCAATATTTTTTTCTACAGAATTACAAAACAAATAGCTTAGGCGAGAGGGCTTATAGAAGCATAATTTTATTCTTCCTATGATTTTAGCTGTTTTACATTCAAAATTGGAATCTGTGGATTAAAATGACAATAGAACTTTAGAAAAAATAAGTAATTAAAATACATCAAGCTGATATTCTCAAAAAGTAATGATAAATACCAATACATAATATAATTAAAGTGGATAGTCTGATTAAAGAGAAATATTTTAAACATAATAATTCAAAGAGAAAATAATAAAACTGTATTGCAAATAATTTTAGAATAGGAGATGGTGCAAACATTAGGAAGGTTCCAACATAATGTTTGTACCAAAGTTCATAACTTTAGCTAAGAAATAATAGAAAAATTTAAAGTCTTATCAGGCATCATATATTCACAATAAAGGAATATATATGTATATATGAACATCAAAATATCTTCTGAAAGAAATAGGTATTCCAGAAATGTTGGTGGTACTGAACACTTGGGCACTTGCGTGATTTAGGATCAAAGGTTACCTAATTAAAATGATAGAAAAGCATACACAAATCAGCTAAGAATTCTCCAAAGAGTGTGTGTGTACACAGCATGTGTGTATAAGCACACAAGTTTGTACATATGCATATGTGCTGTGGATATGCATTATGTATTTAATATTGTATGTTTCATAAGGTGTATATACATGTAAATAATGTGTAAATATTATAAAATGCATATGTGTGAAAGTTTATGAGATCTTCATATATGAATAAACTCAAGCATTTAAGCTCCAGGTTATTTTAGTTGTATAACAGTTTTTAGAATTTGTTTATTTTCTAAGGGAAATATTGTTATAGTGTAATTTTTTAACAAGTCTTTAGGAATGATCTGTTACCACTGGGGATTTCTTCATGACCTTTTCATGAACCAAAACTGTCCCAAGAAATTTGTCCAGGCTGATTTAAAGTCTGCTGAAAAAGACACTAGAAAGTTTATTCAAGGCAGCAATTTTCCTAAAGAATCTTAAAGAAGGGCATGTATGTTAATTTTCTATTTGTATATTCTTTATGATCTCACTGAAAAATAAAAATGATGAAATTTTGATTTTCATGTTTCTGCTCTAGAGACCATCAACAACGATTTAGATTTAGAAGTTGCTGACTTAAAAGGTGCCATATACATTCATGATCAATTACATTTATTTTCAGCTTGTGTCAGAGGCAGTATAAGACAAGATGATGTTGAGATTCACTTGGGGTGGCTGGCAACATATTCGCAAGATATTAGGAAAAATAGTAGATTATAATCTCAGACCTTTTGGAAGATGATACAGAGGTGTTGTAGGTGTTCTGATGTCCTAGGTGTCATTTATTTGTTTTGGTGGCGTCACCTCATAAAATTTTAAATGTGAAAATTTACCTTTGCCCAATATTAAGCATTATGGGTTTTCATATTTGAGAAAATTGGAAAGGACTTTATAAATGTGTGTTTTCACTTCATTACAATTATCTGTAATCTTAAAAAATAATTATTATGGTTATTGGGAGATACTTGCAAAGGGTGAAAATCTTAACTACGAAAGGTTTCAATTTAGCAACTGATAAGTTTCAGAGGTTAGTTGATAGACAGTTAATTAAATGTTTCTTAGTTTTTAATTTACATATCTTTTTCATATTCTAAAAACCAACATATTTTTCACAATTTAAATATTTTTCTGGGTATGGAAAACTGTACTTGCCTTCCCTGAGCAATGTTCTATGGTGCCTAATGTATAACATTAACCCCAGAAGTGTGTACTATAAATCTTTACCACTCACCTTTAACCTTCTCTTCATAGACTTCAGAGCATGAACAACCTTGTAGTCTTATTTAGATTCTTCTACATTTGCTAAGCATTCAGCATATATGGCCATCATTATACTTATCACATTATATTGCAATGTACTAACTAATTTGTGTGACTCCCTCTGTAAAATAAAGGAAAGGAGATGGGAGCACATTTCTTCATTTACTGAAATACATACATTTATTCTAATAGAGATATTTATATACAATGTATATTCATTAGATATTTTTAATGCAACTTCCTGAAGGACACTGTTCTATTCACTGTGGATATGGAAGCAAATAAAAAACAAGTCCCAGCCAGCCAGAAAGTTATATTTTAATTGTATGTCTAGTTTAATTTGGCACCTAAAACTGGTTGATATAGTATGTTTAGTATTTTCCGTGTATTAATAAAATGTTGAAATTGTATGTTTAAAGATAAGATTGTTTGAAATTACTTAAATTTGTGTAATTTTAGTATATATATTCAATATTCAGTATAACAAATTCAAGTCATTAGAAATATATATATCTACTAATACTAATAAATATCACTTGGAAATCTGTATGTAAAATGAAATTAAACCTTAATTGATTACCTTTTAATTTATTCATATCTGTTGCCCAAATTACCTCATCTTCCCACCTTCTTATGAGAGACAAGCAGAAGGAGAGGCTGGAGGGAGAGAAGAGGAGGGAAATATCTTAAATTTGGAATGAATTTTTTTAGCAATACAGCTCTTTCCAATAATTTTGTTATATTATTTTTAAAGAAAATGACTAGTATGCGTTGCAATTCTAACTGCTAGTAAATCACTGCTTAATGAAAACAAGTACAGCGGAGAGTATAATGTTTTATTTCTTCTTAGTACAGCCCTGTAAGAACTAGCAGACATCAGATTTGTCAAAGTCACAACTCCTTTAGAATTTCCAGGAGAATAACAGGATCAAAGAAAAGAAATAGATAAGATAAAGAATTATTATCTATTTGTAATAGGAGTTTCCCATTTAAGTTTTACTTGTTACTATCATTTTAGAACAAGTTAAAAGTATGCTTGTTAGGAATCTTTACCTGACACTAATGGAACCTCTTTTGACAGATTTTTTTTTTTTAAAGAAAAATTATATGGTGTGAATAAAAAAATAAAAAACTGTCAGGTTGGATCACTTACTTTGTATCTACAGGTACCTGCTTGGCTCATATAATTTCCCCAGAGATAGGTGAAAAACTCATTTGTACCAGAAGATTCTCTACATTATTAGAGAAATGTTTTTTTCTTGTCAGACAAGTATATTCTAATTATCATTATCCTACTGATTCAACAGTATTCTGTGTTTTAGAGTGATATTTTCAACCAATATGATGACTGCATTCACTCAATGTGAAATAGAGATACCAAAAATAGTTAAAACCTCTATTGTGTTTTGGGCTATTTTAATTATATTTTACATAACTTATGTATGTTTTCTACAATATTTTGATTTGATCAATGCACTGTTTTTAAATAGGAATTGTATTATAGATCTTTCCAATGTTTGTTGTTTACCTTCTTATCATTTAAATTTGGTTTATAGTTATAACCACATTTTATTTTACATCTTCATATTTCTCTCATCACCCTTCTCTCACTCATTGCTTGCTGACTTTATTGCTGTTTGTGGAATAGTTAATGCATGATCTTTCCTAAGAGTCTTTTTATTTATTGCCTCTTCAGTTTAGGAAACACTTGATCAAAATATCAGCATGGTCTTCTTCAGGTCTCAAAAAAAATGTTACCAATTCAGAGAGGACTGCCCTAACCATCATAAGCAAATGAATACTGGGCTACCTTCTGACCTATTATTTCATAACACTGTGTATGTAGAAAGAAGCCCACACGTGGTGTATGTTCTTCTACAGTCCACTACTAGTTAGGGTCAAGATAGAAAGGCTGACCCATTGCCAGCCTAGAAGGGTCCATCAGTAGAAGTCGAGAGGAATTTACACACCCTTTGCTGGGTCAAAGAGGTCCATCATCAAGAGTTAAATGGACACCTAAGCAATCGGAACACTCCTGACATGACCTTACAACCATCTCTCTGCCCCAACTGACCTTCATAGCCATCTCTATTGTCTGCTTAGGAAAAAATAGGACTTAACTCATCATGTTCACTTCTCATCTTCTAATTTTCCCTTTCAGTGTCCTCTCTGGAACTCACCAACAGAGTCCTTTTATCTTTCACTTTTGTAAATTTCCCCCTTATCATCCCAAATGAAGCCTGTTGACTCTGCATCACACACCAGCTTTTAAAAGGTGGACATTTTGGCCTGGCGAGGTGGCTTATGCCTGTAATCCCAGACTTTGGAAGGCCAAAGTTAGGAGTGCAAGACCAGCCTGGCCAACATGGTGAAACTCTGTCTGTACTAAAAATACAAAAGTTAACCAGGCATGGTGGCGGGCTCCTGTAATCCCAGCTACTTGGGACCCTGAGGCAGGAGAATCGCTTGAACCCAGGAGGAGGAGGTTGCAGTTAGCCAAGTCCGCACCATTGCACTTCATCCTGGGTGACAAGGGCAAAACTCCATCTCAGGGGGAAAAAAAAAAAGGATATTTCTCTCACACTCCACTTAAATCACTGAGATTGGGAGAGATTGGGATTGGGATGATGTTCTTTGCTCCTCAGTGTTGCTTCCTGAGCAATATAGTTTCTCCTCCCTAAAATCTAGCCATGTTGTCCAGACATCAGTAGATATTCTCTGCTACCACTCCTTAGAGAAATCTTCCACCAACCTCTGATTCCCCCTCTTCTGTTGAGATTTTAGCTGTAGCTTACTGTTGCTCTCTTCAACTCCATTCTTGTCATATATGATGACAATTCCAATATCCACCCTGATGAGTCTTCAAAAATCCTAGTTCCTCAGTTGATTGACTTCTCTCCCACAAAGAACTTGTTTTCCTTTTAATCACTACCTTCAAATAATTTTACCATCTCATGATGCATGTTTCCAAGGGCTGTTTGGTATGGTATTGACGTTTCAATTTTAAATGCCCGTATATACATTTCGGGTACCATTTTCTGATAACTTACCTATACACCTAGCATAAATTCTTTGCTTAAATCAACTCACTAAATTTTATCTAATCCTATCACACAGCAAGGGATCCAGTAAATGTCTGCTGAAAAATACATGTAGGATAATATATTCTATATTTTAAATATATGGTAATATACAAATATTCTATATTTCATGAAATAGTATGGTTAAAAAAGGACTGGAAAAAATACTTCTTTAGAACCTATGTCATTTTATTAGTGTTTTACTTTAATAAGATTAAAATGTTTACTAAGGTTAATAAATTAGCTAATGAATCTCTGTTGCATACTTTTTTGTTCTGAACAATTATACATTTTTTTCCAAAGGCAAAATATTAATACATTGGCTCAGCTTTGAATTGTCTTTATTTTGTTTTCTAAGTTGTTTATATTATTTATTCAAATATGAAATGTATACAATTAATGTTACATAGCACCTATTTTAGTTTAATGAAATTTTCCAAAGCACTTTTTAAATTTCATGTTTGAAAAATTCATTTATTTAAAATTTCTATTTACTTTAAATATTTGGTACATTTCTTTTATTCAGAAAAAAAGGAGAAGCTAAGTAAAATCTGGTTATTTGCTAACAGTACCATGAAATTACTGCTTAGCTGGGTTGTCAGTGTGAGCCTTTCATCAGCAGCAGTGAAAAATGTTAATGACATCATAGTATTATGGGCAAATC
This sequence comes from Sapajus apella, assembly GCF_009761245.1. Lineage (NCBI taxonomy): Eukaryota > Metazoa > Chordata > Mammalia > Primates > Cebidae > Sapajus > Sapajus apella. The sequence continues at coordinate 45,067,614 of NW_022436947.1, read as the reverse complement.
AATAGAATATGTTCGTGTTTCACCTAATTCTCAGATAAATCAGTTATTCTTTATTAGAGTCAGAGCCTAAATAATGAATTATTTCAAAGTACCTCAAATCCGATTAGTAATTGCAAATTATCCTTTGTTTGGATGAGCCCGAGTAAAATGTTTGTCAAATTCAGTACTTGCCTTCCATAATTCCTTTACCTTCATACATTACATTATCCCACACAAGATATAGAGGTTGTTTGAAGAAATTTAAACTGACTTTTATTTAAGTGGAGCATATACTAACTGATTGCTAATTATTTGTTTTATATTGAATTTTAAGAATAAACTCATTTATTTTTATAGGATATTTAAAGTGTCCAAGGACTTACACTAACAAGTTGGACTGAATACATTGTACTTCAGGAATTAAGAATTTTTCCTGGAAGAAGGTAAGATAATTAGACTTATACATATTTGCCTATTAATAAGTTTAATAAAAATTTAGAGATACTACTGTACTTCTGTGGCATATAATTGGTAAGATAATTTTTAAAAATAAAGAGCATTTTCTTTTTTTGTTTATATAGTCTTCTGTAGAATTATTTGGGTAAATGAGAGGGCTCCAACATTTAAAACATAAATCAGTTTGTAAGAATTGCAATTCAAAATGTCAAGAGGTGGATTGCTACCATTTGGTTTTAAAAATAAATTCTTCATACTTGGGAATTTCACTGGGTTTGTGATGTTCCCCAGGAGCCACAGAACAGAGAGAGCTGAAATTTGAGCATATTGCTATCCACAAAAATTATTTAGCTAACCTGCCCCTTTTATATTTCTTCCCCCTATATGGTTACTGTCATCCAGAATCCACTCAAAGGCTGAGTGTCACGCTCAGGGTAGAGAAATCTGTTTATAATGTGTCATGCCATCTTAATTTTGACCTCACATGTGAGATTGAAATACCACCTGTAAGGCAAAATACAGTCAGGAAATCTGAATGTGTACATACTGTATTACTTATTTTAACCCTTTTCAACCATAAATGTTTCTCAGGATTCATTTCATTGTATGAAGTAGAAAGAAAATTTGGCAAGGTTAAGCTTACCATTCCACCATGGTTACATGTGTTGCTATTAAAAGGAATGGTTACAATAAACAAAGAAATGGAAACATATTCTTGAAGATCTATAGTGTTTGGGACTGTTAAGAAAAAATAACCCTCAATTTAAGTATGTTTCTTTTTTTTCTTATGGACCTATGAGTAGAATAAAATTAATTCGTCAATTTTGTTTTGGTTTTTACTATAGTAAATCTGAAGACTTCACAATTTTGTTGGTTCTCTTTTGATTTAACTGGATGATTATTCCCATTTAATGTGAACAAATATATTTTTCTCTAAGTTATTCATATTCATACCAATAAAAATTTAAAAATTATGAAAACATATATAATGCTATGTGGAAACATCATTTATATACACAGAAACATTTATCACATAAGGCAAAAATTTACTGATTTAAGATGTATGTCGAAATTGTGTTGGTAAGGATGTTTGATTCTTTTATGGGAAATACACGTCATGTCTTTAGAATTGATAGAGCACTAAAAACTTCAAAAAATGACTTGTAGTACCACTTCTCTAATACGCACATATACATTTATACATACACATATACACATATGTATATATGTGTGTGTGTGTGTGTGTGTGTGTGTGTGTGTGTGTGTGTGTATTCACTATTTGCCTAGAATAATTTTCAGCCTTTTACAATAATAATTTCCTGGTGGTTGTTTTTCATGAGTGGATCATACACACAAAGACTAAACATTTGCTTCCTTTTTGGCAAATAATAAGCTTCTGCTCCTCTAGTTACAATTACTTCCAAGTTCACTAGTAAAGGAGGCAAGATTCACCAGGTGAATTTTCAGGGTACTAATTAAAATCTGCTTCAAATTTATAAAGGCCAAACTTATACACAGACCTGGTGCCACTGTCATTGCCACCACTCTATTTTAATGTTTATTTGGAATCAAGCCAGTTCTTAAAAATTAATTTATAAAAACATCAAGAGCTCATATGAATGAGTCTTAAATCACTCAATGCAAATAGTAATACACATATTGAATTGAAACAGGATAGTGGATAGAAGTCAACAAATGAATATTTATAAAATATTTAGCAAATATGACTAAAATCTGATGAAATTTTACTTCCAGATATTGTGTCAGTTAGAAGTATTTGTGGGACTTAATTTATAATTCTAAGTTTTGGGTAACACATACAAGCTGAGATACATAAATATCAATTCGTTGGAAAATATCTGGCCATCTCAAATTGGGGGCTATCAGACCTTCAGTTTATCTATTCCTTTTTGCTTTTTTTTTTTTAATGGAAGTAATCTGAAAAAGAATGGTTAACATATCAAATGAGTTTTGAAATAGCTTATATAAATATTTAAAGCATAGACAATATATTTTTATTGTGTAATTCTATCAGTAAATAACTTATTTGCTTAAGCAATGCCTACGTGTCAGGATCTATGATACATTTATTTCATCTCCCAAATCTGAGAATAGTTCTGCCATTGTTGACTATTCCCTCAACATGGCTTTATATATGTTTGATTCTAAACAAATTCTAGATTAAATATATACAAATGCCTTACTAGCAATCTTATAATAAAGATTTCAAGCATTTATTTAAAAAGTAGAAAGTAAATAAAATTTCACATTAGCGAAAAGTGAAATTGAAAATATGTGGATAACAGGGAAATAGATAAAAACCAGAATGTTAAGATCAACAGTAGTATATAATTTCTATTTTGTTCAAGTTTAGATGCCTTCATTTTTATATGATCATTGAATAAGTTTGATCTGGTTTGTGGGGAGATGGCCTCATCTAAAATTGCTCTACAGACCCAGATAGTACTGGAATTCCAAGCTGTATCACTGTTTGACTTTGAGGAAATTACTCTACCTTATTTCATTTTCTCATTGATATATTAGTGTCAGAAATAATTAATTTTATTTGCTTAAACTTATCTACATATGTTAAAATATTTTATCAATTGAAATTTGAAATAGTTTTTCTTTTCTGTGATTAGTTTTGAAACTACATTCATCTTATTTGTAAAAGCATTCTACATTTTTAATGGTTGAGTGTAAGTCTTATTTTTCCTTTCATGATTGTAAGCTATTTGAAGTGAAAAATGTTTCTTCTTTTATTGACAAGCATTCTTTATTTGGCAAGTAATTATTTATTATAACACTTTTCACAATTTGCATTATTGATTGATCTTCATAATTTGGAGCAGATAGAAAATTACCCTTATATTTTGGATGAGGAAACAGGTACAGAGAGAGGAAGTGACTTGGATGAGACTAATGAAGCAAAGCCAGGATTAGAAACTAGAACATGACTTCTTATTCTGTGCCTTCTCTCACTACACTTTGGAGCTTTCTGCTTTAATATGTTATATGATTGAATGTTTACTTCACGTGTTTTTCAGAATTATATCTATTTTGTACATTAAAGCATTTTTGCCCATGTTTATGGTTTTTAAACACCTTCATCCATAAGTAGCTTCTTTTGAAAGCTTTATGAACCCCTATTTTTTTCTTCCTTATTCCTGCCTCCACCCACCGGTTTAAAGGGACAGTCAATATTACTTCAGTGAGTGAGTGAGAGAGAAAGAATACCTTTTGGTATAGAAATGTTGCCGGTAAATTGAGTTAAAACAAAACCATTAAAAACATAAAAATTGTCTAAGGAATATTAGTACAGATGCTTCCAAACTTACAATTAGGTTATGTTCTGATAAACCCATGCATAATTGAAAATACAGTAAGTTGAAAACGCATTTAATACAGCTAACCTACCAAAAATGGTAGCTCAGCCTAAACTACGTTAAATGTGCTCAGGCACTTATATTAGTCTAAAGTCACACAAAATTATCTAACACAAAGCTATTTTATAATAAAATGTTGACTATCTCGTGTAATTTATTGAATAGTGTACTGAAAGTGAAGAACAGAATAGTTGTATAGGTATTCCAAGTACAGTTTCTATTGAATGTGTATCGCTCAGGCATCATTGTGAAGTTGAAAATTTTTTAAATTGAACCAGTGTCAGGTGAGGTACCATCTGTATTTAACAAACTAAAACATTAATTTTTTTTTTAAGTGAAGAGTAGTCAATATGTTCACCTGTTATTTTAGCTGTGACTAATTGTTACTTAGTTTTGATTTTCAAATAAGTTGTCTTAGCTTATACATATTTATATCTCAGTCTGTTTTCTAACCACTTACAAGATGATTGAAGGAACTAGAACATATTTTCCTAATTTAAAAATTCCTATACATTTTTTAAAGGAAGAGATGGCTTAGCAATACTAACAAAATTATGCTGCAGCTGAGTTCACATTTGGTTTTAGTAATGAGCAACTTTGGTGACCCAGTCAAGTAGCAAATTCCTACCTCATGGCCTTGACTCTAATGTTAGTGCCCACAGGGTCATAAAGAGTGCTTAGAGATTTGGCTTTGCCCCTGAGAGAATCTAGCATACATGCCTAACCTCCTCTGCACCCAGTGAGGGTGGGGATTGGAATGGTTGTGAGTAGGTGTGGAATGTCACCTACCTCTTTGAAAATCTTCATTGCTTGTTTGCACAAGTCCAACTTCAAATTCAGATAGAACCATTTATTTATTTTGCTGGCTAATTATTTCTTCTTTCCTCAAACTGTCCTTCTATTTTTCTTTCTCTTTGATAATCTGCACTAAATGCTTTTAGGTCTACAAAATTTCTGAGCCAGAAGGAACCTAGAAAAATCAGCTCAGTGTTTAAGAAATTGGGGCCAAGATGAATACAAGTTACAGAAACCAAGAACCCCCAAACCCTAACTCTAATTCTAGATTTGTTTCCCTTATGAAGTAAGATCTGGCATTCAAGATATTCCTTTTACTGAACTTGCTTTTTCATTTATTTTGAGAATCTTTTGATAGTTTTTTATTTCCATTATTATCATTGTCATAAGCAGCTATTTATGTTTTTGTGAACAAAATAAATGTGTGACCCCTATTCTACCAAGAAATGTCTATCAATGAGTAAAATTAATGGAGCAAAAAATGATTGGGTAATTTAAAAAATAAGCATATAATATACCACTTCAGAGAACCACTCTGTTTGGGGAAGGAGATTTTATGGCTGGCTAAATATTTGTTGATATATGTGTGAAAGACAAAACACTATGCGTAAAACTCCTTGGGATATGTAAAAATGTTTTGGCAGAGGCCTCTCTACATATTTATTTTTTTTTACTAACATTATTGAGAAATAATTTAGATGAAGCAAACTTCATCTATTTTAAAGGGCTCAGGAGTCATGATTTTAATGAAGTGCATATCCTTTAAACCCTTACCACAAGCAAGATATATAATATTTTTATCACCCTGGAAAAATTCTTCATAACTCTTTCCTTTTTTGATGCTATGCATTAATTTGTATTTCTTATAAATAACTATATAGAGGTAAGTGTATACTTGTTCACTTAGCAAAATAATTTAGAGATTTATCTATGACTTATGTGTATCATTAGTTGATTTTTTTATTGCTGAGTGGTAGTCCATTGAATAAATATAATATATGGATATACTACATTTGGTTATTCATTCACTTGATATATAGTTGTTTCCATCTTTTGTCCTTTGTGAATTGCTTTTCTATGAGTATTTGTATACAAGTTTTGTAGGAATATGTGTTTTCATTTCATTTGGGAAAACATGTGGATTGGAAAATCAGGGTTATTTGGTAGGTATATGTTTAACTTTAAAGAAATGACAGTGTTCCAAAATGGTTGCACCATTTGACATTTCCCTGAGCAGCATATGAGAGTTCTTGTTGCTCTGCATCAGGGCTCTGCAAACTAGTTCTTAAGCCAAATTCTGGTTTATTTGTAAATAGAAGTATATGGGAACACAGGCACACTTGTTTATGAAGGAGCTGCTTTCATACTACAAAGGCAGAATTGAGTAATTGTGAAAGAGACCTTATAGCCTTCAGAGCCTCAAATATTTACTATTCAGCCCTTTAAACAAAAAATATGCTGACCCCTGCTCTACGTCCTAGCAAAACTTCATGTTATGAGTCTTTTTACATTTTAGCCATTTTAATGTGTATGTAATGGTATCTAAATGCGTCTTTAATTTGTATGCCTGATAACTGATGATATTGAGCATATTTTAATTTATGTATTTACCATCTGTATATCTTCTTTAAGTGCCTATTCAAAACTTTTGCTCATCTTTTTCATTGGCTTTTTGGCTTTATTGTTGAATTATAGGAACACTATGCAATCTGAAGACAAATCCTCTGATCTATATGTATGTATGTGTGTGTGTGTGTGTGTGTGTGTGTGTGTGTGTGTGTGTGTTGTGAATATTTTCTACCATTCTATGATTTTAGCTGACATTCATATAGTAATTCCAGCATTCTCATGCTTATTATTTGTGTCTTCATTTTAAGCCATAACTGTAGTACTGCTGTTGAACATTTAATATATTCTGATTTCTGTTTTTATGTAACATGTATCCCGTACCAAAATGAAAAGCTTTTAGGATCCTATTTTTATCACTGATATTTTCAAGTCTAATTATGTTATGCCTTTTGGTATTTGCTTTATTTTGTTTTCATTATACTAAGCATTAAGTAAACCTTTTCTACCTGAAAAGTCATTCCCTTCAGTTATGGGAAATTTTCTATTTATATCAAAATGTGTATATATGTATAAAATATATATATATATGAAATATATGCGTATCAATTCTTCTATTCTTAATCCTAAAAATGATATTGGACTTCCTTAATTGATCCACTAATTTTATTTATATTTTTTCTATTTTATGTTCTCCTTTATGCAAATTTTTCTTTGCTTCATTGCTTCATCTTCCAACTCTTCTACTGAAGTTCTTATTTCATTTCTACGTTTTGTGTGTGTGTGTGTGTGTGTGTGTGTGTGTGTGTGTGTGTGTGTGT